>NC_056737.1:1790387940-1790497940 GCF_019279795.1 Protopterus annectens
GGATGTAATGGTGCCCCTCTACTCTTCCCTCATCAGACCCATTATTGAGTACAATGCACCAATTGGAATGTACCTGGCTAGACATCTCCAGCAGCTGGAGAGACCACAGAGGTACCTAACCAAGAGGATTACTGTCCTCAAACAGTTGCTCTATGCAGCACGATTGAAAAAGCTAAGACTGTTCTCTGTTGCATACCGCCTTCTCCGAGGCGATCTCTGTCTAACGTACAGAGCCATGTCCAACTCAGAATTGTTGAACATGCTCCATCTTAGCAAAACCAAATCTACTCGAGCTACATGCTCTATGGATATAAACCTCAGCACAACAATGACTAGAACATGCTGGAGAGATAGATTCCCTTCGCAGAGACTTCCCTTACTATGGAACAGGGTCCCAGTCTACATAAGACAGAGTCCCTCACTATCACTCTTCAAGAGCAACCTTGATAAGTGGATGTGTAACAGAAAGTTCACACCAGGGATCACACCAACAGCACTACTAGATAGGGGCCAAGGGTACTAGCTGCTAGTACAAAGGTCTAGGGAACTACTAAAGGGGCGGTGAATACTGCACAATGTGGCTGGGCTAATATATGCCTTCGGGCAGATAGCCCAGTACCAACCTATGAACCTATGTGTTTACAGAGAAAACAATAGAAGAAATTAGCAGTTAAATGTGCTGAAATAGCTATACTGAACTGTGGAACAAAACTAGTTTAGAAAGGAGAGAGTGTGTAGTAAAAGGAATGAAAGGTGGAAGGAACATAACTTTCAGCTGCCTCTGATTTTGCTAAGCATCCTTGATTTTGCCTCATATATTTATGACATATATCTCATAAACATTTTGGTTTTCAGATGCATCACAAGATTACAACCAGACATTAATGCCACACATTTCATACTTCTTAAATCCACATTGATGCAAAACTATTAATTGTCTAATTGAATTATGGAAGCACTTAAATTATAACTGATTTTGGGCCTTTGTTCCTCATTCATTTTTGGCTGTGTCCATAATTCTTGAGCAAAGAAGTTGAAAGATCTGAGAATATTGCTATGAATGAGTAAGGAAGAGTAAACGGAGAGAAAACACTCACATAAATAAGAGGAACTATGAATGGAAATATCCAGTGGAAATGGTAGGGAAGTGTGCATGTTTCAGAGCTTGCTTGTTTCTCTGTCTCTGGAAAATGATTAGTTTTGAAAAGGAAGAATTGCAGCTGCATAAAAATTGTATGCTGAATGATGCTTTGTGACATAACAGTCAATAAGATGTTACAACAGAACTGACGCTAGCACTAACATGTAGCTTCAGATGTTTTACTTACATTTTTAATGTAGTTTTGTAGACTGTGGTCTTTTATGGATGCTATTACTTTAAACATAATAAAATGCTTGCTAAATTTGCTGGAAGCAGCTACAACAGTTTATACCACAGAGAACACTACAGCATTTCACTTCTGAATGCAAACACTGGTATTATACCATGTCCCCCCCATTATTATTCCAAAACGTGCACGCTGATTGGCCAGCGTGCCCGTTGTAAATCGAGTTATACTAATGGAAAAAGGTCCGGTCGCCCAGACTTTTTTCCATTAGTATAACTCTCTTTTTAAAACACTGTCTCGCTATGTTAAATGGGTTTAACATAGCGAGACAGCTTTAAAATAAGCAACGGAAATCTCTGTTGCTTATTTTAAAGCTGTCTCGCTATGCTAAACCCATTTAACATAGCGAGACAGGTTTTAAAAAAAAAGCAACGGAGAAAGCAAGATCTCCGTTGCTTTTTTTAGTGTTTTGATATGTTAAATGAGTTTAACATAGCAAGACAGTTTTAAAATAAGCAACGGACATCTCCGTTGCTTATTTTAAAGCTGTCTCGCCATGTTAAACCCATTTAACATAGCTACTAAAAAAAGCAACGGAGATCTTGCTTTCTCCGTTGCTTTGCTCAGCTCTGATGTACTGCGCAGGCGCGCAGTACATCAGAACTGCTGCGGATGTCAGACATCTGCGGAAGGGCAGCAAACAGGCATTATACTATGCCATTATTTAAGAAAAGTAATAGTTTCTTTTCTTAAATAATGTCATGGTATAATAGCAATAACCCACTTCTGGGTGTGGGTAATGCTGTATTTACCCGCGGTTGGCTTTGTTTGGTCCCTCGGGCTTCGCCCTCGAGACCAAACCACGCCAATCGTGGGTAAATCCAGCATTACCCACACCCAGGCGTGGGTTATTGCTATAACATACTGAAGACAGAGTGGGATCTGTCAGTCACACCCCCATTCGCTCCACCTTAGCTACTTCTTTATTTAGATCAAGTACAGAAAGGTGGGAGCATGTCAAAGGTTTCAGTGAGTGCAGAATATCTACTACTGTTAATTCACACCAGCTGATTACTAAGTAATGTAGCCCTTTCCACTAAGAACTAAGCATCAGTTCATCTTTTTTTCTTTTTTTTTTCTTTGAGTAAGACTTTAAGCAATGATGATCACTGAAGAAACATTTGCAGGGACATTAAAAACAAAACAGTGATAGCCAGTTTCACAAGGACACAATAACGTCATGTTTATGTAGTTTGCCTGTATGCATAAGCTACTGTGTGAATTTACAAGTTAGCCATAGTTAACCATAACCACCCTTTAGTTAAAGGATAAAGGTAGGCACAGTTATAGGATAATGAATCTCTTGCTGAAGATAACTGTTCAACAACTTGTAATGTTAGCTTCCCTGTATGTGTGTGTATATTTTCTGCATATTTAATTACCATTGTGTTTTACATAATTGTAAGTAAAGTATTTTATTTTTCAATTACAAACACTGGCTAGCTGATTACGCAATGTGTAAGTGTAATACCATAGAACTGGTGAAGTGTAATGGTTGGTTGGCAGCCTTTGAATAGAAACTGATTTTGCCACTGCTACTGTAAAACTAGTCTGCTACTGTTGGATTATCTTATGATTGCCCTGTAATTGTGACCTTAGACTGGCAGATTGGTAAGGATGGTATTAACATGTTATTGCAGAAGCAGGTAGGATGTGGCATTTAAAATCTATTATTAACCCTCACTGGAAGTAATTGTGTAAATTTTATGTAGTTTAAGCAAAGTTTCACTTACTGTTGGTAAGATAACACCACAAGACCAGGAGCAGAGAGTGAAGACAATGGAATCCTGTGAATCCAATTATTATAACTCTGCTCTCCAGCCATACACTGAGAAGCTGATATGGGTATGACAGGTTTTCATCATTTCCCAAGGCAGTACTGCACATTTGTCATATTCTGTTAAGGTTATGCCTGACACTTTCATCAAAAACACTTGCATTCACTTGAATTATCAAGGCTTTTATTGGTATGTAGTCTCCTAGACTTACCTTGTAAATAGGTTTATCAAACTTTGGAGAACTGAGAATGTTGATGATTTGGAGTTATTTCAGATTTTTGAGACTCCGGCATCTGCAGGTTTCAGTGAGAAGTGATTCAATGAAACAAGAAAAAAAATGGTCATATAAAAATGCCTTTTTATTGAAGGAAAAAGCTTATCAATAGTGGCATTGCCTGAACTGCAGGTAATATTGCTACCCCAGTTATGCTCCATACACACACACACACAGAAATATATCTTGTACTCCTGCCAGTGTAAGCTCCTACACTATTGGAAACCTTCATTATCCTAATTAAGTTATAACCCAATTTTTATTGATATACCTAATGAGTAAAACTTTTTATGAATTACTCTTTGGTATGATAGTGGAGCACAAAAGAACTGGGAAAAACAGCTTAATAATATATAATATACCTTAGTAAGAAGTAGCTGTTTATTTGGAAGTACTCCATATAACCAAATGTCTGCAACCTTGAATGTTTTTACTTTTGGCAGAAGTGACTGAAACTCATATGATCGCTTATGCCAGCATTAAGCTTGTGTGAGATGTGGAACAGTGGTGATCTGGAAATTTGGTATACATAATCAGGGTTTTTTTTCAGTATTTTGTAGTTTTTAAATCAATATTTTTTTAATGTGATGTATTTATACTTCAATATTTTGAAATACGTTCATGTATTTAGGTATATTAAGTCATAGTAAGATGCTACTGACATCACTTCATTGTATAGCGCACAGAGGTTTCACAATTGTATGTTATTCACAGAGGCCATGCAACTTCTGTGCAGGACTCTTGAGTGCTTTGGCCCATGTTTATGAATCACATCAGTGGACAGCAGTGTACCAAACACAGTGTAGGGATTGCAGCTATGCAACTGCACACAATGCTCAAGACTGCCTGAGCCTGAATACAAGTATGCATTGTCTTGTGTTCTTTAAAATGTGATTCCACACAGTAAAACACAAAGTTTTTAAGAAGAAAAATCATTTTGGTCTACAACTGGAAAAATATTCATAGCATATTTCAAAGGTGCTCAAAAGAAATTACTGCACTTCAAATGTGTCCAAAATACTGCAAACCTCAAAAGTTATGACAGTGTGTACAGACAGATAGCTTAGACACTTGTTAATGTTTTCATCAAATGGTTGCAGCACTTCCACACAAGGTCTTCTCAGTGTCTTTGTGGTGCCATTGTTCTCTCTGTGTGACTTTACTTCTGGAGATAGAACTGTACAATAATATTGGCAACATTTATGAATTCCATATAATAGCTCAGTATGTTAGCAAATGTTCAGCTTATGACCATAAGCTGGAAGTCCTGAGAAAATGTATTAAACCAACATCTTAAATGGTTGTGTTTATGAATTGCTTACGAGAAGATCATGAGAAGCAGTAGGATACTACACATGTCATAATTCTTCTTCAAAATGGAAGTAAAAATTAAGTGTTTGTTTATTTTCAAGTTAGGAATAGATGGTCGCATATTGGGCATCTGTTTTTGTCCAATGCATTGGAATCTACAGTCATCCAAATGCTGAAATTGCAAAAGGTACAAGTGTGGAGACATGTGTGAATGGGTGTACCTTCGTTGAAGGTTATACATCAGGGCCGGCAACTTGGCACGTAAAAATCTACTGCCAATCATATACGGACCGGAGTTCCACTGTGGCAACCCCTAACCGGGAAAAGCCAAAGGACACAACAACAACAAGTGCTAAACTTGTGGTGTGAGAAAGGTGGGGGTAATTAGTCTTAGCTCAATGCATGCATGGAAGTTAGTGGCCTAGGTGATCCTTCTTGATCCTCCAAGATTACACATTTGTGTGGCTATCAAGTGATTTTCCCTGTAATGGTCTGTCAGCGCAGCAGGACTTGGGCTCTTCTTTCACCGTTTTCATCACCACTATGTCATGGACGTCAGTACTGTAATCTTTGCAGTTCTGTATTTTGCACACTGAATCCATACCTTTTGGAAATAGAAATGTCAGATACACTAATGTCATTGACTGGAGGTGATGGTTATTTGTGGTTTCTGATTTAATGGGAGATATAAAAAAATAAATTAAAGACTGCTTTATTTTTGTAGGAATGCACACTAATTCCTGTCTCTGTGTTGGACTTTGGGGACCAAGTCCCACTCTCCTCCTCCTGCCTTGTTTTTGAAAGTGCATTTTTCTCACAAAAAAAAAATGTAAGAATGTTTTTAAAAAAAGGAACGAGAAGTTACAAATTTTGCCTATGAGCTTAGTGGTCAGCAGTGGGGTTGGAACTCAATACATTCCAGGGTGGAACTAATAACAGTGAGGGACTTAACACCCCATTGTCATTTTAGTATTTGGATTTAAGTTGTATGTATTTTTTTTTTAAGACAACCAGATAATTTAAAAAATGCAGCTGTGGATTCTATTTGACGAGCATAATTCACTTTATTTTCTCTACTGAGAAACCTGACATAGGAAAGGCTGCCAGTTGAAATGTTGGCACTCGAAATGCTGATAAAAAACACAAAAGACTGAAAATACAGGGGAAGCCCCCCCCCCCCGTACACTCACCCACACCCCAAAGTTAAATATACCAACTCTGATATCAACATACCTCATAGAATACTCAGAGAAATTGCCATCTTGACTTAGTATATGTAAGTCTGATCTTTCGTCTATTTAGTCTTTCTATTTCAGTAGTCACTGTAGTGGGTACTGCTATTTCAAATGCTTACTTACAGGGAACTCTGCTTCTTCCAGTTTTATTTAGTGAATCATTTTTACATCCACTAGTATTCCCATTGATGGTTCACCCCATTCATTTCCCCCCAGTAAATGCAGATCAGAGATGTTAGCCAAGAAGCTATTAGGATCCTCTTTTATGCTGCAACAGCCCTAATGAGCTAATTGCTCACAGTGCTGGACCTCTGTCACATACTGCTTTTCATATACTCAGCCCTGACTGCAGTATAGTCTAGATGGCAAGTGCATGTGCCCCATTCCTTGTGTTAAATTGTTGCCACACCATCCATGCTCTGGGTAGCAGTACTACAGCATACAGGGCTGCCTCATTTCTGTAGGATAGGTGAGACTGCATTGGCTATTTATTGTACCAGTCACTGGGTAGCTACTCCGTCACATGGGTACCTATTCTATCCTGTCTGCTGCATCAGTCAGCACTTTTTCCTTCTCTGCCATAAAGCCAGCTCTAGTTAATCAAGTATGTCCATCTGGCTAGGCTACTTTTTAGATGGAGGCTTGGGGGGGATATTTTCCATACAATAATACAATGTTATCAGTAAAAGAAAAGAAAGGAATTAAATACATGACAGGAAATGGAAGGAACTAGCTTGCTGCTATGTAGTACACAGCTAGAATGACAAACCCACAGTGACAATAAAAATAATAGAAATAAAGGGTGGATGGCCATAAAGATAAGATTTTTATGTTATGAGAAAAAAGGTCTAGATTCATACTCTTCACTAGTTATTAATGAATGATTCTAAACTAATTGACAATGTGCTAGTAATAACAGTCTTCTGTTAGAAGTGATGTTAAGCTGTATTACCTTTGCTTTTACAAATAAAAATATCATCAGGATCAAGGTCCAGCCATTAAGGTCACCAGGGTCCCTGAAGTATGCAACACCTTTCCTAGGAAAGTAGGAAGCAGAACACATCTGCATATTGGAATAATTTAAAATTATATTCATGTTTTATATATCTCATTTCTGTGCTATGAGAACAAGGAGTTATACTTTCAGAATCAGTTAAATAAATTCTTAATATTGATAGCGGTTTCTAAAGCTTACATTTGATATACACTTCAATGAGATATTTAGATGGTATACATTATAGGAAAATGTTTGTATTGTAATAGCATTAGTAGTAAAGCATGCAATAAAGGTATTAACTACAGTATAAAATATGCAATCAACCTTGTATATGAATTTAATTAAGAATGATGCAATTAACTCACAGTTGTTTAGGGTCTCAAGGTTCACCACTAATGAGGAGCCTTTTATGAGCAGAACCAATGAATGTATAGAACCAGAGCTGTTCTTAGCTGACAGATTCATTAAGAATTAATATTGTAGCTTTAAAGGTTGTAAAACATTTGTTTCACTTTTTATTTGCATCTTTTGCTTGAAAACATTTGGATTCTGCCGTGTTACAACAAAATGAGAGTACTGACATTTTTTCATCTCCTGTGATAATGCATAACATTAAGAATATTGCTGCCAATAATTTGTATATTCTTATGGGGAATGCTGAACTAGTAAAAGCAGTTGGAACCAGACTATTTTCGTTTACATATCGAAAAGAAAATAATTACAAAGTAAGTTTGTTACAAAACCATAAAATAATTGAGTAGGAAATTAACATGTTTAACTGTGTTGTTTAATTATTGTAAATGTATAAAAATTGTCCCAGAAGGTGACTGCTTGTCAAGTGCATGTGCCCCAGTTGCCGACTGTAATTCTCAAAATGCTATGTATCTACTAAGCTGTCAGGCATTTGAAGCTTTTTATGCTGGCAAGACTCTGAAATGCTTAACATGAAAGAATTTATAAGCACGTCTGTGCTCTTAAAAATGTCAGGTAGATTAAGCATATTGAAGAATTCAATAGCCATAAAGGCCTTTTATTTCAATTGGTTGGTATGACATTTTTTTTCTGACCAGTTTGAGAGGTGGAGAAGAGAATGTTAGGTTAGAACTAAATGAGTATCACTGTCAGTTTCTAAATGTTAGCGAGTTTTCCACATCTAAAAGAATGCATCAGCATTAAGCCTTTGTTTGTTCTGAAGCTACTGAAAGACTGAATGGATTTAAGTTAAATGGTTAACAAGGTCTGACATATTATCTAAGGGATCCATGTTTTTGTATTCATTTTCTAAAGAGGTGTTTGCTGGTTATAACAGTGCTATTGCATACCTCTCAAATTCTTAGAACAAAAATATGAAGGTCTCTCCGAACACCATTATATTGGGTGACTTCAACTACCCAAACATAGATTGGGAGCATTACTCTAGCTCCAACACCCTTGCCCAAAGGTTCCTAGAATTCATAAACTCAAATGCTATGGAACAACTTGTTACCACTCCCACAAGAGGGGAAAACATACTGGACCTGATCATCACTAACATGGGGACTCTATGCTCCAGACCAGAAGTGTATCCCTCACTGGTAAGATCAGACCATAAACTGATCTCACTGGATATTCACATCCCGACCCCACCCCCTACCCAGAAAACCACAGTGAAAAACTTCTCTAAAGCAAATTTCACACTCCTCAAAACCGAGGTGGAATCCTTCAAAGCCCCCGGGCCTGTGGAAAATACGGCCCAGGCCGCAGAATCCTTTATAAATGCATTTTATGAATACCTTCAGGAATGCATGGATCATGCAATCCCAAATAAAACCAAGACCCAATCCTCCAAAGGCAGACGACCTGTCTGGTGGACCCCAGCCATAAACAAACTATACAATAGAAGGAGGAAGCTACTACATGATAGAGCAAAATCCCAAAAAGGGAAGGCATCTCTGATCAGTATTAGCAAAAAACTAAGGGCACTCATAAAATCGTCAAAGGCCAGCTTCGAGAGAAAAATTGCACAGGACACTAAAGATAATCACAAGGCTTTCTTTAGTTATATTAGGAACCTGGGTGGAATTCACAGATATGCTCAGAATTAGTCCAAAATGACAAAAAATACACTGATCCCACAGACATTGCCAACATCCTAGCTGACAGGTTCAGTGCAAACTTCTCCCCTCCCACCAAAAGGGCAAATATCTATCCCAGCAGAGTGCTGCCCCGACATATCAGATGCTCAGGTGGGAGCCGCCCTCTCCAAAGCAAAAACACAGCATCAATGGGACCAGACAGTGTCCCAGGCTGCATCCTACATGAACTCCAAGAAGAGCTAAACCCAAACATAAAACTACTGTTCAATCTCAGCCTTACTACAGGATATGTACCCAAAGAGTGGCGTGACAGCAACAGTGGTCCCTCTCCACAAAGGTGGTGCCTCAACGGACCCTGGAAACTATCGCCCCATAAGCCTGACTAGCTTGGTCTGCAAAGCTATGGAAAGGATCATTATGGACCTCATAAATAAAGATATTGGGGACCTACAGATACTGGATCCTACCCAGTTTGGCTTTGTTAAGGGCAGATCCTGCCTCTTAAACCTGGTTGACTTCTTTGAAACAGTCACCAAGGCCATTGACGAAGGGAAGGTGGTCCACACAGCCTATCTGGACCTCGCAAAAGCCTTCGATACAATACCCCACTGGCATTATAGATAAGCTCACCAGCTTAAATATAAACCCCTATGTCACTAGATGGGTTGCAAACTGGCTCAAGGACAGAACCCACATGGTTAGAATTGCTGGAGCCATGTCAGACTCCAAACCAGTTACAAGTGGCGTCCCACAAGGCTCAGTCCTGGGACCTCTCTTGTTTGGTATATATTTCTCGGAGGTACAGGCCAACACAGAAGGACTGTGGCTGACCAAGTTCGCAGATGACTGCAAACTGGGTGCCATAATCGACTCTCCAGCCGACACAAGCATCCTCCAAAAGGGCCTCATAGAAACAGACAACTGGTGCCAGAGCCATGGCCTCAAGCTAAATGCCAAAAAGTGTATAGTCATCCCCTTTGGCAAAAACAAAGTGCCCACAAATTACCACATAGGTGGTAATCCATTAAGTACAGAAGAAGTCATTAGGGACCTGGGGACCCAAGTTGATAGCAATCTCTCATTTGACAACCACGTGGCCAAAGTGGTTAGAAAAACATTTTATATAGCCCACCTAATCATGAAGGGATTCACATTTAGATTAGGGGAGGTCATCGTGCCTCTTTACTCATCCCTCATCAGGCCCATAATTGAGTACAATGCCCCTTTTGGGATGTACCTTACCAAACACCTGCAGCAACTGGAAAGACCCCAAAAGTACCTCACCAAGAGGATCAAAGGGCTCAAACAGATGCCATATGCTGCCCAGTTAAAGAAACTCCAGCTCTACTCAGTGGCATACCGACTGCTCAGAGGTGACCTGTGCCTGATGTATAAGGCCATGTCCAACCCAGAATTAAGGGACATGCTGCACCTCAAAAAATCCAAATCCCATCGAGCTACACGCCTGAGAGACTTGAACCTCAGCACTGAAATAAATAGGACATGCTGGAGGGACAGATTCATAACCCAGAGGCTCCCTTCACTATGGAATAAAATCCCAGTCCAGGTTAGGCAGAGTCCCTCATTGACTCTCTTCAAGAGGAATCTTGATGAGTGGATGGGAGATCATAGGTTTACCCCGGGTATCACTTCTGTGCCACTGTTAGACAGAGGCACAGTATACTAACCTCGAAAAAGGGCATAGCAAAATTAATTTAAAATGGGTGGCGAAAGCCAAACATACTCTGGCTAGGCTTATAAATGCCCTAGGGCAGATAGCCTAGTATGAACCTATGAACCTATGAACCTATGAACAAGAAATCTGGACAAAGCCATAAATAATGGGGGGGCGTCAAACACTCAAAAAATAGGGACAATTTTTAAATATTATTCTTACAGATTTAGAACATTGATAGAATAACAGGTTTTATATTAGCTTGAATTTTCTAAAGTGTAGGAAGTCTGAAACTCAAATATATATAATTTTCTGACTTTAATCTTTAATGATTTGCCAGAAAACTGCAATTTCATGAAAAACAGACAAAAAATATAAGGTAAAAAATTTGGACATTCTGAGAAAATCTGTACATTTGAGAGGAATGTGCCGATGCATTGTTTTACATACATGAATTTTAACATTTTTTTGTATTTTTCATTAATGTATATCTGTATTCCTTTGATCAGAATCATTAGGTAATGAATGAATGGATGAGATCAAGGATACTGGAGCAGAAACGAGCTTCCTGTATAGCTGGGTAGCTGGGCTCAGTCTTCACGACAGGGTGAGGTGCTTGGCCACATAGGAAGACACTGGAGTACAGCCTCTGTTCTTCCATGTTGAGAGCAGTCAATTAAGGCATTTTGTGCACCTTAGGAGGATACCCATGGTCACCTGCCATGGATGGTGCACCAGGCACTCTTAGAAGGCCCTGGGGCAGATCCAGGACACATTCTAGGGATATTATCTCTCAGCTTAAATGGAAGCATACAAGATTTGCTGGAAACTGTTGCTGAGATGGAACAAATGGTTTAATCCTGCGCAGTCTGGTACCTCTGTAATCCTCACAGGATGATTTTTTTTTTAGGAATTAAGATGGAATGGAATTTTACTGAAGGTAGAGCAGGTAGTCATGGAGACAGATGGACAGAATGTAAAATAACTAGGGAAGTATTAAAGAAAGAATTCAAGTGTTTGAGGTATCTAATACAGGTTCTGGCAAAGTTAAAATATTTGTAGAAGTTCTTAGTAGACCACTGGCGGTACTTACAATGTCATTCTTAAATAGAGTAGTTCATACCTCTGTTTTCCTTTATTAAAGGAGAATGAAGCAGGTAACTGCTTCATTGCAATCATTTTAGTCTCTCTTCCATTCCAAGGAAAGATATGCTAAGGAATGCTTGTAGCAGATTTCTGGTTGGTAGTTTTCTGAGTGGCTGTTGACAGCATGACTTTACACATCACAGGTCTTGCCAGTTCAAACTGATTCAGATCAGGGATAGAGTTGCCTTAGATGACTAGGAGTTAGACCATGTAAGAAACTGCATGTGGATTCAGCAAAGTGTTTGACACTGTACCTTAGTGGAAGTAGGTTGGAAAATTATAGCTGCTGATGATGGTTTGCAAAATAGTGCTGTGAATTTGAAACTGGCTGTTGGATCACATGCAGGAATGGTTGCTAAAGGAGAGTTGTAAAGATTAAAAAATCTGTGAGCAGTGGAGTGCCATAGACAGGAGTTTGTTATAGGACCTTTTGTGCTTAACATAACTCTGTCAAACATCACATTTTTATTAGCCACAATCCAGGTCTGTTGGTGTCGTAGTTATGCACTGGAACCAGTCTCAAGAGAGAAACACTTGTGGTGACTTCCATCTTTGACAAATATATGGCACCTTAAATTTACTGTAAACAATTTCAGAATTATGCATTTTGGGCATAGAAAACCACAAAAAAAAAAACAGTCTTGATTAGGTAACCCTAAGCAGCACATAGGAGGAATAAGATTTGAGATAATACTCACCCTTAGGTTGAATACAGGTGAAAGGTCAGTATCAGAGAGAAATAAAATATTGTATTTGGTAGTATAATAGCTGGATTTTGAAAATTATGATGTTATTTTGTCTTTTGCTGAATATGTAATTAGTAAGGTTATGTCTCATGTATTGTATACAGCTGTGAACACTACAGCAACAAAGGGAAATGAGGCTGGTAGAAACCGTACAGTGTATACTTGCCAAAACGAAGAAGGAACTAGAGTAGCTGTGGTATGTGAACAGACTAATAAGGTTTGGGCATGCATACATTAGAATACAGGAGAGAGGCAGGAGATATTCATGCATTCACTTAGATTTAAGGAAATGTTTTATTTGTGGAGGGAATGAGAAGGCCCTAGAATACATTGTCTGAGGCTGTAAACTATCAGAGCGGTTATAAACTGCTTGGAACAGAGAAACGTAAAAAAAGGATAATAGTGGGGAACAGCAGCTATGGTGACCTGGTTCTTAAAACATCAAAGGTATCCTTCTATTGGTGAGATGTTGAGAATGTCAGCATGTGTTCATGGAGGAATATTTACATACCACTTCTGGGTCTTAGACAGCTTTATTAACATAGAGGGATAAAGACCTTTTTACATCTCAGGTGATGTTAGTTAAGTTAGTGTCTGGAGTACCTGTTGAATTTGTTGAAGGGATTCTTCACTGACTTACCCTCTTCATGGAGAAAGTGCAGGGTGTTGTCATGTCCAGGTATCTGGGCCTGTGGCAGACTCTCCAGTGGAGGCTGGAGACCTCACAGGAATGCTGACTTTGAGGGGTTAGGGCAGACTCGAGGTATTCTGTCACTTGACGAAGCAGGCAACATACATTTGCTGATGCCCATTGCACGTTCAGCCCTGGGCTGACTTTCTGGACATGCAGAGTGCTGTTAGGGACCAAAGACAGAAATTATATACACTTAAAGATCATGTGCATGGACAAAAAAAAAAACATGAATTGCATTAATTTTAGGGGTAAGCAGACAAGCTTACCTTATGTAGTCTTCTCATAGGAAATACTTCTCATTAGCAGCATAGAAGAGTATTTTTTTTCTGGATTAGAAAAATGAGTATGTCAGAAGATTTTTTTTTTACACTTTCTATTTTCCTACCCTTTTGTACTTTTCACTTGTTTAAATTGTTTAATTTTACAGTAAACAATTTTTTTAGTATAATTTTCTGAAAATTTGTTTCAGTATGTTAGGAATATAATGAAAAGTAGACTGGTTTTGTTATTTGTAGATATATGTGATATGCTAAGAAAATGATTTGTAGTTACGCATAGGAGGTTGGGACTGTCTATTTGACCTTGCTGCAGTATTCCTGTGACAGTAGTGATTGCTCCATTTGAATGACCATAAGCTATCACTAGCATATTAAAGTGATCACAGAATAAATTAAGCATTACATACATTTTTGCATTACTTTAGCACAACACACTTGTGTCATGCTGTGCTCTCCCCCTTTCCTTACAACACAGCCACTGTCATCCCTTTGCACAAAGGTGGAGCATATCCACCAGTCCAGGAAATAATAGACCCATCAGTCTAACTAGCCTGATCTGCAAGGCCATGGAATGGATTACTATAGACCTCATTAACAAGGAGATTGGGAACCTCCAAACACTCGTTCCCACACAGTTTGGCTTCACCAAGGGAAAGTCATGTCTGTTAAATTTGGTCGACTTATTTAAGACAGTCAGCAAACTCATTCCATATGTTACCAGATGGGTAGCTAACTGGCTCACTTATAGAACCCACTTAGTTAAAATAGGAGAAACCAGCTCAACCAGTAGACCCGTAATGAGCAGCATATCCCAGGGTTCAGTCTTGGATCCTCTGTTATTTGGGATATACTTTTCTGAGGTGCAGTCCAAAACCAGTGGGCTATGGCTCACCAAGTCCGCAGATAACTGCAAGCTGGGTGGTGTCATCATTTCCCCTAGTGATGTGGATATCCTCTAAGAGTGTCTCACCCAAACAAATGACTGGTGTCAGAAACATGGCCTCAAGCTGAATACCAAAAAATGCATCATCATCCCCTTTGGAGGGAATGACATCCCCACAAATTATCACATTAATGACAATGTCCTAAGCACGCAATTAATCCTGAAAAATTTGGGCACCCAGGTGGATAGCAACTTGACTTTTGACCACCATGTTGGTTCTGTTGTATGGAAACCTTTCTACATGGCCCACCTCATAAGTAAGGGTATCTCATCTAGGGACAAGGAGGTCATAACATCCCTGTATTCTTCCCTTACAAGGCCCATTATTGAGTACAATTCCTCATTCGTCTTGTACCTCGCAAAGCACACGTAGCAGCTGGAGAGACCACAGAGGTTCCTCACCAGGAGAATCCAGGGTGTCAAAAATCTACCACACAGATAGGCTAAAATCCCTATCCCTCTACTCAGTTTCATACAGACTCCTCAGAGGTGACCTCTGTCTGCCAAACAAGGCGATCTAAGACCCTTCCTTAATGGGACTGCTGCATATCCACAAGTCAAGCTCCACTCGAGTAACCCACATGTGCTGCCTCAACCTGGTCTGTGACATCAATAGGACTAATTGGTGGGAGCGATCTGTGTCCCAGAGACTCCCCCATCTGTGGAATAGACTCCCTCTCCCCATCAAACTAAGTACCTCTTTACCCCTTTTTACTTGCAACCTGGATAACTGGATGGGAAACAGAAACTACATCCCTGGGATTCCACCCGTGTCCCTGCTGGACAGGGGCATCAGGTGCTGACTAGTTAAACATGGGCTAAACTCTTGGCTAGGCTTATAAGGGCCTCAGGGCTACTAGCCTAGTAACTTCCTATGATCCTATAAGCCTGATGTTTTCTGTTGCTGCTTTTATAGGTATGATTACCACTTTACAAGAACCAGCCAATCACCCAGGGTTTAACTCAGGCAGGTAATAATTAAATTTGTGATTGAAGTATCAAGCTAGTCCTTCACCTCCCACCACAGATTTAAGATTGTTGTAAGTAGTTGGGCCCAGCAGAGCAGCATAGCTTACAAACCAGTGTGTGAGATTTATGTGTTTAAGTAATACAAAAGAGAAGGCCACCATTAGAATTTCGTACAAATGACTTGCACTGTGTGTCCACATTCTCTGTTTTAAAGTTGACTTACAGACCATGTTGTGCTTTAACATCAGTAGAAGCAGGATATAATATGGTGACATTGTCCCTATAGGTGTAGAATAGTGTTTCCATGTATTATTCACAGAACTGTAGTAGAAGTGCCCTGTGGTGCACCTAGTATAATAGCATATTTCAACATGATCACTGCGAGTATTGTTCTGAATGTAGTTGTTGTCATACTTTTACCTGTTACTGCTGTTTTGTACATTACATTGTTATTTTGTATTTGCTGTACATCTGTGTATTTTTAACTAGGTCATGAATGGAAAGGATCCGCAAGCCATTCAGTTCACTGACCTGCTAAATAAAAGCAAATAAAAATAGGGGGTCTTGCTCCCATCTGACAGATTGCTTCCTTACACTTGGTTTCGGCATAAGCTATGCAATGAGTCTGTTAAGATGTATATGTGGAAGTAGCTTTCTACAAGCATAGAAAGGCAATTGGACACATTAAGAGAACAGGATGGAAATATGTAGAAAACATTAAAATGATCAAATCACAATGTTCTAAGCAAAAGCAAGTATAATAATTATGAAGACCTGTTAGTATAATACATGTCTCTATAATGTAGCACTGATTAACTGTATACGCATAGGTCATAGTTGGTATTTATCAGTAGAAATTGTTTATGGTTTGTAAAATATGTATTTCTGGAACGTAAATAAATTAAAGTCATGCAGAGCCCAATATTCTATACCACTAATCTTTGTGGATACACCTTTGGTCTAACTTAAAAGAATTTAGCAAACATGCTTCATACCTTCTAAGTTTAAGTGTCATCAGGTGTATTATTTCTTTCTAATGAAAAAAGGCTGACACAATAAGTTGTAACAAGCTTGTAGTTGTAACAATCATAAAGTAGCAATAGCAATCATTGCAATTGTCTGAGACACTTTCCCTTTGTATTCTTAAGTCATACTTAGATATTAGCAATTTAAATTTGCTATCATTCTCAGTAGGAGCTACAGCTTCCACTTAAATAAATGAGCCCTAACGGGACCCTGTATGCTGTGCCATATTGTGTCATTAGCCCCAGTTTAAAATAATTCAAACATTATCCTTCACAGCTCCTATAAGTACACATCAAGTACACTATGTCTGTCTAATAAAATATAAGACTTCACAATATTTGCCATCATTACAATTAATACCTTTGCTGAGTGTCCTTTTCAAAATAATGCACTCTTTCTTAGGAGTTGTTTTGTCTTTTATTCCAGTATTCTCTGACAAAGTCGAAAGCTAGACACAGCCCACTGTGTTGGTTTGTAGGTTACTGAGTTGGCTTTGTCTGTTTCGATTTGGATTCAGGTGATGAACCCGTTGCTGTATACTGTATTTCTAGTGAGTAGACCAGTTCTTAATTATATGTACACATTGACTATGACCCAGCTAGAGTTAATACTTCCAGTTCTAGTGTGATCATTCCTGAGCTTCATTCTAAACATATGTCTGACCTTAAATGCATAATCAGTCAGCTAAGGTAAATGTCTCATATCATTTTTGTTCAGTGGCTTGCCCCGAAGAAATATTTATTTTCCACCCAGCACCTGGTGATCCTGCTTTTCCTCTTCTGCCTCCACTGAGCTGGAAGAGTCACACAGATTTGTAGTTCCTATATATGCAGCCTCCATTACATCTGAAAATGATTGCAGAGACAATTTTGTTAACTTACTCTTTGCTGTGTCAGCACTTGTATATGTCAGCACATCCTCTGTTGAATAAACCTTCAACACAGCTTGGAAAGACAAGACTATTTAAATTTATATTGCTTACACTCCCTGATGACATGCATATCATGATCAAGAGGGGACACTAACCTAGTGGGACTAACCCAGTCAACAAAATGTAAATAAAATAAGTAAACACCACTCAACCTAATACTTCCAATTTCTTTCTTGGTTACCACAACACAAGATATTCTTTCTCACATGTAGACGCAAACTGTACTAGAACCATCCTGAGTTTACAGTACAGCCTATCTAATACAGACTATGATATCTTAATAATTTTCTCAATCTCCAGAGGCAGTTTCTTAAGCACCATCCATAACACCATCTAGATCTTCACAAAGTCCATTAAATCCAAACCCTCACCTTCCAATACTCCAGTCAGTCCCAAATTCTTCCTTCCTGTCTTATTTTCTATTGCAAACAACTTTTGTCACACATTTATTTCTAAAATGCCCACCTTTTCCATTATATTTTGCATTTGAACTACCTGCTGCTGATTTGGTGCGATAACAAGCTGTTCATCGTACAGTAACTTGGTATTATCATCTGCGAACATTTCCAGTCTCTTAATATATCACAGTTTAGATTTACTTTTTTTTTTACTTTCTGTTAACTCCTTGACACTTAAAACAAATTACTTTTTAGCATTAATGGTACAATACTACAATCATTGGCCCTCTTCTTAATTAATCTCTGCACACATCACTTCCTCATTGCTCATTAATTCAAATCATATTTCTATTTTAATTAATTAATTTATTTATTTTACATTTGTTGACCGGCTAGTCCAGCTGGATATATGTCCATTTTCAGCAGAGGCCCGGGGAGAAAAGCTCCACGAAAACACAGTAAAATTATTCAACAGATACAGGTACAATACATATTTAAGCAATTTTATACATGATAGATTTTACAGATGTGGGTACTTTAAATGTATAAGCAAATATTTTCACTTCAAAACATGTCTGCTTACAGAATCATATTACTTATAACATTTGTTAGTTATAGGGAGGCATTGATGACATTTTAATAATATATAAGGCCCATTTTCTTTATGGTTTTCAGTAGGCAGTTAGTACATACAGTTGATGTGACGGGTGTCTTTGTGAAAAATAAATGTGTAGTTAGTCTGGGTTCACACAGGGACATAACCAATGGGGTTAAAGGTAGGTTTTCAGCTTGCTTTTAAATTGTGTTAGTGAGGAAAAGGAGGCCAGATCACTGGGGAGAGAGTTCCAGGTTTTACCCACGGTATTAGAGAATAAAGAGTCACCAGCCATATTGTTGGTTTTACCTATTTGTACTAATATTTTATCAGATGAGTGTAGGGTCTTAAGGTTGTTGTAGGGGGTGATAAGGTTGGTAGAAATTGGAGTATTAGTAGGCTGATACAGGATTTTGTAGGCAACTGTTACTTGTTTAAATAGAAGTAAATTTGGCAACTCTAGCCATCCTAGTTGTTCATAATTAGTACAGTGATGGGTTCTGAATGTAGAGCCTGTTGCAAATCTAGCAATATTATTGTAGGAGACAGCCAGCTTGTTCAAGTTGTTTTTTGAGAGGTTAGTATATATAGGGGAGGCGTAGAGGAGGGAGGAGATTAAGTGGGTCTGGGCAATAGTAGCCCTTGCTAGTGGGGTGAGAAAGGATTTGATTCTATAGAGGGAGACTTGTTTTTTGTTGACTGTTTTTATGGTACTGTTAATGTGAGTATCAAAGTTAAGGTTATTATCAATTAGTACCCCTAGTAGTTTTGTAGTTGAGTCAGGGGATATGATGGTACCATTGTTTGATGTAACAGTAAAGTAAAGTGCGGAGGCCCTATGGGTGGGAGTAAATAGTAGGAGTTTGTTTTTTTGGGGTTCAAGATGAGGCAATGGTGTAGTAACCATTTCTGTACTGTGTTAAATACATTTTGGGTGAGGGACTGAAGGTCTGATGGAGTGGTGGCTGAGCATATTAATGTGGAGTCATCTGCATATTGTATTGAGGTAGCTTGAGGAATTGCAGAATGTAGGTCATTGATAAAAATATAAAATAGAAGAGGTCCTAATATAGAGCCTTGGGGGACACCGAGTGCAATGGGGAGATGGGGAGATAAGTTGTTCTCCCACAGAACAGCCTGTTGCCTATTGTTTAAGTAGGATTGAAACCATTGTATAGCCAGTACATCTAGTGATAGGTTTTTGAGTATGTTTATGAGAAGTTGGTGGTTAACCATATCGAAGGCTTTAGAGAGATCATTAAAGAGGGCTGAGGATAAGAGTGTTGTTACTGCGATTTTTATTAATAGAGCCAGAGAAGGATAAAAGGGCAGTCGTAGTGCTGTGAAATGGCCTGAAGCTATGTTGGCAGTTAGCTAATAAGTTGTTATCTATTAGGTGGTTTAACAGTTTCCTATGAATACATTTCTCCATGATTTTTGCCAGTGGAGATAGTATAGTAATAGGTCTAGAGTTGGATAATTCCCTGGAGTTTCCACCTTTATGCAGGGAGATATGTGAGATCTTCCAAATAGATGGGATAGTTCCCTCAGAGATAGTTCTGTTAATCCGGATGGAGATGGGGTAGGCTATGACTTTTGCAGATTTTTACAGATATTCTGCAGGTAGGAGATCAGCTGTGGGGGTGGTAGGTTTGAATTTCAGAATAAGGGTACAGATAATGGATGTAGGGACAGGTTTGAGATGAAATGAGGGAGGTAAGCTAGCAGTAGAGGAAGTCAGAGATGAGCTGTCAGGAGTTAGCTGATTGGCAAGAGACTGAATGGTCTCAATGAAGAATGTGTTAAAGGTATTGGCAATTTGCTTTGGACTATCATGGTCAGAACCTAATGGGGTGGGTGCGACAGAACGACCTGGGTGTAAAAGTATGTTAATCCCTGCCCAGAACTTTTGTGGTTTGTTTTGCTGGGTTTGTTGGAGTTGAATGTAATAGTTTCTTTTATCTGACAGAATTGCTTTTTTTTTGTATCATTTCTTAGCTGCCTAAATTTTAAATGATCCTCTGGGCTTTTAGTAGTAAGCCACTTGGCCCAGACTTTATTTCTGAGGACCATTTTTTGTTTGGCTCTTTTTGAGAGCCAGGGGACAGGTTTATTCTTAGTTCTAATGGTCAGATAATATATCATAATTGCAACCACATGGCCTTCCTTCACTAACTCAGTGAGCACATCTTGCATCAAATTTCACATTTATAACTGAAAATATAACTTTAATCCACCTCTAGACCTGGAGCAAACTGAGGACACATGCAGCAGAAATTTCACATTTATAACTGAAAATATATCTTTAATCCACCTCTAGACCTGGAGTAAACTGAGGACACATGCAGCCTTTTCAAGAAGGCCAGTACTTCCCAACTGCTTACTATCCTTTAATAGTAGGAACTTATCTGATGTTTTTAGTATTGCATAAGCATTTACTATGTACTTTGTCAACTGTACCTCACTAAGGCAGTTATCTGTGTTGTGAACCTATCAGAAGGCAGATTCTTTCCTTTTTGTGCCTAATTTAATGCCTATTCACAAAATGTTCTTAAAATAGTCACCTAATGTCTGTTTTTAAACTTTCTGTATGAAAAGCTCAGTTCTCTTCCCTTTGCGAAACATTAAACATAATTCTTTTTCCAAAATCTGGATCATCTGATGACACCAAAAGCTAGGCACAGCAAACTGTGTTGATGTGTAGGTTATAGGCTTGACTTGTCCCTTTCAACTTGGATTCAAATGAATTCAGTGCTCAGCAGTTGGCTAAAAGTTAGGCTGCAATAGCCAGTGGCCTGCTCTCACACCCTATGAGAGAAGGCATGAGTACTTACTGATGCATTGGTCACTGCTTCCTCTAAGTGAAAGATAGGTAAGTAACAGCACCTACTGGCTGAGCCCTAGGCTTATGCATATGTGGAAGCTTGCATGTAGTCACGGCTGGCTGAGAAGAGCCTTGAAATAGGCTTAGCCGTACACATGTGTGGAAGCTTGCAGTGTAGTCAGGGCTGCTTAGGTACTTTGAATAAAGAGGACAGCAAAGGAAAAAAAACCCCAGAAAAGTCTGCCCCCACACCACCCCAGTGTTCTGGCAAGGAAAATTGTCTTGCAGTGTACTTACAGAATGCTGAAGATGAGGAGTAGGCCCATTGTCGGGTGATTAGTCTTGATCCGCATTGTTACAGCTAAGTGTTGACATTCTCCTCTTGACCGTCTCCTCATATCTTTCCTCTTGAGTTTGTGATTTTTTTTTTCCTGCTTTTAACTTTTCTGATAATCTGGGATTTCTGTTTCATTGTAAGCTGCATAATATTCTCACAAGAAAGCCCCTTTGAAAAAAAAATTGACTCAGTGGGGGATATGGGGATTATCTGAGCAGTAGAACTGAAATAAATAAATGCATGTTTTTTTTTTTTTTCGAATAAAATAATTCTTATACCCTGGTGTCCTGTCCTGACTGGTTTGACTCCCTAATGTCCAAGGAATACCAGGATAGGTTCCATCTCCCCCAGGGCCCTTAACTGGATAAATTGATAATTACAGGATGCAATGAATATACATATAGATAGATAGATACATAGATAGATAGATATGGACTTTTCTGAAATCTTAAAACTCTTGACAGATTTTTTTTTCTAATTATCAAAAATAAGTAGTTTGGTGAGTTGGCCAGTATTTTAGGAATTTTTATTTCTTTAAATTTGCCTTAACAGATAATCATAGTTAAGCATGTGAACAGTTTTGTAAAACATAATATGCTCTCCCCCACTTTGTTTTCATATTAGTTTTGGCTGCCATTCAAAGAATTAAAGTACACATTACTGAGCTTTCCTTGAACACTGGTCTTTATTCTCTTTCTTGCTCAATTTACAGGCTTGATGGAACATTGCCAGAGAAAAATGTTGAGTTTTTTTTTTATTACAGTAAGCAAATTACAGATAAAACCTTTTCAGAGATTAATTTTAAATGCAGAACTGATGCCAATTCAGAGTTATATTTTAATACATATTATCTCTGTGCATGCTTTAGGGACAACTTGGCTGTTACTGAATTTGTAGTTAATGGAGACTGACAAGCAAATGTACAGCTGGGACACATGCAGCATTGCAGAGTTAGTTATCCATATTAGATGTATGGTAAAAGCAGTGCTTGTCATGGAGGTGCTGTTCATTAGGCCTTCTCTTTCACCGGTACCACTAGTATCTGTCTGATAACCACACCAGAAATGTGGAAAAAAACATCAAAAGTACATCGATTTATTATAGACAGTTAAGCGTTCTGAGACAGTTAAGAGTTTGGAAGAACTCCCACTTGGGGAGGAAAGCACTTAACTGTCTGTAATAAATCTGTGGAGTTTTATATGGACTTTTGCTGTTTTTTTCACATTTCTGGTGGGGTTATTAGTTGGATTCTTGTTTGTTTGAGTTTTACCGCTAGTATCTGTGATGAACAGGAAGAGTGTGTGTTTATTTCTTCATTGATTTTCTGATGCTTGCTTTATCCCAATCAGAGCTATAGGGGAGTCTGCATGTTTTTCTCAAGATAGTAAGTTTAAGGCACTGAATCAGTCCTGGATGAGACATCAGTCCATAGACACCCTTCGAACAAAGTGTGCACTCAAACCTCAGCTCTGAGAAGTAGAGGGATGAAGGTGTGACTATGAACTAGATGACTGGAGTTCTGTTAGCAGCTCATGTGCTGGAAAAGCTGGTGAGAATGGAAATGAGTGACTGCTGCTTGCATCATGTGAGAGTAGGTAGCTCTGGTTTACTGGTTAAATGACACCAAGAGGGAGCATTGGGTAATATATCTCCAGAACACAGGCCTGTTAAGTACATGCTCCTGAATAGGCATGCTGAGTTTAAAAGTCCGTGTGCAGAGGCTTAATTTCTACCACACACAGCATTCACTGAACCTAGAAAAGAGTTGGCTGCAGGGTAGAAGGGAATCTCCAAAGTGATGTTAGGTCATTACGTTGAACCAGCAATCTCCTTTCTGTCCAACTCTTGCACTTTCTGGGAGAATGAATGTGCCGATTAGGCACTCTGGATAGGGACAGCTTGATATTCTTCATGTTTGATTGTTACAGTCATAACTGATGGGATTTCCTATTGTGGAAGTCCATGGCTGGCCTGACTATAAGAGAATTTTCTCCTCCTCCTCAAGCCAGAAGACACCCTCACTGATGTCAAGACATCTGAGTATAAAGGGAGTCAGCCGGCACCTTAATCTTAGTTCTTTCTTGCTATCAGAGCCTGAAGCAGTGTGCTAGTCAGTGCTTCGGTCAGTCCTCACCAGAAAAGATGTCTAAAACAAAGTACTCCCTTAGGGAACTTCCCATGTGTTTCTTGATTTATGATAAAGTTAATAACTGTCTCCACTGTGGCAAACCGATACCACACTGGGACTTCCACACCATCTGTATAACTTGTTTGGGACCAGAACATGATGCTCCCAGTTGTTGGTTATGTGCATGCTTTAGCAGTAGAAAAATCAAGCTCAGGGTTAAGATTTTAGTGGAGCACTTTAGCGAGTTGCTAAGCCTTCATGTACTATGTTGTCTGCTGGTCAAGATGAGACTGATCTTCATAGGCATAAAAAGAAAAAGCACCCAAAACTTAAGTTACCTGATGATGCTTGTTCACCATCCACTAGTCCACCTAGACTTGTGATCATCGAAGAAGGAGAAACACCTTTAAATTCCCTTCCAATGACTGAGGTTGTGACACAGGCCTCTATCAAGACCTATTTGGAGTCTGATAGGCCTCCAGGTTCCTCTATTTCCTTAAAAGCTGAAGGACTTAGCTTGTCAGTTGAATCTGAAGCTGCTTCACAGGTACTGGCTTCCAACAACCACTCAAAAACTGATAAACGGGTAGCCACAGTCTACTATTATCAGGAGATTGCCTCAGTTCACCATCCTTAGGATTTGGCTGTCCATCCATATTCTCGCCCTAATGGGGAGATCACCCTCAAGCCTAAGTCTAAGGCCACACATGAAAAGGCTGTATCCAGCTTGCCTCAGCCGAGGCCACGGGCTTCCACTCCCAGACTCAGGCCTATCAACAAGACCTAGTTAGGTTGACTGAAGATTTTATCTCCATGGTCAGATTTAGATGCATCTGTCTCTCCCTGGTTCTTCCCCTGAATCTTCTCCTGGTAAAAGAAAGAGGGATATTTCCAATAGTCTTCTGATTCTTTTGACTCTGAGGATGATAATGATGAATCCACCTTTGAGGAAGTCTTATCAATTGCCTCAAATGTGGATTCAGATTCTGAGGACAACCTTGCTTCAGTATCTCCCAAGGATATTTCCTTTGGAGGAACCTTACATACCCTGAGGGAACTCTTTAAATGGGAAGCACAGGACTATCCACAAATCAAGAAGAGGGTAAGGGAATTTCTAAATATCTCTGAGCATAAACCTCTTGCCATTCCTCCAGTCTTAGGTCTTAGAGGTGGTGGATGATGTCTTCCTGGATTCCTCATTACAACCTGACTCCCTCCTCCTTGCATATCAGAAACCTGACAGATTTTACAGGGCTCTGGATACCTATAGACACCTTTTTAAGAACCCTACAACAGACCCTGAAGTAGTGACTTGGAGCCGTAACGGGACTAAAGCTAGTACCTCCAAAACTATCATGCCAAAAGGAAAAGAAGGCAAGAGTATTGGACAGGTTTGTTAAAAAAGTCTGCATCTCTGCTATCCTTGTCATGAGGGCTTTGAACTACCAATTTCATAATGGGGGAAGTATCAGGAAACCATTTTAGACCAGATGAAGCAAAAACTGGTGCAGAGTGAAAATACCACCCTCTCCAAGGAACTTCTAGACTTATGCAGTTCTTGCTGTCAAGTAGCTAAGCAATCCTTGCACTATGGCTATGATGCTCTGGAAGATTCCATCAGGGTGCCAGCCATAGGATCAATGCCTGGCTGAGGAATCAGTCCCTCCCTGAACTTGTCAAATCCAGTCTCTTGGGTGCTCATTTAGATAACGATTTTCTTTTTGGCCCCAAAGTCATGCTTAAGAATATGGAGGATAAGGCCAAATCCAATCAAATGGTCAATAACCTTCTTCAGGTTCAACATTCTTGCTTCAGCCACAGTTACCCTGCCAAACACTGGTCCTTTCCACCCTTCCAGTCTAAGCCTAGATATGAGAGACCTTGAAAGAAAAGGAGTCAAAGACAGCACCAGTGTCAAAGACAATGGCAGGCAGATTCCAAAATGACTGAGAGATCCTGCCAGCAGAGAACCAGCAGGGAGCAGTTATGACTCCTCTATGACTCTCCCTTATCCCTCCATCAAGTCCCACCCCTCCTTCCCTAACTCCTCTCATGCTAGTAGGACAGCTGTCTTTCTTCCTAAAGTATTGGACCCTCATTACCAGGGATCAGTGGGTACTGAAGATCATTCAAAGAGGTTACAAAATCCAGTTCAAACAGCCACTAATTTTATCAGGTTTCCCAGATATTCCACCAAACCAAAAGACAGAGGCCTTAAAGCAAACACAGATTCTGTGCACCCAAGGTTCTGTGGAACCAGTACCAAACTCATTACAAAAAAAAAGATTTTTACTCAAATCTTTTCCTAGTCCCAAAAAAAAGGGTACCTAGAGGCCAGTTGTGGACCTATCAAGTTTCAAACGATTCTTGCAGGTACCAAAATTCAAAATGCTATCACTTCAAAAATTACTGCCCATAATATCTTCCAGTGCTTTCATGGTGACTTTAGATCTAAAGGATGCATACCTTCACATTCCCATAGAAAAATCTCACAGGAGGATCTTAAACTTCAGAGCAGGTGTGCAGTATTATCAGTTCTGTGCTGTGCCCTTTGGCTTGCCTACTACTCCCTGGTCTTTCACAGTGATAGCCTTCTGCAGGTCAAAGGGCATTCAGATTTACCCCTGATTTGATGACGGCCCCATTCAAGTAACAGATCTTGAAAAACTCAAAGCAGATCTGCTTTATACCCCAGAGATCCTGGATTCACTGGGGTTCACCATCAATACCCAAAAGTCTCAGACCATTCCCACAGACAGGATTGTGCTTCTGGGGGCTTTGCTTAACTTATTTCTTCAGAAAGCCTTCCTTCCTTTAGACAAGGTTACCTTTCTGCTCTGTACTTCTAAAAGCTCCTTGCCAGGAACTATGTGGCTTCTTTCACCATCATGATCCCCCTGGACAGACTACATATGAGGAAGCTGCAGAGGTACCTTAGAAATGTGTGGTGCCAACATTCTCAGTCCCTCAACTTCAGGGTGATGCCCCTTCCTTATCTCAGGAAAGAGTTTGCCTGGTGGGCCTGAGCATGTTCCCACAACCCAGGCCTTTTCTTCAGGTTCATTCCTCAGGACCAAACTCAGTCCATGGATGCCTCAGAAATGGCCAGCTGACCCCACTACCGCAACTTCCAGGGATCAGGGCAGATGGGATTCCCAGTTCAAGAATAAACACACCAACCTAAAAGAAATTATGGTAGTCCAAAAAGGCCTGGCTGCCTTCAAGGACCAATGGAAACCAGGAGTACTCCTAGTAAAGACAGACAATACCATAGCTATGTGGTACATAAACAGTTAGGGGGTGGACTCACTGTTACCCTTTTTGTCCCCTATTCATGGACCTTTTGGGAAATTACAAATGCCCTAGACCTGCACCTCATGGCACAATACATACCAGGAGAAACTAGTCAACTGGCAGATCACCTAAGCAGGAATCTGTCAGACCCTTATGAGTGGCACCTGCATTGGGAAATTGTTCTCGGCATAGCCAAAGAATGGGGTGTACCACAGATAAACCTTTTTTGCCACCAAAGAAAACGCTCATTTGAAAATGTTTTTCTCAAGGTCCAAAACAAGATAAACCTGGAAGACAGATACCTTCTCCTTGGACAGGCCTACTCCTCTATGCCTTCCCCCAGTACCCTTGCTTCCCAGAGTACTGCTGAAGATAATGGAAGACAGGCCAAGGGTCATTCTAATAGCCCCTGATTGGGCAAGGCAGCACTGGTATCCTCTATTGCTAAGGAACCATGGTTGCTGCCCCAGGGAGTTGACCTCTTAATACAGAACAAGGGCACCATCATACACTCCAGCCTGAACAATCAAACTGACAGCTCGGATGATACCTTGACACCCTGGAGGGGACATCTCTCATCAAACAGGTCCTGGACATTCTAAAAGAAGCCAGGAGACCTAGCACAAGAAAATCTTAGTCCAACAAAAAGAAAAGTATGGTACGTACAAAAGGAACAGAACCCTCTGATCCTTTCATACTCATTGGGAATTTTTGCATAAGGACTTTCTTATTCCGCTATAAAAATTCACAGTTTAGCAATTTCATCTTATCTGCCTACTCATCCTCCTCTCCTCCCATTCTCTCATGAAACAGTTTCTGAGAGGGGTTATACACATTAGACCTCTGAGGAAATCTTCTACTCCCCCTTGGGATCTCAATTTCATTCTAGAGATCTCAATTTCTAGGGATCTCAATTTCATTCTAGGGTCACAATAACTTCCTAAATAGGTGCTTGTAACATTTTAACCTCAGGACAGTATAGCAAGGCAGGCAACAAAGCAGTATCTAATGCAGGCTGTTGCCTACATTAGTTAGACGATACCTGGATTCTACCCCGAAAAGTTTACTGGTAAAAATTAAAATAAAGAAGAACCTAGAGCATGGGACTCAAGTTCCAACTGGAAAATTAACTGTTTGCTACCAACAATCAGGTCGAGTTACCATCGTTAGAGGCCTCCTACACTCACCTGTATTATTTGACCTCTGTAACATAGAAAGCTCCTGTAGAACGGTGTATCAGTATGAGCGGTGTAGGTGAGTAATCCCTCCCTCTCTCCTGTGACGTAGGGGAAGTTTTTAAAAATCCTGCTGGTTTCCGTCATAATTTCAAAGGACACTAGTGTGAGTGTAATCTTCCAACTACCTGCCTGCTCCTGCCCTGAGGTATGCAACAATGTTATATATGGTTATGTATTACCTTAACTATTAGCTTATCTACCGACTACTGCAAGTGACTTAATTGTATTCTTCTGATTTGACGAACTGTGCTCAAAATATCCAATGCAGAGTCCACATGAATAACCTAACCTACACAGCTATGAACCTATGTTAGTACTATTACACTAAAGCTGTGACTATATAAGAGTGCGTTTTTTGCTATAAGCGGTCTGTGTTACACTGTTACCTGAAATACATTGTTTTTCTATAGTGTTAGGCCAGATTACCTTTTATATCGGTGCGTTGACTATATTTTGAGCGCCAAAACTCTTCTTGTGCACCTAGTAAACTGTTTAAAATGAACGCTGATTAATAACACCAAATCTCAGTCAGCGTACTCTGTACCACATTATAGTTAGTGGGAGCATGGTAAGCACACCGATCGACTAATCTCAGTCGGCGTACTGCCTCGTTAATTCAGAAAGCATATTTGGAATATTCAAATGTATTTAGCAACCGCACACTTTTACCTGCTGTGTAACTGACTTACAATTGAACTCCGAGGGTTTGAGCCAGAAGCTACTGCTAGAATTACAGGAATTCCGTTGCTTATTTAGCTTTGAACTACAAATACTCTGAACTGATGCATGGGGATTCTGTTATATTAAAGTTTGTATGTATATCTTATCTCTCCCTAGGTATCTGCCCCGTAAGTTTCCACCGCGTGGCCACCAAGAGTTAGAGCTAGAGTTTAAAAGGGAAACAAGTGAACTCTTCCATAGTAAGACTGCACAAGCAGCGCATCTAACTACAATGACTTCCCTGGGAAAAAGGTCAATAAATATACCTTCCTAAATAGGTGCTTGTAATGTTTTAACCTCAGGACAGTATAGCAAGGCAGGCAACAAAGCGGTATCTAACGCAGGCTGTTGCCTACATTAGTTAGACGATACCTGGATTCTACCCCCAAAAGTTTACTGGTAAAAATTAAAATAAAGAAGAACCTAGAGCATGGGACTCAAGTTCCAACTGGAAAATTAACTGTTTGCTACCAACAATCAGGTTGAGTTACCATCGTTAGAGGCCTCCTACACTCACCTGTATTATTTGACCTCTGTAACATAGAAAGCTCCTGTAGAACGGTGTATTCCCGCTCGGGCTCGCTCCGTGCTCCACCCTGCCCCCTTATCCCACCCGCCCCCACTATCTCTACATGTATTAGCTTAACAACCACACCCCCTCTATCCCAGAACCAATTGCATCTGCCTGTTAATTTACTACATCTCCTCCCTGAATCCTGGCAGTCAGTTAGACTAGTCAACCTAACTCCTGGTCCCATCTACTTTAGTAAACCACCTTTTCCTCTTAAACATGTCAAAAACCATGAACCTTCTTATCCTTCTTATATTATCACTTGTAATCATCCCCTACATACTATCTAGTTATGAAAACCTAAAACACATAGGATATCATTACCCTAAGGGACAAACTTGCATTTCCATAAATCTGCTTCTTAACAAGCCTAATCCTCTCTATCTCCCCATTAAATCACCAGATACAAACACTATTTACCTCACCCAACTACACCCAAAGGACAAAACAACAAAACATGGACAAAAGATACTATGTAAACTCCTAAAACTCTTAGAACAACTGAAGAAACGTATTACTATAGATGGTGATATACACCCAAACCCAAGGCCAACTTCCAACCCCAATACTGGCATGCCAATATCATCCCAAAGAACAGCCAGCTCCCTTCTTATCTTTCATCTTAACCTTAGAAGTATCAACAATAAGCTTCATAACCTACATACCATGATAGCCACTCACCTCCCTGCTATTATGTGCCTATCAGAAACATGGCTTAAACCAATCATCAAAGATGAAGAGATTCTCCCACCTGGTTATAATATTACAAGGGTTGACCGCAAAAATAAAAGGGGTGGTGGTATAGCTGTTCTGTTCAAAAGTTCACTCAATATCATTATGCACCCTATCCAACCACCTATAACAGCTAATGCAGAGACACTAGCCTTAAAAATATGTCTAAACAACCAAAAAAGTATTAACCTCCTTGCAATATACATTCCGCCTGGGAACAACCTAGAAACTATGGAGCTAATGTTAAACTGGTTAGCCACTAACTACCCTCAAGAAACCATTGTACTTGGCGATGTCAACATTGACTGGACCCATTGTTCCACACAGACTAATCCTACACCCATTAACCTGTATGGATTCTCCCAAAATATAGTATCTATAACAAGAGTAGATAATGCTCACCAAAAAGAGAGTATACTAGATTGGATACTTACCAATAACCACTCTCATAAGTATACCACCGGGACCATTCCTAATGATCTGAGTGACCATCTTGTCACTTTCATAGTAAAACACAAAGTCTCTAGGACAAACCTTCCCATACATAGACTGGTTAGAAACAAGAAGAAATTTGTTCCTCAGCAATTTGTAGCTGAACTTAAGTCCTGTAACTGGTCTAAGCTAAAAACTTTACCCCTCGAAGAGAGTGTGACACTTTTTAATGACACATTCCTAAATATTCTTGACAATCATGCTCCCAACCAAATTACTAGGACTAAGGTAAAGATAGCTCCCTGGCTAACTAAGGAAACAAAAACCAAAATTAAACTTAGAGACAAAGCCTGGGACAAATGGCGAACCACTAAAGCACCCCTAGACCGTATTAAATTTCAGCAACTTAGAAATGAAACAAAAAAAGCCAGTACTCTAGACAAAAAGAACTATTTCTGTCACCTTCAAGAAAAACACCAGAACAGCCCTAAGAAGTTCTGGGCAGGCCTAAACAATCTCCTCCACCTTGGGAAATCAACCACTCCTACCCCAGAGACACTTATTGACAAAAACCCAGAAGTTGTAACTAACACCTTTAACTCCTTCTTTACAGAGACTATTCAATCACTAGCCAATCTACTACCTCCCCCTTCCCCTCCCCAAACTAATGTTATTAAAGACACATTCCCCCCCTTTAAATTACAGCATATACCCATCTCCTATATCAAAAACATACTGAAGAAACTTAAACCAACCACCCTCTCAGCAGATCGACTCCCAGCTGAATACCTGCAAATAGCAGCTGAAGCTATAGCCTACCCTATCTCCATCCTGATTAACAGAACCATTACTGAGGCCACTATCCCCACCATTTGGAAAATATCCTACGTAATACCGCTTCATAAAGGTGGCTCTTCTACCAAACCATCTAACTACAGACCCATAGCTATTTTATCTCCAATAGCCAAAATCATGGAAAGATGTGTTCATAAACAATTTCTTAATCACCTCTCCCTAAACAATCTACTGACCAAATCTCAACATGGCTTCAGACCCCATCATAGTACGACCACTGTCCTCCTCTCCTTTACTGACTCAATTAATAAAAATCGTAATAACAAAAAAATATCTTCCGCCCTATTTCTTGACCTATCAAAAGCCTTTGACATGGTCAACCACCAATTACTTCTACAGACGTTAAAAACCTTCCACTTTGATAATTCAGCTCTCAACTGGTTCCATGCCTACCTCTCTGGAAGGCAGCAGGCAGTCCTATGGCAAAATAAGCTCTCTCAACCCTTACCTAATACCATAGGAGTTCCCCAAGGCTCCATACTAGGTCCCCTTCTTTTCTCCGTGTTTATAAATGAACTTCACTCAATTATCCCTCAAGCCACATGTATCCAATACGCTGACGACTCCACCCTTATCTGTTCGAATATCACTCTCCCTGATTTACAAGTAATGACACAACAATGCTTTGCTACAATTGAAAAATGGCTATCAGAGAGGAATCTCATCCTTAACCCTAAAAAAACTAAGCTATTACTATTCTTTCCCACCTCAGCTCCACCTCCAGCACAAGACTCCCCACTAGCCAATAATAATACCTTCTTCGTTCAATCTAATAATGGTACCATAATTGAGCCTGACACCAACACTAAACTACTAGGAGTCACTATTGACAACAAACTTAAATTTAACTTGCATATCAGTCAAACTATAAAGACTGTCAATAAGAAACTTGGATCCTTGTATAGAATTAAAAACTTCCTCACCCCCATTGCCAAACTAACTATTGCACGTACCCATCTTCTCTCCACACTTCTGTATGCCTCTCCTGTATTCTCTTTCCTCAATATAGGTGACATTAATAAACTCTCTGTGACTTATAATCACATTGTCAGATTTATAACAGGTGCCCCCTATAGAACTCATCACTGTATTAACCTAAAGAAACTTGACTGGTTAGAACTACCTAATATTCTCAAACTTAACCAACTCTCTGAAGCATACAAAATCATTAAGGAACCAGACAGAACCCCCTCACTAAATAATTTACTGACCCCCTACTCCAACCTAAATACTCTTCGCTCCTCTAAACAATTACTGGTCCAAACCATCAAATCCAACAACAAGGGAGGGGATGCTGTCTATGCCAGTTCTATAGGCAAGACTTGGAACTCCCTACCTAATAACCTAAGACTCTCTAATTCACTATCTCAATTTAAAAAACATCTTACCCAATTCCTTAAGACACATTGGCTATGCCCATGTGTAAACCCAGACTAGGCTCCTGTCATTATAGTACACCCTACGTTACTTGAAAAAAAAAAAAAAATTGGGTTACTTCAAATTCCTATTCTAACTGACTATTAATCCTATCTTGTTGTATAATAGTAAGCAGCTTCTTTATCATCCCTCTGAACTCCCGTAAGGTAATGTACTGGACTCTGTACATAGTTACTTTAATGTCTCGAGATGCATTGGTATACTCAGAGCTATAATTTTCTGTACTAATGCTAACAGTAGCCTATCTATGAATGTATATTATATTGTAACTAGTATCTTTCACATCTTTGTAATTTGTAAGCTTATTTGTACTTGCATTTTATTGTATTTTTTCTCTGTGGAGCTTTTCTCCCCGGGCCTCCGCAGAAAATGGACATGTATCCAGTCGGACTATCCCGGTCAACAAATGTAAAATAAAATAAATAAAATAAATAAAATAGAGAACCTCACATTCCCACCTTTCAAGCCAGCTGCCTCCACAGATGCTAAATTCCTGATCTGGAAGACTGCTTACTTACTAGCCATTACTTCAGCTAGAAGGGCTTCAGAGTTTCAAGTCCTTATGTGTGTGGAACCTTTCATCACTTTCCATCCAGACAGAGTCTGCCTTAGGACCAATGCTTCCTTTATGGCTAACGTGGTTACAGAGATCTCTTTAAACAAAACAAGACACCTTCTTTGCTAATACTCAAAACAAGGGGGAAGGAATCCTCCATAATTTGGATGTGCATGGGCAACTGCATTACTATTTGGACAGAAGAAAGAATGTTGGGGAGTCTGACAAGCTTTTTGTGGCCTATCCCTGTAGCTCTGAGGGGAAATTAATTTCTAAGCAAACCATCTCCAAATGGATATCCCTCTGGTTCTTGTTTTGCTTCAGCCATCATAGAAAGAAGCCACCAGACCCTATGGTGTCACACTCCACTAGGACTACTGCTACATCTGCTGCTTTTCTAAAAGGGATGGCCACATGGACATTTTGGAAGCTGCTACTTGGTCCTCAACTTCCAATCTTCTTCAAGTCCAGAGTGGGGTTTGCTACTGACATCTTGCAGTGCATCCTTTCCTCTCCTTAATCTTTCCATCCAGCCCCCTTTCATCTTTGGGAGCCATCTCATCAGTTATGACTGCAACAATGAACCACAAAGAACATAGTGCACTTGTCTACACTTCCCATAGATGCAGATGCCTGAGTGTATTCACTGCTGCACCATTCTTTCCCTCCCTTTTCCTTGCTCGCTTGACCATGGGATTGGGGTGGTTATTCTCCTCTACAGTTCCAGGTTGTTCTCTCCTCCACTGTACATACTCTGGAGTTTCTGAGCTTAGACCCTTGATCTCAGGGACACACTAGGTGGGCTCATATCTGTTAGGGGCAAAAAAGTACTGAGTTTATGGCACTGGCTGACTTCCTTTATACCCAGACATTGTGACGCCAGTCAAGGCATCCACTAGATTCAGGAGGAGGAGAAAATACTCTGGTATTGGGCAGCCAAGGGCTCCCATGACAGGAAATCCCATCATTCATGACTGCAACCATGAATACACTCAACATCTACAATTATGGTAAGTGTACACAACTGTACTTTAATATGACTCTTGCCTAGCCTGAGGGTTCTGGTATCTCACATCTGAAGGAATGAGTGGGTCAAATGGGTAAAGGCAGTTTAACCACTGAGCAGCTCCAGTGGAGAAGAAGAAAAAGGTATACTCACCTACAGGCACTTTGGAGAATCTAAGTTCACAAGGTGTTTTGGATAGGGAAGAAAAGTGCAGACCCCACAGCAAATGTTAACTCAGGAACAGGAGGGGCATGCAGATTTTTTACAGGAGGCACTTCAGCTGAGAACTGAACTACAGAATCAAGTGCTCTAAGGCAGCAACATTAACTCTTTTACCTCTTTATTTAGAAAAGTTGCCAACTACTCATGAAATGCAGTTGAAAAACAAATGAATAAAAAAAAAAAATCCATGTCTAAAAATGAAGTACAGCAAGAGATACCTCACCAAGAGATATCTCCACAGATTCACTAGAACTTTCATAAACCATCTGGTATATGTGAAAGAGTCACAAAGAATCAAATATATGCAAACACTGAAGAAGATCACCCAGCAAAGAAGAGCTGACTGAAGTTTATTCCTCAAAGTGATGGCCACTGGTTCTGCCCAATAGGTGCCATTGTCATTATAATGACTCTAAAGCCGGGTTACACTCATCTCCAGGTGCAACCTCAGATCATTTCACATGGGTACCTGCATGCCATGAAAGGTGACAGCAGCCTAAATAATCTGCATACAGTGACTACATATCTTATTTCATAATTTGTTGTGCACACTGGCAATAGAGAAAGATCCCCAAGCACATTGATGTTAACATTTTAGTAATTCCTCAGCTTTTATTTAGGAGTCTAAGCCATTCGTTTTTATTCTCGAAAACTGTGCAACTAACAAGGTAATTTTGACATGCTTTACACATACCACATAAATATAAAAAGTTAATTGACATGCACTTGTTTCTCACTTTATTACATTTGTAAATATTGCGCTACTGCTTTTGGAAGTTAGACCTGTTTCACATTTGCAGTAGGACATGCTGTCTTCAAATTGTATATTTTTCACCAGTTGTTTTTTTTTTTCCCTCTGGTGAAGTATGATTACTTCATAACCCTTGTGCAGAGTAATACACCACTAGTGCATTGTTTTTGTTCTCTCAGCTTTATTGTAAGATAGATATACCCTGTATTCAATAAACTCCATGTAGGCTTCGCACAAAGCATACAGAGACTAAGCCTACAGAGACTTTACACGTGTGCATGGTGATGCATGGTGAGCAGCAGTGCTCATTGCATATTCATGTCATGCATTGCTTTTAAACATAAATAAGTGAGGTTTCATGGCCGGCAGCACTGTGTAAGCAAAAACAGATAGCACTCCTGTTTAAATCAGAGCACTGAAGGTCAGTGGTTTTGCACGGAATGCCACAGTGATCACCAAGGCTTCACAGATAGCTCTCAGTCTCTTAGTGCAAAACATCTGGACAAAGGCAACCATAATGGGGGAGAAATAACCCAGAAATGGGGACATATTTGATATATTTGCCCTATAGAAATGTGGTAAAATAACTAGGGACTTGTGTTAATATACATGTTCTGAAGGATTTGAAGTCTGAAACTTAAATGTATGTAATTATTGAGTCACATCAGTCCTGAGATCATCCCAGTGATATGGCAAAAAGCTACAAATTTGATAAAGAACACATCAGGATATTCTGTGAAAATCTGGACAGTGGAGAGATGTTATTGTTAGGTATATGGTCCAAACCCAGTACAGGACAGTGTATCTACAGTGCAGAGTATTGAGAAATCCCACTCCTGGCATTCTGTACTGAATTTGTGTAAATAATCTGTACAGGTATATGGACTGCCATGTAAAATAACCATGGGGGGGAAGTGTGCAGATGAATTCTAGGAATAAACACAGGGAAAGAGGACGGGTGAAGCAACCTAATGTACAGCAGATGAGGGCATATCAATGGAAGACGGTTGTAGCACCTCACCAATCACATATCAGTATGGCACAGTAGGGATTGCACAGTGAAAATATGTGTTATGTGACTGTCACACAAGGTGACATAACAATGGGGAGGATGTCTGTGTGAGATAACTATCTTTACATGAATAATGCATAGAACACCTATCAGGGATCTGACATACAATTAGGGTATGGTACATATTGTGAAGCCATGCAAACTGATTTGCCTGAATATGAATGTAATCTCAGCAGAGGTCTCCAGCAAGTAGGACATAAGTAAAGGCTCATGGATACCATTAAAGGTAGCAACTACAATCATGGACAATATCAGAATAATACCACCAATAATCCCATGCCTCTGACATAACATATGTGATTTAGAATGATCAGAGATGATTCTGCACAAACACACAAGCAAATATTATGATACACACACACTATATGAGGGTAGTCAATGGGTTTACTTTCATATCGTCGATCACATATGATCGACTGGCCACATTGTCGACCCATATCTGCAAAACCAGAACAACAAAACTTTTAAATGTCAAATAAATGTTGAATTTTGACATTTCCGGCCGTACCACACCTTCACACCAGTGCTACCATGAGTCAAAAAGGGGGCAAGATTTTGTCATTTGGATGTGTGGAATTCGACGTTTGGGACGTTCACACTTTGGTATTCGTGAATGTGGGTTTGACCATATTGAGATCGGTGTTATGAAGGTCAGTGTAGTCAACCACACTGTCCTGTCACTGCAGCATCAACTGGAGGTGTTAGGAGAGACACTGCTATACCTGTATGCGACATTATGATCAATACAGGCTAGTTGACTGGTGTGCCTGGCATATGTATGGCACAATCTACATTGTCACCAATGTTATCCATGCCACTAATGTTGTGAAACACCTTTGTATGTACTGTGCATATCATGAGAACAGGTAGCACACATGTATCTGGTGTAACAACTTGATGGGGGCCCTGCACTATCGACAGTAATGTTTATGCCACAAAAAGGAATACCTAGGTATGGCCAATAAGCTATGCGACAGCTTACTGTAACAAAGCTGGTACACTTCAGTTACACATCAATGGAAGATGTGTAGGGAGATACATGAAGAAGGGTGCATTGTATTCAGTTATTGGTGTGACGAAGGCTGGAAACTATGGAGGTATTATGGCCAATGATGTGGCTGTCCTTCACATAGTCAGTAGTTGTGTTACATACAAGGAAGTAGTCAGCACTGTGACCACATGTTGGTGGATGCTCCACTTACCATCTGCCTTGGGACACAGGTCACGTACTATACCTATTGGTCTGATTATAGGGTCTGATGTCCACATTATACTTGGGTTGTGTGTTTGTTTTCCTGACTTAACAAATCCCCCATGTTTTCTTGCCATTGCAGGTGTTGTCATGGCTGTGGTAGCAGTCTTTGGTGTGTGCTGACACTGTCTGTATTATACTACTATCACAGTTGGAGTCAATGACTGCCAACAGTCTGCAGTCCTTCAGGCAGCTGTTTGGAAGCAGGATGTGTATGTCATTTATGATGTCCATTACTTACATAATGGACAGGATAGGGCCTAGCAGACAGCCCTGATGTCTGGAACTGATCACTGGACCTGAGATGTAGGTCAATTCACACATGTCAAAATAGTTATATGCCATGTATGTGATCTATTGGTCTACCCACTTGGTGATATAGCTGTGTATGGCCACATCTGATAGTGTTGATTGAATACCTCAGTGTGGATTTGTGTCAAATGCCTTGGCCTGGACAAGTTCAACAGGATGATACTGTTGTCATCATGCATGCCTTCAATGACATCTTTGAGGACATTTAACAGATGTAACAGACATGATGTAGTATTAACAACTCACACAGGTCTGTTGCACAGAGCAGGGATATTACTAGTGTCCATTCAGTAAAGGTCCACTATGACATGTTGGTCTACCTCACAGTTGATGAGAGTCAGGCTGTGCCTACACATGCATGCATCAGGTGCTACCCCCCCAACTCAGATGGATGCATGTTGATGTACACCCCTCTACGGGAACATAGCCCACGTGGAGGGTGTGTTGAAATGTGTATTCAACAATATCAGGAAGGTGCATGTGTTGAGTCATGCCATAGGCAATCTATGATGTTGTCACAGCCCATTGATTCTGTATGATAGGTCTGGATGAAGGTAAGACAGTGCATACTGCCCATCTTGATCTGGCCTAGGGATTTGACACATTCCCCCACTTAGGTATCAAGAATCTCTTGCTGGGGATTAACTCTTATGTCACAAGATGATTAACTAGTTGGCTCATCGACAGAACACATACTGTGAAAGTTGGTGAATCACCCTGTACCAGTAGATCTGTCATCATTGGTGTACCCCAGGGATCTGTGCTTGCCCTTTACTGTTTGGAATCTATTCCTTGACAGTTCAGAATAAAATGTATGGCCTTTGGCTTACCAAGTTTGCTGATTCTTGCATTGCGGATGCAATCATTGAGTCCACCCATGAAGATAACATACTATGGGAGGGGCTAACACAGACAAATAATTTGTGACAAAGCCATATGATCTACAAATAAATACAAAAATGTGTCTTTATTTTGTCCTTCTGAAAAGTGGAATTCCATGCTAATTACAACACTGACAACAGTCCTGCTATGCTCAAACCCAGTGATGCAAGCACTGAGAAGACATGTAGATAGCAATCTGAACTTTGACCACCAAGTGTCCAAACTGGTATTGAAAGCCTCTCTTGTGCACATCATAAGTCATGCCATCATATTTGTATCTTACAGTTGTATGACAGCACTGTACTCGAACATTATTAGAGTGTAATGCTCTTATTTGCATGTACCTCACCAGACAAGACCACAGGGGTTTATCACCAAGAAAACACAGGCCCTACAAACCATGCCATGATGTGTGCTGATATACTGAAAACCATGTCACTGTAATCTGTATCGTTTATGATGATGTGACTTCTGCCCGGCCTGCAGGGCAGTCTCTGACCTCGATTGGTGAGAATAGTGCATATCCACAAGTCAGATATAGCTGATGACATCAGTGTGTCTGTTGAGAAGAATATGGTAGTAACAGTGTCCCACATGCTGGTGTAAAAGGCTCTCTGTAATGTCAAGCAAGAGTACAAACACACACACACACACACCCTAGTTGACTGCAGTGAGAATAGAACCCCTTCCTATCTAAGTACACAGACTGCAGAACTCAGTACTTTATGCAAACGCCATGGCAGAATAATGTCATAGGATCATAGGACGTTACTAGGCTAATAGCCCCAGGACCCACATTCAACCCATGCTGATGAAGGAAGAGTACAGGGGGGTTATAATCTCTTTTTTTCTGGAGGCAATGCCCTTACTTATGAGACGAGCTGTATAAAATGCCCTTCTTACCACTGTGGAGAGATGGTGATTGAAGTTAAGGTTGAGGTCAACATGTGTGCCCAGATCTCTCACCACTGAGAGTGTGCTTAGGGTATTGCTATTGATGTGGTAGTTTGCAGAAACCTCACCCTTGCCAAAGGGAATGATGATGCATTTTTTGCATTAAGTTTAAGGCAATGATTTTGGCACCAGTCATTAGTCTGTGTAAGACCTTCTTGCAGGATGTTGACATCACTAAGAGTTTCAATGATTGCTCCCAGTTTGCGGTGATCAGCAAACTTTGTCAGCCACAGTCCTTTAGTTTTAGCCTGTACTTTGGAGAAGTTGATTCCAAACAGTAGGGGTCCCAGAACTGATACCTGTGGATCACCACTCATTATGGGTTGCTGGAGTAGGTGGAGTCCCCTATTTTGACCGTATGAGTTTTATCAGTGAGCCAGTTTGCAACCCAGCTGACAGTATATGGGTTGATACCCAGCTGGGTTAACTTATCAAGGATGGCTGAGTGGGGTATTGTGTCAAAGGCCTTGGCTAAGTCTTGTTAGGCTGTATGCACAGATTTGCTCTCATCTAGAGCTTTGATGACTGTCTTGAAGAAGCCTACCAAGTTTAACAGGCCTGATCTCCCCTTGACAAAGCAAAACTGGGTGGGGACAAGCATTTGGAGATTTCCTATATCTTTGTTAATAAGGACCATGAAGACTCATTCCATGGCCTTGCAGGGGTCTATATCAGAATTGTGAAAGCTGTCTTTCACGAATACATGTTCATTGACACACAAACATCGAAGAACGAGAACAGCTAAGTACCATAAGAGCGAAATGGAGAATGCCAAATGGATTTTCTTGGCCAGCAGGGTGATCATGGAGATGAGGAAATGAATCCTTTTCCCCACTGTAGTGCAGTCACGGGGTTGGTATATATAAGTTGGGGGGGTGTGGGGGGGTGCAGGGGGCTTGCCCCCTTGCAAAAATGTTTGAAAAAGTTTTTTAAGTAAGATTTGTACAGTTAGGTTTACCTTACCTGTATGGTGCTGTTACTTCCAGGAATGCATTCGGCATTCTCCATTTCACTCTTTTGGTACTTTGCTGTTCTCATTCTTTGATGTTTATGTGTCGATGAACATGTATTCGCGAAAGACAGCTTTTGTGATTTTAATATAGATCCATCTTGCAGAAAAGGCTTTTCATTCTAATGGGTCTATAGTTCCTGGGGTCTGCAGATGCACCACTTTGTGCAAATGGATGATGGTAGATGTTTTGCATTCTGCTGGGATGAAACCAATGCTTAGGCTGTGATTGAAAAGCGTGATTAATGGTGATGCTAATTCCTGTTTTAACCCATGTAGAACACAGCCCAAGATGTTGTCTGGTCCCTTAGAGGCTGTGTTTTTGGCCTTGGAGAGGGCATTTTAGACCTGCTCTTCAGAGATACTAGGTGTGGGATAGGTGTTAGGGATGCTTTGGGGTATATGTGGTGGGGACAGGGAAGTGAAGTTTTCATTGAACCTGTCAGCCAGCAGCTTTGCACTATCTACAGGTTCTGTATATGTAGTACCATTACCTATGAGTTCAGTGCAAATCTGGGCCTTACCTTTGAGGTTATGGATGTAGCTAAAGAATGCTTTGTGGTTATCCTTGGTTAGGGAAGCTAATTTGGATTCATAGTTAGATTTGGAGGACTTCACTAGGAGTCTCATTGGCTTGTTTAAATTGAGGAGGGAGTGTTTCCAGTTTTGAGACTGTTCCTTCCTACTCTTAGACAGCAGTTTATTTTTCCTGTTGTTTATCCTGTTAATGGCAGTTGTCCACCAGGCAGGTTTGTTTTTCCTTGAAGATCTTGCCTTGGTTCTATCAGGTATGGCAGAATCAATGCAGTTGTACAGGTGCTTGTATAAAGAATTGGTGTATAACTCAGCATAGGTGTCTGTTCCATCAGTGGGGGAGGGGGCTATGAAGCTATTTAAGCTGTCACGTAAGAGGTTGTAATTGGTCTTGGAGAAGTTTTTTAGTCTAGTTGTGATGGTGGGGTCTTGTGTTATAGTTACTTCTAGTGAGACTGATTTGTGGTCAGATCTCACCCGAGATGGCCACACACTGGGGATGGTGCAGAGGTCTCCCATGTTGGTGAGCACCAGGTCCAGAATGTTTGAGCCCCTTTTGGGTGTGTCAACTAACTGGTCCAGGGCATTGGCGTTAACAAAGTCCAGAAACCTTTGGGCAAGTGAGTTAGAACACATATAATTTAGTCAGTTTATAGATGGGTAATTGAAGTCACCCAAAACCAGGGTGTTTGGTTGTATCTTGATTCACTAAAGATGATCCAACTAGGCTGAGTGGATTTCCTGATTCATGGAGGGGGTCGTATAGTTGGCACTGACCTGAAGAGGGGGTCCTACTACAGTCAGATGCACCTGAAGTAATTCAAGTGAATTGTGCTGTTTAACCAATCTAGAGGTGTATATATCTTTAATGAATATTGATACACCACCTACTTTAGTTCTCATTGCTTCAGTTTGTGGTATGAGCGTGTGGAAGGAAATGTAACCTGGTATACCTGGGGTGCTCTCTGCAGCCTTAAATCAGGTCTGAGTATGACTTTTACAAGACTGGAGGTCAGCTTATACTAGATGACATCAGCAGGGCATGTTGGAGAGAAGATGCTGGGAGGCCTGCATGAAATGGATGTATAGGCATGTGCAAGTCTCAGCTTTGTAAATGTAGGATACACACTTCTGCTCTTTTGGCTAGACACACACACACACACACACACACACACACACACACACACACACACACACACACACACACCAGAACCCCTACCTATCTAAGTACATAGACTTCAGAATTCAGTACTTAACACAAGCACTGTGGCAAAAGTCTGACTTTTATAAGACTGCAGGTCAACTTATAGTGGATGACACCAGCAGGGTATGTTGGAAAGAAGAGGCTGAAAGGCCTGCATAGGTTCATGTCTTCATAAGTTCATAGGAGGTTAGTAGTCTAATGGCCCTAGGGCATTTACAAGCCTAGCCATGCAAAAACACAAGCAAGCTTATTGAGCATAGTTAGATGATCATTGTTAGCAGAGAAATTTTGTGATCAGCAATGACTGGCCATGACATGAGGGACATAAGTGCCACCCCAGGGGTGAATTTACAATCACCCATCCAGTTGCCAAGGTTGCGCTTGAAAGGGTAATTGAGCAGCACCTCTTCACATGCAGTGGGAGCCTATTACACTGGTATGGCAATCACTGGGAGATATATCTGTCTTCCCAGCATGTTCTGTTTGTCACAGGCTAGGTTGAGATCCCTGGAGCAAGTTATTCCTATTCCACTTGATTTGCAGATGTCCAGCATTTCCACTAGGGCAGGGTCTAATACTGCTGTGTAGGCCAGACATAGGTCTCTACTGAGCAGCTTGCATGATACTGAGTACAGTGACAGGTCTTTCAGTCTTTTTATGCATGTCATGTTTTGGAGCACTGGATTCTCCCAGTCAGAAAACCTCTGTGTTTTCTCCAGTTGATGCATGTGTCTGGTGAGGTACAGACAGAAGGGAACATTGTACTCAATTAGTGGTCTGATAAGGATAGAGTACAGCAGAGCTGTGACCTCCCTTGTCTTGCATTTGATGGCCTTATTTATGGGGTGTGCAATGTGGACTGTGTCTCTTACCACTATGGTGACATAGTGATTGAAGTGTAGATTGCTATTATCATGTCTTCCCAAGTCTCCCAACAGTGTGTTTGAGCTTAGAGGGGTGCTATGAATAACATAATTAGCAGGGGTACTTCATTACCAAAGGAGACAATGAGGCATTTTTTGCATTAAGGTTCAGTCCATGAGTTTGGCACAAATCATTTGTCTGTGTCAGCCCATTCTGTAATATCTTAACATAGCTGGGGGACTCTGTATGGCTGCATCCAGTTGACAGTCATCTCCTAACTTGGCAAGCCATAGGCCATCTACCTTTGCCTAGACTTCAGAGAAATAGTTTCCTAACAGTTGAGTGCCCAGCACAGATCCCTGTGGTATTCCACTGGTAAGTGGTCTAAGGTGGAGGTGCACTCCCCAGCTTTGACAGTGTTTTATGTTGGTGAGCCATTTGGCTATCTATCTAGTAATGTAGGGGTTAATTCCCTGATTGGAGATTTTCTTTATGATACCCGAATGGGGGATAGCATCAAAGGCCTTGGATAACTCATCATAGACGTTATGTTCTGTTATCCCTCATCCAGGTCTTTAGCGTCTGTATCAAAGAAGTCCACTAGGTTTAATAAGCAAGATCTACCCTTGAAAAAAACAAAATGGGCTGGGTCAAGTGTGTTAAAGGTCACTCATGTCCCTGTGGATAAGGTCCATGAAGACTCCTTCCCTGGCCTTGCAGATAAGGCCTTTTAGGCTTACAGGTCAATAGTTCTAGTTCTGCATGTTACCAGATTGATAAGCATTGCATATCATACAACATTTGATATTAATTTCTGGAGTGTAGGTGATATATGTGTGGAAAAAGTACTGAGACACCAGGGTTGCAGTGCTTGGAGGGAGGCAATACATGGCTGTATTGTAAATATGTGATATATTGTTAGATAGGGCCTTCAGTTTGTTATGTTTACGGATGTAATTTCATGTCATAGACATGAAATGGACAGTAAACAGCAGTAATATATAACAATATTTACATTTCAGAAGATAGGAAAAACTATACCAACAAACACCAAAATCTAGTCTTACAAAGAAAATATCAAAAGAAAAAACATAGATCTGGCTACCACAGCTAAACATCACATTCAACCTTTCAGCCATGTGCTCTGTCAGTATAAAGGCAACCAAACAGAAGACAGTAAAAACTGTACCAAAGAACATCAAACCCTACCAAGAAAATATCAAAAGAAAAAAAAATGTAGATCCTGCTATCACAGCTAAATATGTTTAGCTGTGGTAGCCAGGTATTAGTTTTTTCTTTTAATATTTAATTTTCCATAGCACTGCAAGCAGTGGTTTTGCACAATGTTTGGCAATGTATTTGCATATGTGAGGTACACATTTTCAATACTTTCTATGTTTGCACATAGTTAAACAGTGCGCACATGTGAGATGTACTGGGAAAAGTCTGAGAGTTAGTACTGAGTCTATATGAAACAAACCTGTTGCTTAACTGACTCTGTAGCAGCAGGTGTAAATGCACAGACACATTTCTTTTTGAGTGCAGATGATACTGGATTCAAATCCAGGTATGTCCAATACTTTTACAGACTTTTAAATCAACAGTGATAATGCAATGACATGAATTCTTTACACTACATGTGTTGCTGTGTGCTGGCATAGTGCAGCAGGGTTAAGCAGCATTGCGCTGAGATAACCATAACATTGTACCGCTCTCTCACTGTTGCTGTATATTGGTGTGGAATTCCAAACTCCGCACAGACATAGAGCGCAAAAAGTTAAGGGATCCATTGCTTTTTCTGCTACTTATGTGTGTTGTGTGTGATTCTATTTTTTGACCAGATTAAAGGAGTTAAAATGGGGTAGATATGAAAGTGTTGAAATGGGGAGCAAGCAGGGGGATGAACAAAGTGAAAGCAATGCAGGAATGTGCAAGAGGGAGGTAGGAAAGAACCATAGCTATCCATTTCTTTAACTGTGTAAACTGAAATTATGTGCAGAATATTAACTGAATTTAGACCATAACCTCCATAAAGACAGGTGGCAACAATGCAATCGTGTTGTATAGCCAATTGGACCAAATCAAGTGTGCAAGAAGACACGTGAAATGCAGAGCTATTTATGGGATGATTTTTTTTTTTTTTTGTGGGAAAGGTGCCTTTTTTTTTTTAATTCAGCAAAACAGGACTGCTGGGTAAGGGATATAGGTATGTCTGGATCAGGTAAATTAGGTAGGTGAGGAAGCTAATGCAAGCATACAAAACAAGCAAGATGAGACAGGGATGGTGATGGACACAAAAGGTTGGATGACACCATGATTGGGGTGAGGGAGGGGATAACACAGTCTCATAGATATCAAGCTTGGAGATGGTGAGAATTGAGTTCTCATTCAGTGGACTGTAATCACTGTCCCCTTACTCCACTGGTGGCTGGAGTACTTCATATCTCCTCCTCCTCCTCCTCCTACAGGTCATGAGGGAGAGCAGCCTCTCCATCCAGCATAGGTGTACACTAGTGGTGGGGTGCATGACCCTATGCATCATCCATGGCAACTCCCTGGGAATACATACACCACCTCTGCCACTGCTCCTGGAGGGTACCACTGCACCAGCTTCTGGGGCAGTACTACCTCAGGGCACAGGTAGTGCAGGGGCAGCAGAAACAGTGCTGCCAGGTTGGTTTCCAGATGTGCTCGGCATCGGTGCAGGAGCTGGTAGAGTGAGGACAGGCTGATCGACTGGGGCTGACCTACCTCACTGTGTTGTATAGCATTTAGTGATGGGGCACACATGGATAACATGGGCACACTTTGCAGACACATAATAGAAAATAAAAAAGAGAGAGAAGGGTTGGGGTGAAAAAAAAAAGAGATAAAATTAGTGCCATCATATATGAGATACAATGCATTAATACAATTATACAACTATTTTTTCTGAAGTATTACATTTAAGTGTACATCCAAACAGATACACACTATACTACATATTGCTGAAATTAATATCTGAAATGTGCATATACTGTCTTATTTTTATACTTACATAGCAGTGGGATGTCTGCAGTCTCAAATTCCTGAAACCAACGGTTTACAGTATCACTTTTTCTCCTGTGTAGGGGATTAAAATTATGCCTACATTGCTCTTCAGTGTGTGGGATACCAGTGGCACTGGATACACCCTGGACCAACCTAATCCATGCCTCAGACCTGTACTGGGAGCCAGAATAGTCCCCATGCAGAAGCCTTTGGCTGTGATGCTTTACCAGGAGTCAATTAAACATCTTGGACTCCTGGACACCCCACCTCTGTGCCCTAAACTTGGCACCTTCCTCTCTAATGCCAGTTATGTCTAACAGCCAAACTACAGTAAAGGAAACTGATGCTTTCCTGCCAATTCCAGTTATAGCATTTACAGGCAGTAAGTAAACCGAGCAGTGATGCCTCCTGTGTTTGCTTGATCTTAAGTAGAGCGCAGCAGTGCTAAGCAGGCAGGAATTCAGTAATTGAAATTTGAAGGTTAATCTGACACTTGGGCTTACTTTGAGGGGTATGTACTGAGGTAGCCTGGAAATATATATAGGAAATTGGAAGGTAACTGTTATGTGAGTTTACGTTTGCAGGCATGTTCAGTCATCAAATTAAAATTTCAGCGAACAGCTAATAATCAAGCTTTAAACATCAAAAGTTTAAATTACTGAACATGATTATCTTTGAAAATAAAATCATCAAATGGCCTTAGTTGGCCAACATTGTGAATGTCAGATGATGCTGTGCTCCTTTTCAACCAAGATGAAGGCTCTTCCCCCCACACCCCCCGATGTGGTTGGCTGCACCCCACACGCTCCTCCTAACTACATTTACCAACTCTGAGATCACACTGCAGTGGGAATAGGGCAAATTTGTAAAAGAGTTTATTTAGTTTACCTTATCCAGCATGGTACTTCCTGGTTGTTGGCCAACTATGGCCATTCAGTGAATTTATTTTCAAAGATAAGCATGTTCAGTACTTTAAACTCTTGGTGTTTAAAGTTTGATTATTAGCAGTTTGCTGAAATTTTAATTTGATGACTGAACATGGACCCAATGTAATGACCCAGCACATTTGTTTTTCCTTTATACACTGTGAAAATTGATTTTTACACTGTCAGATTCAAACCTAGGCATAAGGGGCAAAACATTTTCTTCCACAGAGTTGATTCTCCATCTTTGCCACAGAATTGCTGCTAAGGAATTGTAGATAAATACAGGTGACAAATTGAGCTGTTACACATGTATGTGTGTGACCTGACAAGGTTATTAGATATAGATCCAGTTGTGTATGTGTATTAGTTAATTGTGAAGGCCATGCATGTCCAGATAGCCAAATTATACTTACATAAATATATTAAAGTATACCCTCAGTGAAACATCTGAAAACACAATAATGGTGTCTCATCCCTCATATATATAATTAATATCAGGACCACTATCTAAAGTCTTATAAGTGAGAGTGAATATAATGGGAAGTGGAACAACAGTAAACATTTCTGGAATATCCAGTATTAGCATCAAGAACCACGTGTATGGCAGTATTACACTGTTGCCACAACAATGTTTGAAACAACATTTGTCTATTTTTTTAGTTCATTTCTGTAAACTGCACAGTCACAACAGTAAAAAAAAGGTTGCACATCCTGTACTAGAACCAAGGACCAATCTGTACTCCAGTCCTTGCAGTGCTGTATGTTAAAATACAGAAATCACAGCAATATATTGTTTTTGACCTTTGTCCTTTTACAAACACTCTGTTTGCAGGTGTTCAGCAGGTGTTTTGTCATTCATTTTCCTACATTTACCATGATTGTGCTAAGCGACACTTCATGCAAGCACTGTTCCCCCAAAAAAGGGAAAAAATGGGGCATGCAGTTGAAATGAGGAAAAGTGGTCTGTGACATACACACTAGAAAATGCTGGTACATGTGAGATATTTCTACATAGGTTTGGATTTCAACTCTCACTCCAATGATCCTTCAGGACACAGGAAGGGTGCCTTATCCCTCTTTGCCACTGCAGCTGTCAGCTTCTTACCATAAAAAATCTGGACAAAGTCCCACAAATAAGGACAAGTTTTAAATATTGCTCTTCTAAACTTAGAAAGTTGCTAGAATAAAAGGACTTTTGTTATCATGCATTTTGTGAATGATATGCAATCTGAAACTCAAATGCCTTTCATTATTTATTGAATTCGATCCTCAGTGGTTCACCACAAAAATCCAGAAAATCACAAATTTTATGTGGAGCAGAACAAAAATATGAGGTAAAAATCTGGGCATTCTGTGCAAATCTGTACAGTTGAGAGATATGTAAATTGCCACATAAAAAGCTTTGCAGCTAAAAACTGAAATCATTCTACATATATACAACTTCAACATCATCTAGAGTAAAATGAAACCACTTAACTGTTATTTGTACATTTATTATTTTTGGATGTAGTACACTAAGTGATCACACAACCAGTTATGACTATTGCTTACAAATATACAGCTCGTTCTTACCTATCTGTGTTTGCTGGACATTCTTCTCTTATATGACCAGTAATCTGAGACATGCAGTCTGTAAGCCATTCTATATCATTGTTCTTAAAATGTGTTAGGATACTAGTGATATCATATGCAGTTGCCAACAAATGAAGGGGAGGTTGGATGTTAATGAACAGAATCTGTGACTTGTGTGCTGCTTACTTACATTTTCAACCTTATATCTAACACTTTGTAAGTCTAACCTGACACACCCACTTGATGTAAGGCAGCCTGCAGTGTATTGTGTTTTCCTTCTCCCAATGAGTAATCATTCACAGTTGCAATCCAATAAAAACAAACACTGAGGTAGTGTCTGCACAATGTTTACATCTGATACACTGCTATACTAAGCCAAGTATTAGGGATTCAACAATTCTAATGAGTTCCCAACTGATTTGCATATTCACTAACAGCCCTGAATCTACACCATAAAAAGGCAACAATGTAGCTAGGGAAACTGAAGGAGAGGAGACGTGTTTATGTGGAGAACAGAGAAAAGAGGCTATTGCTTTATGATATCTCTACAAAGAGGATTACTGGAATTGAGAAGGTATACTTTCATTTTGTCAGCTACATACTGCATATGCTGGAATGCAATAAGAAAAATCTGCAGCAAAGCCTTTTACACTTGTATCTGTATGCATTAGTTAGAAGAGTACTAATGCCATTAGCATGTTTGTTAGGGCATTTCACAGGTGTACATGACTGGCAATACCTTTAATGGAATGTACTGCATTAAATCTATAGACATGTTTCAGGGACAGTTCATTTGATAGATCTTTTAGCATTTCAAAGACAATTTGTTAGCAAAATGTGTTGTTTGCCTGTTCTTTTATACAGGAGAGTACAAAGCTATATTTTTGTTATGGCACAAACAAGGACACGTTGCTATTGTTACTCTCCTTTTTTGCATGCAGCCTGTTTGCATTTCACATCTCCAGACTGTTTTATGTTTCTGCAGTGGGTAATAATGGAATTCTACATTTTCTCTTTTATCTGAGAACAGTTATTTTGTAGTTATGTGATACTTATGTGTATTATCCTTCTGTTGCCTTTTAGGACACCTAGGACTATGCCACCCAGGGGTCTTAGTCCTCGAAGACCACCCTTCACTGACACTGAAGATCAGGTCATTTTGAGGTATATCACACAGAATGCAAATTTGGCAGCAGATTGTTGACAGTGTCAGTGCTGTGAGAGGCCAAAGCAGGACAAATGAGTAGGTATGCCACAGGGCCATGGAGATCTCTTCTGCATGGAGGAGAGCAGCTACAGTGGGCTTTGATTGGATGGGTACAGGGGGGGCTTCTACAGAGCCACAACTAGTACCAGATGAAGAGTTCCTGTCCACTGTCAGGGATCCAGACTGCTCCCAGGAAAGTGCAGAACAGCATATCCTTGACATTGGTCATAGCTAAAGTGAAGGTAAGGTGCCATGCAGGAGGTTTGTTAGTTATGCTCAGAGGAGGCATGCTGCCCATCCTCCACCTGACCCAGGTGTCTTTTCCCTGCCACTCAGTGAATGTTTTTGGCCATCATGGAGGCAGAGGTACATTCACGTAGTTGCTCCAGAGAAATGCTTAGGGTTGTAGATATGGCACAGGCTGACATGTATGACTGCCTCCACTGTGTTGCCGATTCAATGGTTTGGATGAATGACACACTGGAATGAGTGGTGTCTGTGATGGAATGATTGCTGGGAGGGTGGCATCCTTGTGGGCATAAGTCAATCACATCATCTGCCTTTAGCCAATGCGGTCATGCCTGATCACATTCCCATAGTGGCATTGTTTCCATTACTCTCACAGTGGGTGAGCTGTCCATACCCAGATGTGGCATACTGGGTGTAATCATGAGGAGAGCTCTTCCAGCAGACACCAGTCATGTTCCGGTAGCAGCAGTGCATCTGAACCTGGGCATGGATGTGCCAGTGCAAGTCTTGGCAGACCTAGTTCTCATGGTCAAGGATGACAACTGGTATGCCCACAGCTGCTACCAATATGTAATGGCTACCAATACGTGTCATCTCCATGCTGGGAAAGTAATCAAGGATCCTGAATCCTCACCACTGACACTGGAGAGGGATGTGCTATTGGAATACAAATGGATACACTCAGTATTTCCATATGCAGGCCTCTCTGCATCAAGTACAATTTCCCTTAAGAGCAATCAGGGAACATACTCAGCCCGGGGTCTGTCTCCCTCGAGGTCCCCAATAAGACACCCTACTTGTACAATTGTAGTAGGGTTAGGTCCTCAGCGAGTGTCCAGGCCAAGTCCTCCAGCACCCTTTCTATCAATCCAGTGCTTTCATAACTCCCAACCATACCGAATTAGTCAGTTTTTACTGAGTTTTGGGGACCAACAAATGGGGTGCCACGATTCCTGAGTGGCACCCCTTAATTTCCGAATTTTCCAGCGCTTTTATTTTTTTAATTTTATTTCCTGGTTTTCGGAGCTGACGTCATCATATGCACGATGACATCAGCTCCATGAAACAGCATGCCAGCCTGTCAGAATTGAGCTGAAGCTCAATGTACAATTTCCAGCTGCTCAAAGTTCCTTAGCAGGAATAACAGCAACACTGGATATCTATGCTACAGAAGCGACCCCTTCAAAGTTTGAATATGCTGCTTTCCCTATGGAAAAGTTGCATATTGTTGCCTGCTGGAAATCGCCGGTTTCATGAGAAGATCTATGCTGCTGCTTACATACAGAAGAGATGTGGCTGTTTCATTTTGAATATGGAAGGCTGCAATGAATGAATATCACCTGGACAAGGTAGGAAGAGTAGAATGTGTAGATATGTGAGTGCCTGCTCCTTAGCCATTAAAGAATAGATGTGGCTGTTTCATTTTGAATGGGTGTGTGTGTGTGTGTGTGTGTGTGTGTGTGTGTGTGTGTGTGTGTGTGTGTGTGTGTGTGATGGCAACAGCTGGACATTAGAAAATAAGTACTATGCGATGCTCATTTTTGTACTTCAAGATACTGTTTTATCTATTGTAGACAAACTTACAAGTTATACTTTCAGTTAGGCACACAATTACACAATCGGCTCAATAACGTGTCAACTTGCAAATATCTGGCAAACCATATTTATGCAGCTTGTTTACATGCAGTCGTACCATACTTGAAGATTTTTTTTTTTTATATAGAGATATGTACTGATAACGTTTATAATAAAACCTTTAGAATGTACTAGGTGTCACAAAGCAGTCTAGTCTACTGATTTGATGTACACTTTCTAGAATCCTAACTGGCAATGATATCAGATGTTTTTGTGGCATACAAATAATGTTATAATTTCAGAACTGAATGCCGTCATACTTTTCCACTGTAAGTAGCTGCCAGAAAGTTTGCTGGTAGAGAGAAAGAATGCAAGGTTAGCTACTTTCAATAATTACTAAAACAACTAGATTAAAAAGTGCATGTTTTCTTGCAAGATGCAAAACTTGCACTATTATATGCAGATTGCAGACTACAAATCATTACTATCAGGGAAATGAAAAGAAAATACATATTGGAGAAGGTAGCTGTTAATACCGTTCAAGTGTAGGCTTGTCCAGGTGACGATATACATTCATTGCAGCCTATACAGGGGTCCAGGGAAGTAAATAGTGTGGGAAGAAATAGCCAGGGAATTGTTATGGCTAGGCTTGTATAGGCCCTAGGGCTGATAGTCTAGTACCAACCTATGAACCTATTATTTACTTCTACAATGTTTTTTTTTTCTAATAAAGATGTAGTTTAGGTTAAAGATACAATGATGAAACTGTCTTTTGTTATATAGTTTGTAGCCAAGTGTTACACTAATATGTATATTGTGCCTCTTTTTATGTCCCAAATATAAAAATAGAATAGAACCACTTAGTACACTTACTTTTTATGACATTGCAATGCATCTTATGAGCTGTAAAGGATTTTACTGCTAAAATTTGTCTGTAGTCACAGTGAACAATATTCTGCTTAGGAAGCAGAACATATTATTTTATCTGTATAAACTACATGTTTTTATTTTACTTGTTTACTTATTTATCTATGTATATGCTCCTTCAAATGAAAGCTGTCATACTCAGAAAGCTGCATTGTTTTCTTATCCCCCCACAAATTGTGCTAGTAAACCTCCCACTACACAAATCATGTATCCATAATCAAAGAAACTCTTTTTAATTTAGGACCTGTTTGTTTCCTTTAAGACAGAACATGACAGCAGGAATAGTATGATTGTATCTTTCAAGTGAGATATAAAGCAAAGTAGTAAACATTTGTTTGGTAAGCAAGTAAAGAAGCAACTAACATGTACTTCTCCACTGCTTCATGTAAGCTTCATATCCATGGTTCACACTTTAAACAGTCCTGTAAATCTTTATTTAGTTTTCTGCAATTTCTGTATTGTCATGTCAGCAAGCTTTCCTACAACCTTTCCAATTAATGTAAAATGTTTTGGATTAATACAGAGTTAATAGATTTACAGTTTGAGTTTAAAAATTATTCTGTTTTACAAATAATATACGATTCAAATTTTGCTTTGCTCAGTCAACAGATTTAAGGGGCTGATAGACTTTGTTGTGGATTCAGTAATGATGTGAGTTGTGTGCGTGTGTCAAAAATAGCAAAATGTAAATACATTGTTATCTGATACACAGTAGTGTGAGGACAAACACAACTATCCCTATATTGGTCACATCTGGTGTCATATTTTGGTTGTCTGTTCTTCAGTTTGCGTTTGAAAGTTAGTATCCCACAATTCCATCGGAGTGGGTGAAGTTAGGTTGTTATGTATGCACATTTTATGTTAATCAGCGTACAGATTTGTACCTATTTTTCATGGGCCTTGTCCAGATTTTTGATTTTTCCAGGTTGAGAGGTATGAGTGCTTTGTGTCCCTGCCACAAGTAGCTGACACACACACAAACACACACACCTGGGAAAGGCTGGCGCAGGTTTACGAGGTTAGCCCCCTTCTGCCCTGACTGTAAGGTAGTTATCACCACCAATAGACACTCCACAATCAGCTACTCTAAGGCCCTTAACAAAGGGTGTCTAATTATACTGTGTAATAGTAAAATTAATACAAATGGTAGTAGTTCACCAAGATGGCTAGGCCTTCTGGAGTGGCACACAGTGTCACCAAATAAATATAAGTACTCTCAAAGGTTAAGTACTTTCTACAAGGACCAGCCACAATAAAAGTTTTAAATATATTTAATAATAAATAATAAAAGAGCTTGTGAATACTGAATATATATTTACAGTAAACCACAGCATTCAAATCTCAGAAAATATTGAAATTAACATTATTGGACAGACTTGTACAAATAAAGAAAAATAGTCTTGCTTAACTAAGCATCACTATATTCCTGACTGAATCTAAGAGAATTACTGTCCCCTAGTTAAGTTGCTTTCTACTATAAGGCAAAATGACATATGTCAGCAGTCTTTCTAGTCACGCTTCCAAACAAGTTACTCTATACTCTGAGATTTATCTTTTTAATATCTTAAGTATAATTTCCAAGAGGGCTGGCAGAATGATCTCATCTGATTACCAGACTCTAAGTTCTCACAGTATTCCCCTTTGAAGCTGAGACAAGGATTTAGCACAGACAGCCACAGTACACATCCAAATGTTTATAACAGTGCCTGGGGCCTCCCCCCTTTTTATTTAGCTAATGGACAAAGGATCTTTCCCAGGCACAGTGTCTCTGTTCCTATTCAGCACTGTGGGGTGCCTTTTAATAGTTTAATGGCTCATTTACATTCCATTATTTTTCTTAAAGTTAACCTTTGCTGTCCCAGTGTCATCTATTAAAACATATACATTTAATTCAGTTCCAATAATACACATACATTTCTTTTCATTTCAGCAGGGTGCACTGTTGATACATTTTAACACAATCAATGTTTAACACAATCAATGTCAAAAATAGCAAAATGTAAATACATTGTTATCTGATACACAGTAGTGTGAGGACAAACACAACTATCCCTATATTGGTCATATCTGGTGTCATATTTTGGTTGTCTGTTCTTCAGTTTGCATTTGAAAGTTGGTATCCCACAATTCCATCGGAATGAGTGGAGTTAGGTTGTTATGTATGCACATTTTATGTTAATCAGCGTACAGATTTGTACCTATTTTTCATGGGCCTTGTCCAGATTTTTGATTTTTCCAGGTTGAGAGGTATGAGTGCTTTGTGTCCCTGCCACAAGTAGCTGACACACACACAAACACACACACCTGGGAAAGGCTGGCACAGGTTTACGAGGTTAGCCCCCTTCTGCCCTGACTGTAAGGTAGTTATCACCACCAATAGACACTCCATAATCAGCTACTCTAAGGCCCTTAACAAAGGGTGTCTAATTATACTGTGTAATAGTAATACTAATACAAATGGTAGTAGTTCACCAAGATGGCTAGGCCTTCTGGAGTGGCACACAGTGTCACCAAATAAATATAAGTACTCTCAAAGGTTAAGCACTTTCTACAAGGACCAGCCACAATAAAAGTTTTAAATATATTTAATAATAAATAATAAAAGAGCTTGTGAATACTGAATATATATTTACAGTAAACCACAGCATTCAAATCTCAGAAAATATTGAAATTAACATTGCTGGACAGACTTTTACAAATAAAGAAAAATAGTCTCTCAATTAAGCGTCACTATATTCCTGACTGAATCTAAGAGAATTACTGTTCCCTAGTTAAGTTGCTTACTACTATAAGGCAAAATAAAATATGTCAGCAGTCTTTCTAGTCACGTTTCCAAACAAATTACTCTATACTCTGAGATTTCTCTTTTTAGTATCTTAAGTATAATTTCCAAGAGGGCTGGCAGAATGATCTCATCTGATTACCAGACTCTAAGTTCTCACAGTATTCCCCTTTGAAGCTGAGACAAGGATTTAGCACAACAGCCACAGTACACATCTAAATGTTTAAAACAGTGCCTGGGGCCTCCCCCCCTTTTCATTTAGCTAATGGACAAAGGATCTTTCCCAGGCACAGTGTCTCTGTTCCTATTCAGCACTGTGGGGTGCCTTTTAATAGTTTAATGGCTCATTTACATTCCCTTATTTTTCTTAAAGTTAACCTTTGCTGTCCCAGTGTCATCTATTAAAACATATACATTTAATTCAGTTCCAATAATACACATTCATTTCTTTTCATTTCAGCAGGGTGCACTGTTGATACATTTTAACACAATCAATGTTTAACACAATCAATGTCAAAAATAGCAAAATGTAAATACATTGTTATCTGATACACAGTAGTGTGAGGACAAACACAACTATCCCTATATTGGTCATATCTGGTGTCATATTTTGGTTGTCTGTTCTTCAGTTTGTGTTTGAAAGTTAGTATCCCACAATTCCATCGGAGTGGGTGGAGTTAGGTTGTTATGTATGCACATTTTATGTTAATCAGCGTACAGATTTGTACCTATTTTTCATGGGCCTTGTCCAGATTTTTGATTTTTCCAGGTTGAGAGGTATGAGTGCTTTGTGTCCCTGCCACAAGTAGCTGACATACACACAAACACACACACCTGGGAAAGGCTGGCACAGGTTTACGAGGTTAGCCCCCTTCTGCCCTGACTGTAAGGTAGTTATCACCACCAATAGACACTCCACAATCAGCTACTCTAAGGCCCTTAACAAAGGGTGTCTAATTATACTGTGTAATAGTAATACTAATACAAATGGTAGTAGTTCACCAAGATGGCTAGGCCTTCTGGAGTGGCACACAGTGTCACCAAATAAATATAAGTACTCTCAAAGGTTAAGTACTTTCTACAAGGACCAGCCACAATAAAAGTTTTAAATATATTTAATAATAAATAATAAAAGAGCTTGTGAATACTGAATATATATTTACAGTAAACCACAGCATTCAAATCTCAGAAAATATTGAAATTAACATTGCTGGACAGACTTGTACAAATAAAGAAAAATAGTCTCTCAATTAAGTGTCACTATATTCCTGACTGAATCTAAGAGAATTACTGTTCCCTAGTTAAGTTGCTTACTACTATAAGGCAAAATAAAATATGTCAGCAGTCTTTCTAGTCACGCTTCCAAACAAATTACTCTATACTCTGAGATTTCTCTTTTTAGTATCTTAAGTATAATTTCCAAGAGGGCTGACAGAATGATCTCATCTGATTACCAGACTCTAAGTTCTCACAGTATTCCCCTTTGAAGCTGAGACAAGGATTTAGCACAATAGCCACAGTACACATCTAAATGTTTATAACAGTGCCTGGGCCCCCCCCCCTTTTCATTTAGCTAATGGACAAAGGATCTTTCCCAGGCACAGTGTCTCTGTTCCTATTCAGCACTGTGGGGTGCCTTTTAATAGTTTAATGGCTCATTTACATTCCATTATTTTTCTTAAAGTTAACCTTTGCTGCCCCAGTGTCATCTATTAAAACATATACATTTAATTCAGTTCCAATAATACACATTCATTTCTTTTCATTTCAGCAGGGTGCACTGTTGATACATTTTAACACAATCAATGTTTAACACAATCAATGTCAAAAATAGCAAAATGTAAATACATTGTTATCTGATACACAGTAGTGTGAGGACAAACACAACTATCCCTATATTGGTCATATCTGGTGTCATATTTTGGTTGTCTGTTCTTCAGTTTGCGTTTGAAAGTTAGTATCCCACAATTCCATCGGAGTGGGTGGAGTTATGTATGCACATTTTATGTTAATCAGCATACAGATTTGTACCTATTTTTCATGGGCCTTGTCCAGATTTTTGATTTTTCCAGGTTGAGAGGTATGAGTGCTTTGTGTCCCTGCCACAAGTAGCTGACACACACACAAACACACACACCTGGGAAAGGCTGGCACAGGTTTACGAGGTAAGCCCCCTTCTGCCCTGACTGTAAGGTAGTTATCACCACCAATAGACACTCCACAATCAGCTACTCTAAGGCCCTTAACAAAGGGTGTCTAATTATACTGTGTAATAGTAATACTAATACAAATGGTAGTAGTTCACCAAGATGGCTAGGCCTTCTGGAGTGGCACACAGTGTCACCAAATAAATATAAGTACTCTCAAAGGTTAAGTACTTTCTACAAGGACCAGCCACAATAAAAGTTTTAAATATATTTAATAATAAATAATAAAAGAGCTTGTGAATACTGAATATATATTTACAGTAAACCACAGCATTCAAATCTCAGAAAATATTACAGTAGTGTGAGGACAAACACAAGTATCCCTATATTGGTCATATCTGGTGTCATATTTTGGTTGTCTGTTCTTCAGTTTGCGTTTGAAAGTTAGTATCCCACAATTCCATCGGAGTGGGTGGAGTTAGGTTGTTATGTATGCACATTTTATGTTAATCAGCGTACAGATTTGTACCTATTTTTCATGGGCCTTGTCCAGATTTTTGATTTTTCCAGGTTGAGAGGTATGAGTGCTTTGTGTCCCTGCCACAAGTAGCTGACACACACACAAACAGTTAGTATCCCACAATTCCATCGGAGTGGGTGGAGTTAGGTTGTTATGTATGCACATTTTATGTTAATCAGCGTACAGATTTGTACCTATTTTTCATGGGCCTTGTCCAGATTTTTGATTTTTCCAGGTTGAGATATTAAGGGAGGGAGGGTGGCCAAATGGTTAAGGTGTTTGCTTTACAAACACAAGGTGCAGGGTTTGAGTCTCACAAGGGATAATCGGCTAGGCTTAAAATGGCTCGCAAGGGCAGTTAGCTTAGTACTAATCTATGAACCTATGAACCTATAATCCTTACAAATACATTTTCAGCACAAGCATCTGTACAAATCAGTTTGATATACAAATGACTTACAGTTCTAATAAATCAGTTTGATATTCATAGGACATATCATGCTTTACAAGACTCCAGCTGGCTCTGCTGGCACTTGCCCATATCATCACAACAATGAAGAACTGCCACCTCTACCATGCATGGCTCAAACATGTCGGACATACCAAGACAGAGTTAGCACAGAGCTTGGCTATGTTCATTCAGACACTCACACAACAATTTCACCTGAAGGACTCCTACAGATGCACACACAATAGTTACATGGTTCAGCCATGCAGCTTAAAATTAATTTTGTCTCACCGGCCACTTGTTGGTTTATCCAAATGTCTGCCTCTTCTCTTTCTTACTCACCCACACTCACTGACCTTTTTTCATCCTAGGCTTCCTGCCCCCCACAACATCCTGTACAAGTGATGATAACTGTACCATTTCCCTGTTTTGTTTCTTTTGAATTCAGGGATATATACTCTTTGTGTCTGGTGCTTACTTAGTGCTTAATATACTGTGTTTGTGATGTTGAACTGGTAACTGTACCCTTTACTTGTATTAGTCATAGAAAGTTGGACAGTTGACGGTATTAACATTTTCCATCTTTATTGTTAATGATCTTGTGAGGGTAGTGAAGTCTGAGACTGAAATGTGTACCATTACTTTCTAACTTCTCTCTTTAATGATTTTCCAGTACAAATGTATGGTGCTAAACTGAGGGCATGTAGTGACCATCACTACTTTTGAGAGGTATGACTGTGTGAATCTATGATGCCTGCTACCTAATAATGGACACATATACGTTAAATAAGTCTCTGCTGTCACATGTTAAAGTAATTTCTGTACACATTTCCCACCTTTTACTTGCTTACACTACCAAGTAACAACATGCAAGGATATGCCAGCCATTCATACTATTAATCAATACACTCCAGATTCAACACTTGCCTTGTAAATCCAGCAGTTGCAACAGTTTTAGTTCAGGGCTGACTCTGTTTGATTCAAGCAGTATACAGCTAATACATGGGGAGGTAAAGGTTGTGAGAGTTGCCTGGCATCATTGTTACTATATGTATGTGCATATAATGAAAATTTTAGGCCCTTAGGTGGTGAGTGAGTGTGCTACACATTGTCTTTTAGCCAATGTAAGTGCATATTGAGCACACCTACATGTGCCTATACCCACAGCAGCTGCTAGCCAGAACTACAACTTCAACATCCCAAACACATATTCTATGATATTTCTGGTTTGAGAGTTTGCTTCATCATAGCATTTTGCAGAGAATGTGTGTGCATTTCTGACAGGTGTCATCGGACACAGTTCCAGTGCCTAACTTGCATCCCCCAGTAGAGGGAATATCCCCCTTAGTGATCATAGGTTCATAGGCTATTGGCCCAAGGGCCTAAGTAAGGCTAGCCAACAAGGTTCCCTGGCTTATGCCACCCAAGAAAGTTATTTACCTGTGACCCTGTTGAGCAGAGCCACAGAAGTGATCCCCATGGTGTATTTCCTATTTCCCATCCACTTATCAATATTTTTCTTGAAGAGTGCTAATGAGGCACTTTGCTTGACATAGATGGGTAACTTGTTACAGAGTATGGGAAGTCTCTGGGACAGGAATCTATCCATCCAGCATGTCCTGTTTATTGTGGTGACAAGGTTTAAATCCCTAGAGTGTGTATCTCAGAGGGATTGGGATTTCTTTAGGTGCACCATGTCCAACAGCTCTGGGTTTGACATAGTTTTATATGTTAGGCAGAGATCACCTCAGAGCAGGCGATATGCTAAAGAGTAAAGCTGGAGTTTTTTGAGACAGTCAGAGTAGGGCATCTGTTTGAGGCCAGTAATCATCATTGTGAGGTAGTTCTGTGGCCTTTCTAGCTGCTGCAGATGTCTTGTGAGCTACATTTCAAAATGAGTATTGTACTCTATAATGGGTCTAATGAGTGTTGAGTAGAGGGGAGCAGTGACCTCTTTTTTCCTGTATGAGAACCCTTTTGTGTTGAGGTGTGTCATGTAGAAGGATTTCCTGACTACTGTGGTGATGTGATTATCAAAGGAGAGATTACTGTCCACCTGGATCCCAAGGTCTCTTATCACACATTTGGCATTAAGTAGACTGCTGCCTATGTGGTGTTCATGGGTACAGAGTTTTTACCAAAGGGGATGACAGTGCACTTTTTGGCATTGAGCTTGAGGCCATGGCTCTGACACCAGGCATCTGTCTCAGTGAAGCCCTTCTGTAGAATGTCCACATCATTTGTGGACTCAACTGTGGCTCCTAGTTTGCAGTCATCTGCAAACTTCATTAGCCAGATGCCTTCTGTGTTAGCTTGTACTTCAGAGAAGTAGATACCAAACAGGAGAGGTCTCAGGACTGAACCTTGTGGTACTCCACTTGTCACTGGTTTGAAGCCACATTTGAAGTCTGCAACTTTTACAGTGTGGGATCTGTCAGTGAGCCAGTTGGCAACCCATCTTGTGATGTAGGGATTTATACCTAGTTTAGTGAGTTTAGCTATAATTCCATAATGGGGGATGGTGTCGAAAACCTTGCTGAGGTCAAGATAGGCTGTGTGAACCACCTTACCCTCTTCTATGGCTGATACATTTGGAAGTTGCACCAGATGTGTGAGTCAGGATAACTGCTAGTGTAGCCAGCACACATGTTGAAGATGATTCCATTGGCATTGCACATGAGTTGGGAGTTAATGGAGTGAAAGCCCTTTCTATTAATGTAGAGCCTTCCCTGTTGCCCAGGTTTTGCCTTAATTTCTATATGTGTGCAATATGTAGTACCCAGTACTTCAGGGTAGTGTGCTACAGGGTAGAACGTCTGCATATTTCTGACTGTATCCTCAGGGATACAGGGAAAATATATGTGAACACTGGAATGTCGGAGCATAGCATTCAATAACTGATGGAGGATCCTGGATGCTGATGCCTGTGAAACCCCCAGAATGTCCCCTGTTGGTCTCTAAAAGGTACCTGTAGCTAAGGTTGTAAGTGCTACACATACCTTTGTGTCCACTGGTGTGGGTACCTCTCGGTTTGCCCTGGCTCTGAATTAAGGATGACAGAGGTTGCAGAGTTCCTGTAGTGTGTCTGTATTCACCTAGTAGCACTCAATAATTTCCATATTTTGTAGGTTGTGATAAGTTACCTGGGGTCTGAAAACTCTTCTCCTTCTTGGCCTTGATCTATTAGCAGCAGCAGCAGCATAGACTTCAGCCTGTTGTACATATTCATGAATTAAAGCAACAGCAGCCACTAACATTGTTTCTGTGCAGACTCATTTCCATGGCTGTATTTCAGTAGGTTTTGGAATGTGCAGGAAAAAATAGCATTATGGTTACACGGTTGCTTTATAACTTGTTGAATAGCTCCCCCATCTTGAATTGGTTGATTAGCAGACAGTTCAGCTACTTATGCTGTAATTTGTATGCCGCAGTGTTTACCTTGTTTGTGTGGCTGTCCACTGGTCAACACACCATGCATAACCTTTACTGAATCCAAAACAGTGAGCTACTGTGTGCGCATCATGCCGTGATGAGCACACGGTTTAAATGGACAGTGTAGGCTTTATTGAATCTGGCTGATAATGTATCCATTTTTAATTTCTACAAATATTTTGGGTTTCTTAATACCATGACAGGAATGGACCCCATTCCTAAATCAAAATATGATTAAAGTTCATGAAATTAGTATTGTTTCAATCTTTGATGTCAGGCAGAAGTGCTCTTCGCAGCACTTGCAATGTGCCAAATGACTCCTCCTGCCATTCGTACAGAGTTACATATATCGGTAATGTATCTAAATATGATTATTGATTTGTTTTTATAAGACCCGTTGGTCCTACTACTAATGGAACTGTATGGGTATCCTTCTTCCACTTTGCTCTCTTTTCTGTCTGCAAATCATGATATTTTATGACTTTGTGTCTCTGTACACAAGACACTGTAGTCATTGGGTGTATTGATTTCAATGATCAATGCTACTTTTTTCTTCTTTTCATGGACCACTATATATAATTTTTCCCCATTGTCGCTGCAACTGCCTCCACTGAGACCAGTGAATCCATTACCTTTCTGGCAGATCACTTAAACTGTCTTTCATTGTCAGCTTATAGGAAGAAAGATCTTCATAGCATGCATGCTGGCAGTGCATTTGCAAACATCAAATAATTTCTTTGCATATATTGTTCCCCTGCTAGTAAAGGTTCATACATATACAAAGGAAATGTTCATATTATAGATAACTCCATATTCTCAGGAGAGCTTTAGCAAAGAAACATGAAAGGAAGCAACATCCTGTGGAAGCAGTATCCATTATCAGCAGTGTTCCACTCCCTACTGCTGCCCAATCTGTTTTGATGTATTACTTCCTGAGTTCATGCAGTAAGGCAGTGTGCTGCCAGGGAGTGAACAGATGATATTCTTCGTGTTTCACTGTTGCAGTCATCACACTTTGATATTCGGGCCGACTGAGGGCTACCCCTGGCAGGATAACCCAAGGCTTAGTATTTCTGCATCGGTTGCTGTCACTCCAGGACTGACGTCAGGTCATCAGTGGTATAAAATCAGGCAGCCGACACCATTACATCAGTCTTTCTTGCTGAGGAGCCTGAAGCAGAAGCAGTTCACACGAGTGCCGGTCAGCCGCTACCTGAGTTTTCATTTCCGAATTGAAGTTGAAGTCTTATAAAGCTAAGTACCCTGTTGGGGATGCTTCTTTCTTGCTCTAACCGATGTCAGAAAAAGTTAACAATTGTCTCGCCTGTGGAAAGCAAATACCACACCAAGACTTCCATTCTTACTGCGTCACCTGTTTAGGCCCAGACCATGACGTCCCTCACTGTCACTTTTGTGCTTTGTTCAACACCAGAACTATATGTCTTCGGGCCCTTATTGTAGCTAGATATTTTCACTCTCAGTCCTCAAATTCCAATATGGCTTTGGTAGCCATCTGACTACCAGTCTTCCTAAAAAAACGTAAGGATAAAGACAGAGACAGACCGCACAGGTCCAAAACTGACGACGATGCTTCTGTTAAGCCTAGTCATCAGTTCTCTGGTCCTTAGTGCGGTGTTTTTGCTGCCCCTGATGCCCACGTCTGTTGATTTTCAGGCCACTACTGAGACCCTTTTGGAGTCCGGTATGCTGTGAGACCTTGCTTCGACTAAGGATCCTGTGGATATCTCTACCTTGGATGGATCCAGAGCTGCTGAGCAAACAACGGCTTCCGAGGAAGTTCTTTGCACTACCGATACTCGACACAAACTGATGACTTCTTTCACATCTTCAGTTCTTTCTAAAACTACCGAGTTTCTAAGGCCCAAGGTATTAACTACACCCAAAACGACGACCCAAGTCAGGCACCTGCTTCCGTTCCTCAGTCTCAAATGCTTAAAATGTCAGGAGACCTTATTATGCTTATTAGGGGAAGCCAGGCTACCCCTTCCAAAAGAAAAAGAGACATGTCCTCAGTAGATGTCCTTCAAGGATGCATCTGCAGTCCTAACAAATGGGTTGTCCTGCCTCAGCAGGCCCCTGTCAGCGGATTCAAAAGTCTGGGTCTGGCCTCGGCTGATGATAGCTTCTTCACCCCCGGCGCTGCTGCTGCTGGGTATAAAAGGCATCAGCATCAGCCCACTTTCCCTTTTCTCAGTTTTTCTTGCCTGCCGTTGCAGAAAAGCAGAAGCTGTTCGGCCGGTCGGTCCCAGGAGATGCTAGAGACCGAGACTTCTAAAAGCTAAGTACCCCATTGGGACTTTCTTTTTCTATCCATCGATGTCAAAAAAAGTGAATACTGTTTAACTTTTGGAAACAAAAATACCTCCTAAAAATTCCTTCTTTTTGCTACTGTTTAGGCCCCAGACCCAGACCACGGCAGCTTGTCTAGCCAGCCTGTCCTTCCTTCAACCGACGGACACTTGGACGGCCGGCCGGAGAGGAGTTTGAGTTTTTCTTTTCTTTTTTGCTTTTGCTTACAGCCGAGACTCGGAGAACAATTTAGCTAAAAAGCGAAAAGAGGAAAACTGACCGGGTGCTTCGCGTCTGTCTTCGCTGAAACCGAGAGAGTCCTTCCCTTCCTTCCTTCAAAGCATGCCCGCCTCATACTGAGGGCAGCCCTCTGGTACTGGGCTGAACTTGAACCGAAATTCCGTAACCTCTTCTACTAGGATACTCTTATTTATATCTACTATCCCCCCTTTTAGATATCTTACCCTGCACATGGCATGCTAGGCCCCCCCCCAGGCCTCATGCTAGCTTTTAACAGGGCTAAAGCAGCAAACCAGCACCAGCTGCCTAACCTGCCTCTACTCACAGGCCTAGTCTTCTAGTACTCAAATGCACTTTCTCTAGCAGAGGATCTCTCGATCTCATTTCTTTGATCAGGATCACCCACCCTCACAGGGCCTCTCACCCTCCACCCCTGAGCCAAATAGAGAGAGAGCCCCTGAGCTGATTTCTACAGAAATTCAGGCCTCCAGAAAGGCCTTATTCAAAACTAAGGGACTCCCTCTTTTTCTTTTTATCCTCACTCTGACAGATTGAGAGAAGGCATGCTGAGAACCTTTTCCTTTTCATTTTTTTTTTTTCAAAGAGCAGGGCCAGGCTTTTTTCTTTCACATTTTGCAGCACCATTCCTTTTATGTTCAGCTGCACCTACACAATTATTTATTCAGCATTAACTGTATTCCTACAGTTTCCTCCCTCAGTACTGATGCCCGCTTGATACTACAGATGTCTCTTCCTCCGGCCCTTGCTCTCCCCCCCTCCTAGGCCAGATCCACACATACTACAGGGTTCACAGACACATGCCCACTCTATTTAAGGCTCTGATAAAAATCCTGCCACTGGCTGTCACAGGGCCCCCTAGCTGGGTAGCTGCTGACTGCCTAAAAAAGACCTTACCCTAGGAGTATACTATGGGTAGAGAGATTTTGCCAACTAAAGGGCATTAGCTCTGCTACTCTTTATCTAATTCATGTGGCCAGCGATCATCAATCAAATTGTAGATCAGGAAATTAAAAACTGTCCCTTCCAACTGTCAAAAATGATGAACAAAAGGCATTTATGAATTGGTGGCAGCTATTCAGAGATCAGTCAGAAGATTTTCCAAATGCTCCTCTAAATGCCACTGGTTGCTACCTTCCTGCTCCTGGTAGATCAGCAGTGAGCAGTAGACAGGTTAAAAGAAGAAGGCATGCATGGTTAAAAGAGCAACATGCAAAAGACCATGTAAAGTCAAGCTCCTAGATCTTCCCATGGAAAACACAGTTTCTTACAGTCCCCTGCACAGCAGAAAAAATCAAGTGGAAGAGAGAGGTCCAGCAGAGAGAGACAGACAGACAGGAAAGAGGCAGGAAGGTTTCAGTAAGAGCAGGAACAGGAATTGGCTCCCCAAGAACACCAACAGAGACCCAGAGGGCACCAATAGAGGCCACATAGGCAGAGAGACAATCAGAGACAGCCACAGGGCAATACAGTGGTGGCCTTACAACCAGAGAAGACAGCCCACTTGGACAGAGAAACCACTTCTACCAAGGACACAGGATCACCAGGGCACACGGAGAATCACCCTTAGGCAGACAGAACTAGCCTTATCATCAAGGAAAGGGTTACTTTTTTGGTGACAATAAGCCTTACAGACAAATGGATTTTTACATACTTACAAATAGAAGACAATGGATCTAACACCTGCTCCCCACCACAAACAAGGAAACTAACAATACTATACCAAGGAAGCAAATGCCGCACAAACTCCCTATTCAACACACAACAAACCACGCACAATCCTATACTGAGACCTCTTCCTCAGCACTGAAAGTGCTAACTGATAGCTATTCTGCATTCCCTAACATGCCTTTGATGAACCCTGACAGCATATGCATTCCCCAGATCCCCCTCTGATGGAGTTCCAATCTGGAACTGGCTGGCGTACTCACTAGGAAGCTTACTGGGAGGAACAGCGATGGCCCAAACCCTAGTTCCCCAATACTAAAACAAGACAAAAAGAAAAACAACAAAAAGCATGAAAAAAACACAACAAAAAATTCAAAACACTGCAACATAAAAAAAATAATGCAAAATCTGAAAAACAATCAACTTAGCTTAAATTACAAAAGAAAATTGGAATTCAACAGGAAAACTTAAAAGGCAAAAAGAAAAAAAGCTTAAAATGCTAAGATGAAAAAAGAAAAATAAGAAATTTAGCAAAATAGAAAAGTAATAAAATGGCATTAGCAGAAAACATCCACAACAATGGCCAGAATACAAACATTATCCTAGGAAAACCCATCATTCCAGCAGATTACAGTCATTATCTCCTCTTAAAGTTTCTCAATCTTAAAAGAAGCCTTTCTTCCTCCAATGGGAGCAGAAAGTTGTTTTAGAAAACCAGTATTTTCTTCATGTGAAGAAAAGACTTTGTCCTGGTGCTACCACTTTGTACCAACCACTCCTTGGCTTAGAATCACTTGTGAACTTTGTTCCCAACCCCACATCACTTCATGGCAGAACACTTGGAACCTGCTTGAATGGCAGGACAGGTCAGCCTTCTTGAATTACAGGCATTAATGGCAGTACATGAGAAGTTTGGTTACATTACAAGCATTAATGGCAAAGCATTAATCCAGATTATCTCAAATATGCCAAAGGTGGTCTCCAGTGTCAGACTTAACCCAAAAAAACTAAATACCTTGGATGTCTACAGAACCACAAACACCTACAAAACATCAGGCCAACTCCAACCAACAACAACTGAACTACTGACAAGCATACACACCACAGAACAAAGAACAAATGGAAAACAAACACAGACATTTTAGTACTATGCAACAGGATCTCAACTCAAGAATTGTCATACCTGGATAGGAAAATGGATTCAAAATTGACATTCTTGACTTGTCTTCACTGCCATGGAAAACTTACTACTTCCTATCTACTTGCTACAAAACAAGGGCCACAGCCACTACTACAACATTTTTTTATACAGCTGCCAAACATTAATATTAGAGGCTGTTACTTGAGTTCAATCTACTTTTATTTTGCTGTTTTGGTAAGGGGACTTTATTATCCAGATCCCTACTTATTTACCTTTATAGATTTGCTTGTGAATCCTTGTATGTTTTGTATTTTTGCTACAAATGCCTGAAGGTTTGCATACATATCATTTCTTAATAGTAGGACTGCACTGCATGTGGTATGACAGGGTAGTCAGAGGTACCCACCTTTCTATAAATGTATCTTAGGGTATGCATATGCTCTAGCTAACTGCCACACCATACCCTCTGTCCCTGTCAGTGTATTCTTTTGTTTATTTTACATTTATTTTAATTTATCCTTTGTTGTATTTGTTTTTATATATGTATATACATGTTTATTTCTATTGGTTTTTGTATTGATGCCTACAGCAAAAGGCACACAGCAGCTACTTCGTCGGGTGAAGTCAGCACAGGCAAGAAACACTGAGGAAAACACTGTCGAAAGGATGCCTTTATACCTGGTTGCCAGCAGCGTTGATTAAGGGGCTATGACGCCGGGCTGCCTCGGCAGACTACGGATATGGCAGGTACTGCAGCTGTACTTTTTATCTGAACAGGAGTCCGATGACAGATGCTTCTGAATATGAAGACATGCAACCCCTCTCTGCTTATGTGGATTCTGATGCAGAGCAATCCATTCCTTCTGCCTCTCCACCAGAGGAGTTTTCATTTGGTGAAACCCTTTATACTTTAAGGGAGCATTTCCAATGGGAATGTCAGAATTATCTTCAGTCAAAAAAGAGACTCAGGGAATTCTTAGATTTACCACAGCACAGACCTTTAGCCATTCCTCCTGTCCTGGATGTTGTGGATGATGATTTTCTGGAATCCAGTTTGACTCCTGACACCCTTCCTCCTGCTCCCAGGAAACCTGACAGGTACTACAGAGTCCCTGACTCTCATAAATTCCTTTTCAAAAATCCTACTGCTGACCCAGAGGTCATCTCCCAAGGACCTAAAGGAATTAAAGCAACCTCAGCTAAGAATCCCACCCCCTCAGACAGGGATTCCCAAGCTTTAGACAGATGGGGTAAAAAAGTATACACCTCAGCAACCCTTGCTATTAGAGCACTAAATTGTCAGTTCCACATGCTGAAGTAGCATCAGCATACCATGGAACTTCTCAATCAAAAAATATCTTCATTTTCTACTTGTGCAGAAAATAAAGAATTACAAGAGCTTATGCATTCTGCAAGCCAAGTTACTAAGCACACCTTGCAATGTGGCTTTGATGCCCTAGAAGCATCTTGAAGGGCAGCAGTCACTGGTTCTGTCTTTAGAAGGCATGCTTGGCTTAAGGAGCAGACCTTGCCAGATCAAAATTATTGGATGCACCATTGAACAAAGACAATTTGTTTGGCACTAAGGCAGAAGAGGTCTTAAAAAAGATGGAAGAAAAAGCTAAATGTATGCAGACAGTTAAAGACTTTTTACAGGTCCAGCCCCCAAGGTTCAGTAGGCATTGCCCCTCCAAGTACTGGTCCTTTCCGGCCCCCTCCAGGCCAGCTCAGCCCAAACCCAGGGGAAGCAGACCCCCCCCAGACAGCAGTCCCAGGGAATATAGAGATCTAAGCAATGGAATTCCTCCTCTTCAAAAACAGGGAGTGCTAAGCCACCCCCTTATGGTAAGATCTCACAATGACTTTACACCTCCACCCCTTACTTCTGCCCACCTACTTGTAGCCCTAGGAGGAAAACTGTCCTTCCATGCAAACAACTGGGCCTTTATTAGCAATGACCAATGGGTCCTCATCATAGTGTCCCAGTGATAGAAATTTTATTTCCACACTCTGCCACCCCCAAAAGGGTTCACAGATCTTCCTCCAAATCCATGGCCAGAGGCCAAAAAGCACATCCTTTCCCTGCTCTCCATGAGGGCAATACAGTATGTTCCTGCAGACCATATAGGCCAAGGTTTCTATTCCAGACTCTTCCTGGTACACAGAAAAGAGGGCACCTGGTGCCCAATCCTCTATCTGTCCATTCTAAACACTTTTCTGGTTATGCCAAAATTAAAAATGCTCACCATCCAGCAGCGTCTTCCTATGCTTTCCAAGGATGTTTGGTTAGCCACCCTAGACCAAAAAGAGATCCACCTACACATCCCAGTCAGGGATTCTTGCAGGAAGTGTCTACGTTTCAGGGCAGGATCTATGCACTTTCAGTTCACTGCGCTTCCCTTTGGCTTATCCATTGCTCCCAGAGTTTTCACAAAATGCCTGGCTCCAGCCATTGCTTTATGCAGACAAAGAAATAGTCAAATTTACCCCTACTTAGACAATTGCCTGATTCAGGCAGACAGTCAGGAAAAGCTGTTACAGCATCTGACCTTTGTAAAGTACCTACTGACCTCCATGGGATGTACTGTTAATGAAAAGAAATCAAAACTAGTCCTCACACAAAAAATTGTATTCCTGGGAGCAAGGCTGGACACAGATGGCATTCCTCACTCCAGAAAAACAAGCCTGCCTGACAGGCTACTTCTCTCAACTAGTCACCAAAACCCAGTTATCTGCAAGGAAAATCCTGCAAGCTCTAGGGTTCATGGATTCCTGCATTCTACTCATTCCATATGCCAGACTGCATATGAGGAAACTACAATGGTACCTAAAAAAATCTTTGGTTTCAACACTCTCAAGACCTGGAAACTATCCTACCAATGATACCCTGTCTAAGGAAAGATTTTCTTTGGTGGGCAGCAGCATGCAACCACAACAAGGGACTTTCCTTCTCACATTCTCACAACCCCATGTCACCTAAACCCCACCACAGATGCATCAGACTATGCTTGGGGTGCACACCTGGATGGCAGGTGCATTCAGGACCATTTTAGCCAAAATCAAATACATCTACATATCAACCAGAAAGAGATGCTATAGCTGTTCAGCATGCACTGACAGCTTTCAGACCCCTACTCTCCCCAGGGCTTCTACTGATCAAAAAAGACAACACCACAGTGATGTGGTATATCAACAAGCAGGGAGAAACTCACTCTTATCCTCTCTGCAGGCTTGCCGTGACCCTTTAGCACACAGTCTCAGCCATGCAAATACATCTGCTAGCACAGTTCCTGCCAGGCTCCCTAAACTCTCTGGCAGACAACTTAAGCAGAAACATGCTAGACCCACACAAGAGGCAGCTAGACCACAAAACATTCACCCTTGTAACCCAGAAGTGGAGCACCCCGAAGGTGGACCTCTTTGCCTCCCACTCCAATCATCAGCTCAGCAAATTCTGCACCAGGGGACCTCACAGCATGGCCTGGAAAGTGGATGCTCTATCCTTCCAATGGGTAAACCTCTCAGTCTGTGTATTTCCCCCTCTACCCCTTATTTCAAGGGTACTGCTCAAAATAAGGGAAGAAAAACCAAGGGCAATCCTGATTGCCCCAGACTGGCCATGCCAGAACTGGTACCCACTGCTGCACAACCTGTCACCCCTGCCACCATGACACCTACCTCAGACCCCAACACTGCTGACCCAGAAGAATGGAGAATTCAAGCATCCCCAATTGCAGACCCTCAATCTGGAAGCCTGGCTTATTCCCTGACCTCTTTACAAGCTGACAGCCTAAGCAAACAAGTCCTAGATGTTATACATGAGGCCAGATGCTCCAGCACTAGAAAATCCTATGCTGACAAGTGGCAGGCTAAGGAAGCTGAAACAGCACAGCCCTCCCTACCTCTAATCCTGGATTTCCTAGCAGACCAACTACACAGCAGACTATCATTCTCTTCAATTAAAATTCATGCCTCTGCCATTTCTGCTCATTACAGCACACAGCCACCTCTCTTCTCACACCCTCTCATCAAACAGTTCCTAAGAGGGGCTAACAACTTAAGGCCATCAAGTAGAGCTCCTACCCCAGCTTAGGACCTTAGCTTTGTGTTGGAAAATCTCACCCTACCCCACTTTAAACCTGCAGCTTCAGCAGAGTTAAAATTCTTCTCTTGGAAAACAGCCTTGCTTCTGGCCATCACTTCAGCTAGAAGAGTTTCAGAGCTACAAGCACTCATGGCTGTAGGGCCTTTCGTCATTTTCCATTCTCACAGGGTCTCCCTCAGGACTAACCCATCCTTCATGCCTAAAGTGGTGACCAGTGTGGCTCTCAACCAATCCATTCATTTGCCCACCTTTTTCCCTAATCCACAAAACAAGGGGGAAATGATTCTGCACTCTCTAGATGTGCACAGACAGCTCAAATTCTGTCTGGATAGGACTAAATCTTTTAGGAAACACTGACCAATTGCTAGTCAGCTTTGCAGCAGGTGTAGAGGGTAAGGCCATATCCAAACCATCTCCAAATGAGTAGCACACTGCATCCATTTCTGCTACAAACAGCATGGGAAACCACTCCCAAAGGGGGTCAGAACACACTCGACCAGGGCAACCTCCACCTCTGCAGCTTTTCTCAGAGGGGTTCACCAAGCATTACCACCTGCATGTCTTCTCCAAATCCAGGGCAGGCTTTGCCACCACAGTCTTGCAGGGCATCCTAGCCAGCCCCCAGTCTTCTTGACTCCTCTACCTTTTTCTTTAGCTTTGGGAATCAACCCAAGTTGATGGCTGCTACAGTGAAACATGAACATAGTACAGTTGCGTACACTTACCATTAAATGTAGATGTTTGAATGTATTCACTGTTGCAGTCCTGGTTTCACACCCTCCATCCCCTTTGTCTCTTTCTCTCTCTCTCTTCCTCTCTCCTTACAGGGAATTTTTGGTATTTACTTTCTACTGGTGGTGTTCTTCCACCATAACCAAGCTACCTGTTTGGGGTCTCCTGACAGATGGGGCAAGAAAAACTGATGTAATGGTGTCAGCTGCCTGATTTTATACTACTGATGACCTGATGTCAGTCCTGGAGTGACAGGAACTGATGCAGATATATTAAGCCTTTGGTATTCAGGCCGACTGAGGGCTACCCCTGGCAGAATAACCCATGTGTGATGACTGCAACAGTGAATACACTTGAACATCTACATTTATGGTAAGTGTACACAACTGTACTTTTTGGGTATCTTAACACGTAAAGATTTAGCTTAATAAACTCTGTGTTCAGATAAGTTTATAAGCAGCTAACTTGTCCAAGGCAGCGATGAAAGAGAAGTGCACAAGAGAACTGAAAGTAAGAAACAAAACCACTCTCTAGCTCTGCAATGGAATGAAGGAACATATTTTTTTTTTTAATGAAATGGGGTTGGTGGACTGCTATATGTCCATTTTAAGCAATGACCCAGATGAAAGATATGTTACACATATTCAAAAAGCATACCAGTTATTACATATAGTTCTGATTACATATAGATATTGTGATATATATATATATATATATATATATATATGTATATATACATATATATATGTGTGTGTGTGTATGTGTCTGTGTATATTTATTTACATTTGTATGTCTATACATAACTTAGTTATAAATATTTAAGAGTGCGCTTGACAACATACTGAATAGTGATATATTGTTATAAAAATGAATGCACAATTTTGAAATGCCAAAGTATTGGAACATTAAAATGTTGAACTCAACATGTCTAATATAAGCATACATGTACTTTACTAATACACTGCATTAGCACACAGTCTGTTAACAACCATTATACAATGACCCTCCATTAATATTCCAAAATGTGCACGCTGATTGGTCAGCGTGCACGTTGTAAATCAGAGTTATACTAATGGAAAAAGGTCCTGTCGCCCGGACTTTTTCCATTAGTATAACTCTTTTTTTACAGCAACGGAGAAAGCAAGATCTCTGTTGCTTTTTACACACTGTCTCGCTATGTTAAACAAGTTTAACATAGCGATACAGCTTTAAAAAAAGTAACAGAAATCTTCCTATCTCTGTTGCTTTTTTTAAAGGTGTCTCGCTATGTTAAATGGGTTTAACATAGCGAGACAGCATTAAAAAAAGCAACGGAGATTCTCTGTTGTTTTTTTTTAAAGCTGTCTCGCTATGTTAAACTCCTTTAACATAGTGAGACAGTTTGTAAAAAGCAATGGAGATCTTGCTTTCTGCATTGCTTCTGCCCACAGTTCTGATGTACTGCATATGCATACGCATGCGCAGTACATCAGAACTGCCGCAGAATACCAGACAGCTGCGGAAGGGCAGCAAGGAGGCATTATGCAATGCCATTATTTAAGAAAAGTATTTTTTTTTTTAATAATGTCATTGTATAATAGCAATAACCCACTTCTGAGTGTGGGTAATGCTGGTTTTACCCATGGCTGTCTTTGTTTGGCCACTCGGGCTTCACCCTCGTGACCAAAGTACACCAACCGTGGGTAAATCTAGCATTACCCACACCCAGGAGTGGGTTATTGCTATATTATTACTGACTTATTAGTGAAACTTAGAAACAAACATTAATATGAGTCTTGTATGGTGGGCAGCTGCAGATCTCTAAATGTATAGGTAAGGAGTTGTCTTGATTTTAACGTTTCAGCATTGGACATTTCAACATTGTACATAAAATATGCTGCTACTCAGTAAGGTTACTACTCAGTAATTTGTCAGGCATGTGTAGTATACCTGTGTGTGTGTGTGTGTGTGTGTGTGTGTGTGTGTGTGTGTGTGTGTGTGTGTGTGTATTTCTATATCTATACTTTACTGCTGTACTTGAAGAGCAGACCTTCTTTTTGCCTTGATTTCTGTAGTCAAATTACTAGAGATCTCTAGGTAATTAGTGAGATCGCATCTATATTACAAAATTGAACCCGGAAATAACCAACGCTGACATCAGCGAATATTCACGTACTTGAAAACAGTATTGTGGGGTCTGTGCCCCCGGCAGCCCACACTAAATATATATTCCTACCCTGAGATCGCACTACAGTGTGGAAATGGCAAAAATCCCCATCTTCACTTTACCGAGAACAAAATTAATCCACTTCGAGGACATGATCTTTCGCTCATGTGAGCATTCGACATTTACGGGTTCAATGTTGTGATATACACCCATGAGATCAGTTGCCTTTAGCAAAAAATCTTGAATTTTACCTTAACTCGTTCCCTCCAGTAGAGCTCTTTGGAGTGTGTACCTTTAACTTCCAGTGGATGTGGCTTGAGCCTTTAAAAAAATGAAGCTATTACCGTACAGTTCTAACAAATTCTCATTAATAGAGGTCAAATATCAATACAGTTGTGTTTGCCATCATACATACTTCAAAATAAAATATTCTGTTACCTTGTATGTAGCATGGTTTTGGAATTATTAATGCAAATATGAACAAGTAAGATTTGATGCCTAGAGGAGCAGTAGGGAGGTAACTGCATGAACACCTGGAGGCACACATGGCTGTAATGAGTTTAGTAATAGGACATGAACTGGCTAGCCATGTCCTTTTACAAAGTGACTGGTTAGGAAGTGAAAAGTCATGCTATTGATTAGTATGACATTTTATATATAGGTGTGGTTTCTTATTCATTCTGTTGTCAACCTGCAGGGTAGTTGTTTTGCTAGGAAAGTGGCAGCACTAATCAAAGTGATTGCCTCACAGGTGAACTGAACAGGGTTCAGAATAATTGCCTCACAGGTGTACTTTACAGATTTCAAATTAATTGCCTCGTAGGTGTCCTGTTCTTTTAATTTTAATCGGATTCATCTTGGGACCATTTATTCTGCCCCTTTCCCATGGTCCATGGGGACACATTGTTAACACTTGTAGTTGGATCTGTCAGTTTGATTATTTCATTGTACTTGAAGTGCTATTCATCAATTATAAGATGATTGGCTTCTTTCAGTAGGAATGGACCTATTCCCACTGTCCTTCATAATCACTGTTGCATTATTCTTTCCAAATGGGATATATGACAAGGATAGCTGAATGTCTGGCCAGCATACCAAAGTCTTACCTCCTTCCAGGTGCTGTACTTCAGACATATGTCCTACGTCTCAAGCATAAAGTATGTAAGTGATGTACGAGCACCTAATCCTCAGAACTTCTTTGTTGACAGTCCAAATTCTACTTTTTGAATTTGGTCTGCAAGTCATTTGTCATGTTGCTACAGCTACCCAGCCTTCAACAGATATGTGTACCATTGGGGTCTTTTCCTTTTGTTTTCTCTTTGATTTGTATTACCTTTTACTTGTCAACCAGGAAGGGAAAATGTGAGTGTGGGAGGCAGATTGCCAATAAGTATAGGCAGGAGTGCCTCTTTGTCTAGGTGCTGCCCATGACCAAACTCAGTGTGAGATTTGTCAAGCTTTTGCACCAAACACCTTATGGAGTCATCTGTCTTCCCTTTCTATCTATTAAAAAAAAATACACCCATTGATGCTTCTGGCTTAGGAACCCAGTGCTTCCAAATCCACCATCTCCAATGTGCAGCTGCCACTTAAAAGAAATCTTAAAAAAAAACATACTTAATCTTCTGCTATTCAACCACTTCCAGGGCTACTTAGCCACATGTCTGTTGAGGCTGTGCCTACATCTGCTGTAGATGAAGAGTGGGAAACACAGCTGATCATTCTGGAGGAGATTCCTGTATGGAAAATACCCTTGGTTCCCTTTTTGAAGTCAGGCAAGGGTCTGAACCCACTAATTTTGTTAAGGCTGATGTTCATTTGAGAAAGAAATAGAAGACCAGATGCGTGGCTTCTGTAGGAAGGATCCACACAAAGAGTGTCAGGATTTCACTCAGGGACTTTTTAAAGAACTTATGGCTTTAAAGCCCCCCTCAGGCTTTATCTATTCTTTCCTCTGTTCTCTGGTCCTCTACCACTCCTAAGCATCTTTGAGACTGTCATTCCTCTTTGGAAGATATATACTTGAATTCTGCAGAGGAGTCCATGCCTTACTCCTCTTGAATTCAGTTCCTTCTTGCTCTGGGATGGAAGAAGATTCCATTTCACCTGACTCCACTGTTTTAGAGACTTGTTTTGGGGACACTGTTGTATGCACGATGGGACATTTCTAATGAGGTGGTTCACAGATTTCTGATATTTAGAAGAGGTATTATGATCTTTGGCAGATTGATTAACCCCAGCCTATTGCAGTCCCTCCAGTTTTGAAAGTTGTCTTGGATACTTTTCTTTACCTTATCAGGCTTCTGACTCCAAGCTCCTTGCTCCAACAACACTTGACAGGTTTTATAAAATTCCTAAGGTTCAGAGATTTTTATGTAAAAGCTGTTCTTCTGACCCTGTATTGATTTCTCTGGCTACTGATAAGCCTTCTAAATTGCTGTCTTGTTATAAGTTTTTTCCTTCTGAAATGGACAGTAATGGTATGGACATGTATGGTAAAAAAGTGTATACCTTGCTAACTTAGCTTTCAGAGCCATAAACTACCAGACATATGACTTGATAAGTGCTGCCTCTTATTTTGCAAGTTGGGGGTGTTCTATCTACTTACCTGATTCAGAAGCTAAGTCCTCTGCTATTTCCCTTTTGCGCTCTTTCTCCAAAGAAGCTCACCACTCTACAAAATGAAGTCATGATGCTGCTGATGCTTTCTCTAGTGCAGTTGCATCAGGATCAATTATGAGGTGGTATTCCCAGTTGCCGCTACAGTCAAGACATTAAGGTTTAATTACTGGACTCTCATTTGCAAAATCAGAATCTTTTTGGCTCTGCTGCAGCTGAGCTTTTCAAAACCTTGCAGGATAAGGGAAAGATCATGCAGGACCTTAAGCAAATCTTCCATTCTCCTATTTCCAAAATTCAGAGAAATTACCCTTCTAAATCTTCCTTTGTGTGGAAGCAGCAGAGACAGCCTGATATGATTAGGTCTTAAAGACTTTTTTTTCTGATGAGACGTTTCAATGATTTAAGGGTCAAAAGCCATCTTTTCCTGACAAATTTGCCCCATTTGGCATATACAACCTCTTCTGCCCCTTGGCCAGATTCCCCTTCTCAGATTGTGGTGCTTTCCATCATTCAAAAGAGTATTTCATGGTTTGCACGTATTTTTTCTCCATTTTCAGTCATTCCTCAACATTCAGTGTGCCAGCTTCCTACTTTCCTTTGATCCATGAAGAATTTTTGGTTCAAGGAATCATTGAACCGGTTCTGCCTTCTCAACAGAGCACAAGATTTTATTCCATGATGTTTCTGGATCCCAGAAGGGAGGGTCCTTGGAGGCCCATTCTGGGTCTTTCTTTTCTCAACACATTTCTGAAAGATTTCAAGATGTTCTGTCTCCAGTTACTGTTTTCCCTTTTAATTCCTCAGGCTTTCCTTGTGTCTCTAAACCTGAAGGATGCCTACCTTCACATTCCCATTCACCCACTCTTCTAAAAATGTTTACATTTCTGTCTTTCTTCCTTACATTATTAGTTTTCTGCTCTGCATTTTTCTATTTCTACAAATCTGAGTGTCTTTACCACATGTCTGAACCCAGTGGAAGCCTTCTGCAGACATCAGGGAGTTCAGATTTTTCCTTATTTAGGTGATCTGTTGATTAATGCCCTCTCTCAGCACATTCTACTTCAGGATCTAGAATATAATATGCTTTTCTTCCACAGTGTGGTATCACTCCAAATCTCAAAAAGGCTGTTTTTACCCCTTCTCATGACCAAGTTTTTCTGGGTTATAGGATTCAGACCTTACCAATAATGTCTTTGCTTCCTCCTCTGAAGGTCGTTTCTTTGTTTTTTTTCAGTCACTTCTTCATCTGCAGGGGCTACCTAAAAGAGAGTTTTTTCAAGCTCTGGATTTCATGGTATCCACCATTCCTAAAGCTCCTTTCACCGGGATCCACATGAGGATGTTTCATTGGTATCTCACAACTGTTCGGTTTCAAAATTGTCATCCTCTGGATTTTCTCATCCCTCTCTTGCCTAGCTTAAAGCTTGAGTTCCTCTGGTGTATTCTTCAAATTTCTCTGAATCCTGGCCTGCCTGTTCAGGTTCCACTTCCCATTCAGGTCCTGTACACAGATGCTTCTAGTCAGGGTCGGGGAGTCACTTCCAACAGCATTTGGGTTCAGGGAGTTTGATCCTCCCAACAAAAAGCAGACCATATCAACATGAAAGGGATAGGAGCTCTAATTATGTCACTTCATGCTTTGTATTCCCTTTGGGTTCAAAGTCTTTTGGGAATTTTCACAGACAACACCACTGTTATATGGTACATAAACAAGCAAGGGAGCATAAATCCTTATATTCTTTGCAGACTAGCTTTTCTAGTTTGGAATTTTGCAGTCAGCCATCAACTGACTTTTCCGGCACTTTACATTCCCTCAGAGCACAGTTTAGTGGCAGACAATTTGAAAAAGTCCATGGCAGATTCTCATAAATGAATGCTTTACAGGGAGGTTTTTCTGGACATTGTACATCAGTGGGGTACTCCTCACATAGATCTTTTTACTTCCCCTCTATGAAGACAACTTCCCAAGTTCTGTTCCAGAGTGCCAAGTTCTCTTGTTTGAAAAGTGGATGCCATGGCTTTTGCCTGAAAGTGAATGTTTCACTATGACTACCCCTCTTCCTCCTTTGCCAAAACTCCACCACATAATCATGAGGATAGACATAAAATATTACTGGTTACTCCCTTTTAGACCAGACTGCACTATTTTCTCCCTCTATTTCATCTGGCCAGGGGCAATCATTACAACGTACCTCACAGGATGGATCTTTTCACATAGGACAAGGAATCTCTCGTTCACCCTAATTTGCCCATCCTGCGGCTGACTCTTTGGGAGATAGGGTTTTGAATAATTTTAGACAGCAATTCTCTGAGTATGTGCTTTGGGTTTTGCAGGAGGCCAGAAAACCTACTACTAGGAAACCCTGTGTAGCTAAATGAAAAATGTTCAATATTTGGTGTTGCAAACATGACCTCATCCCTTTTTCTGTGGGTATTCTTATTGTTCTTTCTTATTTGTGTGAACTGCTCAATTCTGGCATGGCCTACTCATCTGTTAAAGTTCATTTATTGGCCATGTTTTGTTTGTCTACCTTTGGATCTACCCTTTGCTTCTAGATTTTAGGTTAAACAATTTTTGAAAGGTGCCCTTCATATTAGATCTCTAAGAATGCCCTTCCCACTTTCATGGGCTTTAATTTGTTCTTGAAAAATTAACTCAGTGTCCTTTTGTGTCTACAATATCTTCTTCTTTGCAGCATTGTACTTAGAAAACTGTGTTTGTTAGTAGCCCTTACTTCTGCCAAGAGGGTTTCTGGAATTCAGAAACTCATGGCAGTGCCACCTTTTTTTGTTTTTTTCATAAAAGCACCGTTTCTCTTTGTAAAAATCATTCTTTTATGCTCAAGTTTGTTAATGATTTGTCTTTGAATCAAACTATTCATCTTCCTTTTTTTCTCTTCTCCTCAGAATGATAGAGAAATAATTCTTCAAAATGTAGCTCTACATAGACAGGTCAGATATTAACAAAATAAGTTTAAGGGTATAAGGAAATATTAGCAACTTTTTGTTTCTTTCCATTCCTCAAAATTGAGTTTGGTTATTTGTAAGCAAACAATCTACTCCTTGATTTCTAAAGACATTTCTTTTTGCTATTCTTTTCATGGTAAGCAGCTTTATTCTTCCGTTTGTGTTAATTCTACCATGGTTATTACTCCTTCTGGTGCTTTTTTTCAAGTTACTGGATAATAGATCCATTTAGCAAGTTGCTACTTGGTTCTCTGTACATACCTTTGCTAAACAATATAAGTGGGATGTAATTTATAGGGCCAGGGCTGTTTTTTGCCAAGGCCATCTTGCATGGCTTCCTCCTCCCATCCTCTCCAGTAACTTCTGCACTCTTCCATTTGTAAAGAATACTGCAGCAGTGATAAGGAAGGACATTGTACAGTTGGGTATGACCTTACCATAACTGTAAATGTCCTATTTCTCACTGTTGCAAATTCTGTCCCTCCGTCGTCTTCTTCTTCTTCTTCTTCCCACTGGTTTTCTCTATGGATTTTCCTCTAGCAAAGGCATCCGTCTTTTTCTTCCTGTCTGGAAGCATATGTTATAGCTTCTGCTCTTGGGTTGCTCTGGTTCTTCTGGGGCAGATTAGTTCTGAGGCTTAGGCACTCACATGACACTTGTGTACCTTATGCTTTATGTGGGATATATATCTGATGTGCAGCTCCTGGAAGGATTTAAGGCTTTGGAATGGTAGGAAGACATTCGGCTATTATCAGCAAAATATCCCATTTATAAAGAATACTGCAACAGTGAAAAATAGGGCATACTGTTGTCTTATACAGATGTACTTTCTTTTTTGTCCTCATCCTTGGAAGATTTAGTATGACTCATGCTGATGCTTTTCACTTTATTGTTTCCAGATATGATTCACATATCTTCTTTAAGCATTTGTTTCCTTGCATTATTGAAAACTATTATTGTGCCAGCTTTGAACAATAAGCCATGTGCACAACTTTTTCCCTTTGACAGAATAATAAAACTGAATGTATACATGTATTGGCTTAATGATTATTTTTGCTCAGCCCATCATCTCACTGTAACCTGAGCTGCAACTGTTTGGCAGATGTAGGCCTCTTTTGTCATGCTATTCTTGTGAATGACCCAGTACTAACAGATCATTAATTATGTTTACATCTTGTAAGCCTCAGTTACTTTTGTTGCAGCTCTTTGGAACACATCTAGTGCAGGTGAAATAAACAGAAGTGTAAGGAATATCTACCATCATAATGGCATTGTGATGATATAGGCATGTGCCAGCATAGCCAGCTGGAGCTTTGTTAAGAATGATATGTCCTTTGAATATCAAACTGATTTATAAAATATGCTTGTGTTGCATATGGAACTGTATGTAATTTGGTATATCAAACTGATTTTGTACATATGCTTGTGGTGAAAATGTATCTGTGAGCTTTGCTTATGTTGAAATGTATCAGGAGTGCACCCTGCTGAAATGAAAAGAAATGTACATGTATTCTCGTAGCTGAATTAAATGTATATGTTTTAATATAGGATACTGGTACAGCAGAGGTTAACTTTGAGAAAAATAAGGGAAATGTTAATGAGTTGTTAAATCATTAAAAAGTACCCCACAGTGCTGAATATGACCAGAGACGCTGGGTCTGTGAAAAAGCATTTGTCCATTAGCCCAGTGAAAAGAGGGGAGGCCCCAGGCATTGCCATAAAGATTTAGATGTGTATTGTGGCCATTTGCTAAATTCCTGTCTCAGCTTCAGAGGGGAAAATTGTGAGAACATAGAGTCAGGTGACCAGATGATGTCATTTTGTCAGCCCTCTGGGAAATTATATTTTAGATATTACAAAGAGAAATCTTATAGTACTGAGTATTTTGTTTGGAAAGCCTGATGAGAAACACATCTTGCCTTGTGGGTAGTAAGTAGCTTAACTTGGAACAGTAATTATGTTAGATTCAGTCAGGAATATATTGAAACTTATTTTAGATATTGTTGTTCTTTATTTGTAAGAGTCTGTCCATCAATGTTCTTTTAATATTTCTAGTGATCTGAACTCTGTGGTTTACTGTGAATATATATTCAGTATTTCCATGTACTTTTATTATTTATTATTAAATATATTTAAAACTTTTATTGTGGCTGGTCCTTGTAGAAAGCATCTAACCTTGGAGAGTGTTTATATTTATTTGGTGACAGTGTGTGGGCCACACCAGAAGGCCTAGCCATCTTGGTGAAGTACTACCATTTGTATTAGCATTAACATTACACAGTATATTTGGATACCCTTTCAAGATCCTTATAGCAACTGACTAATGGCAGTGATAACTACCTTATAGTCTGTGAAAAGCTGGTAGAGCAGATAATCTGGTGAACCTTTCCCAGGTGTGTGCATGTTTGAAAATTTAGTCTTAATGAGTGTATGTGTCAGCTACTTGGGGCAGGACCACAAAGCACTGGGTTTACAGAGACGGTGCTGGAGGACATGGCTTGGACACTCAGCTGAAGACATAACCCTACAGCTGTACCAGTGGGTAGTCTTACTGGAGCCCTGGAGGGAGACAGTTAAAGAGACATCCAGACCCTGGGCTGAGTGTTTTCCCTGTGTGCTCTTAAGGGAAATTGTACTGAATGTAGAGAGGTCTGCATCTGGAAATACTGAGTGCATCCATTTGTATTCCAAGTGCACGTCCCTCTCAGTCAGTGGTAAGGATTCAGGCCCTTTGATTACAGACCCTGCATGAGGATGACACATATTGGTGGTATTACATATTGGTAGCAGTGGTGGGCATCACAGGCATATTAAATAAATAGAATTCAGAGCTTTCTTCATCCAGCAACCATTTGGTATTCTTAAAACTGTTTCCTCAGCTATGGGCAATGGGAAATGTTTTGTTTTATTCCCTTATATTCAGATCTTGCAGATCAATCCAAATGTAGATTGTTTCTTGCTTCATTACAGTAACAGTAATATTCAACTGTTCTTTTAGTGATAACAGTTTCTTAATGGCACCACAGCTTTCCATTTACTTTAATTCTGTTGTGTTCTGAGAGCCAGTAGTACTTTTTTTGAAGAATGCTTCACTGACATAGCTTCATGCCGTATTTTTGGTTATATTTTCCCAGCAGGCTTCCTGTTATTGCAAGCAAGTCAGCACAGTCCTGCTGAATATCATTCTTGTGGCACTGCAAAATACTCAAGATGACTGTATAACTCTGATTGTTGCTATACATATGCAATATTTCCTTTCACGCTGCAAATTAATTTTACTATCCCTAGATTCTCACATGTCAAATGACCCAAAATAATAGGAAAATTTACCTCTTCGGGTTATGTGATTTTAAACAGCAGCTTTTATTTCTTACTTTTGCATTAGCATGTAGGTTTTGATTTAGTTGGTGCCTTGAGTATGTTAATAGTGTGTGTAAAACAGGTGCAAATAACTAGCAAGGGAAAGGTGACAGCATGGGATGAGGCTAAGAAGAAGTTTGTGTTGCTGGTTAGAGACTGCCTCTTCCTATCAGAGGTTGATATCAGAGTATAGGTAAAAAAGAAAAGGATGGGAGAATCCTAGGGAAAAGACCTGCTCTAGTAGAGTTTATAGTCAAATCTAAAACAGAAGATGCTGTTTAAAAGTGGAATATAAAGTATTGCATGAAAACTGTAAGAATTAATCAGAGGAGGTTAAAAAAGATTGGTGAGAATGACAGGAAAAACAATTTACAGTGGAACAATGGGAGGACATATGTATGGCTCCCAAGCATGCATCATAGTCCAGAAGGTTTATGATGTTTACTTGGCAGTGTTTGCATTGGGTATTTTTATTATCCAAGCAGGTATCAAAAAAGTTTTCCTCAAATAGATAGCAAATGTTGGAGGTATAATGGGAAAGAAAGCGGCAACTAGGGCCATGTCTTTTGGAAGTCTAATGAGATGGGAAAAAATACATACAGACTACTCTATCAGATGTATTGTGAGATCAAAAGGCTTTTACTAAGGAAATTATTCATTAGAGCTAGGAGATTGGCTCTGAACTGCCTAAACATAGTCAGATCTTGTTCATTTTAATTCTGTTGGCTGCCAAACAGCAATTACCAGAAGATGAAAATCAAAATCTAAACTGACTGTATTTGAAGCATTGAATATTGCAAAATAAACAACAGAACTGAGAGGATGCTCATTCCAGGAGCAAATTACATCAAAGTACATGCATAATAATGTTCAGGAGGAGGAGTGAGGTTTAATGAGAGGCTTTACTGTTCTAAAGGCCTTGAACCCCATTACTTCAAAATTACCTTTATACAAAGTACTCTACACATAAGTTTAGGTTAAATTCAACATTTAACTTATTCTCTACATGTCCTGCCTGTAGATTTACTTTCTTGTTACACTATTTCTGATGTAATTCAGACTTCACAATATCTACTCTTTGCATGATATATTAATAGAGTTTAGACATTTCCTGTTCAGTGTCTTTGAACTTCACTGCTGTCATAGTGTCTTCAGACAAAATATTAGTTCAGACAATTTGTTTAAATTCTACGATTTACTTACTAATTCCCTACACTTCCGGGCAACAGTTAAACTTTTATTTCTTGTCTCACTGTCTCTGACAGACTTCAGACTTTGTAGTATCCACTCTTTTCACTTTGACAGTGTTCTCAAATAGCTTATTTTCATATTTCCTTTCAACAGTATGTAGATTCTTTTGACGATACTCTTATACTCTTTCCTCTTACAAATCTTTGAAAATGTCATTTTCTATCACAGATTTACAGGACTGATTAAAAGTATAACATACCTTCCTGTAATGGTTTATAACTGTGCATGGCACATGACATCTGAATTTCATCTGCTCAGTATTTTCTCTGGTCTCAAAGCTGTTTTCTTGTCTCTGTGACTGTTTCCATACATTCCTACATTGTTCTCTTTTTTCATGCCCTACTTTTTTGCACACATGCTGACTATTTCTAAGTGTTGCTTTTTATTTCACTCACATTTTGCCTTTCACACATCCATTTTCTTAGTTATTTTTTATCCACAGCATTAACAATGTCACTTAGTCTCCAGATATCTGCATTTATCTACAGCTCTTGATACAGTCAGATCTGTTTCCCTTAATAGCCTGCCTCTAGTTTAATCTATTCTTGTAGCACAAAATTGGTTCTGTGGTGTAGCGCGAAAGAACACTGTTTGGACCCAGATGACATACGAGTGATAGTGACAACTATCTGCTTTTCTCCATCGGACTCACTGAAACAGTAAGTTTTAAATCAGCCAGACTACCATGGTGAAAAAATGGAAATCAATTAATAAAAAAAAATACATTTACCAGTTACTGTTGCTCTTTATTGCTTCTTCCTGAGTGTCATGTATAAATGTAAAAGTTTCTAATGAAGACATAGTAACCAGTAATTTACTTTGGAAGACTCTCCTCCTAACTAAAAAATCTACCTCATGTACTTACAAAATGATCAAAGACATTAAATTCCAGAAACATATACTCATCTCTGACTACTTGAGGAAAAACCTTCCATCCATTGATAATCATAAATTGAATCAAGCAATTAACTTAACAATAAAATATATATCCCTTCAAAAAACTCACTTTTACTCAACTCATGATCTATAATAATGCATATTTCACACCTACTAATTTACATAAATTTTACCCCAAGTAATCCCCACTCTGCCCTCACTGCAAAGAAAAATCTGCTGACCTACTCCACATTTTCTGGAGCTGTAAATGTGTATTCAAACTCTGGAACTCCCTTAAACTTCAACTACAAAAGATGGGCAATCAGACATCCACACTCACCTTGGAATTTACGATATTACACATTCTCCCAAATAATATCTCCAAAAACCAAGCAATTACCCTGATTAATATTTTCCTCTTAATGAAACTTTATATAGCTACCAACTGGCTCAACTCAACCAATAACTCTTGGGAGAACTTTAAATTGATAGCTATTAAACATGTATTAGCCCATAAAATAATAATCAACAAAAGGGACCAAAATATTAAATCTTGCAATCTATGGGAACATATTTTTTATATCATACTTGCATAAACTACCACAGATGACCCTACTCCATCATAACTAAGAATTTTCACAACATTTTCCATCCATAATTTACATAAATATCTATTTCTCTTTAAGACTTTATATATATTAATCCTACCAAAACTATCTCTTTTGCTATATTGAATTTTGGAAGCATCTATGTATATAGTGTAGATAAGATTGTTTGATTGATTAACCTCTTTTTGTATTAAACTTAATGTATAACAATTGTTTAATGCTCATATGTTTTTGTTTTTATATGATACATCTCAGTTACTGTCCTGTTTTGTTGTAAAAATATATAAATATTATTGAAAAAAAAAGAAATGTAAAAGTTTCTATCTGCTTCAAGTTCCTCAGTGATTGTGCTTGCATTAAGGACTGAAATGATCTTCTGGAGCCACAATTTTTTGCTGTTATATTTCTTTGCAATGAGGGAATGCTTGGTGATTTAATTTAGAGAATATTCTTTGTGAAAATTATGCTAATGTACTTCCACACATACATTCTCTTCAGATCAAATATTTTCTTTAGATTTTGCAGATATGTCTTTTTCTTCTAACCCTATTTGTTGTATGACTCTCTGTCAGGTTGATGATAAATAGAACAGACACTGTGGATAAGCAACTAACTGCTCTGAAATGTATATACAGACTGAACTCTCTAGCTGTTCCACATGGCATGTTGCTTCTGTAGTTAGGTCATCAATATTTAAAGCTGTACCACATTTATTATAGAATTTCAAAACTGTTAACGGTCCGGGTGCTGCCATAACTTTTGGCCATGGGATAACCTGCTAATTCCATCACTAACTTACAAAAGAGTTTTGAATTACTGGAAGGAGGTATTTTTTTCCTTCTGGGTGGCAATGTAGATCATACTGAATAATGTTGAAATGTTCACTGATCCTGAGTATGTGATTTCCATTTTGCCAATACCTTGCATCTTTCCCTTTGTTGACTTTTAAGAGTTTACTTAAGGCAAGAGCATTTTGTGCCTTTGAGTATTTGATGTTTTACTGAGTAAACAATGTCTGTTATTTGAACTTGCATGCTTAACATACTGAAGGGTCATGTTATTAAAATAGATTTCCCTATTTTATTTAGAGAATGTTCTTGAAATGGTAATTATTGGGACAAATTCTTTTTTTAAGGACCATTATGTGGCTAGCAGGCAGAAGCCAAGCTGTCATATTGGCTATTACTGTGTCTTTCAGACAGAAGATGCCATCCTTAACAGTTTGTAGTAAATTATGTAAAACAGCTGTTCTGGATAGTTGCATATGGATATGGGTAGAGAAGAACAGGCTAATTTTCATCTAGGATTATCACATTTTGTTCTAGTTTTGATGCCTTTTAGTACATTTTGCTAGAGTATGGGATTGGAAGGTTAGGTATGCAACATTTATAAACTGTGTAAATAACCATCCTTGTTAACAAAGAGAACTATGGGCTGGTGGGCAGTAGGCACTGCTTGGTGGATGGAACCCCCTCAGATATATTTTTCACCATGAGATCACATGATGCTGCTCTGCTCTGTTCCTAGCTGTTCAGTCATGACTGGACACACTTCAGCAAAGTTTAAATTTGTTTTGTTATTCCTTTCTCTCATGCTAGCCACTACCTGATATCACTGTGCTTTCACTCAGATGCCAGATTCTTTTTTCTTGTGTTTTGTATTCATTTTCTAGCAGTATCACACACTTCTGACATACCTGTTAACTGTCCAGATTTTTGGCATATATATTTGTTCTGTTCCCCATAACATTTGGAGCTTTCTGTCAAATCACTGGGATGATCTATAGATTGAAGTCACAAAATAATGACATACATTTGGTTTCAGACTTCAAATCCTTCAGAAAATGTATGTTAAAACAAACCCTGTTACTCTAGCAACTTTCTAAGTTTATAAGAGCAATGTTTAAAATATGTCTCTATTTTTGGGCATTTGTCCCCCTTTTTTGTCAGGCTTTGTCCAGATTTCTTGCACTAAGAGGTTGAGAGGTATGATTTTTGCTCCATTTTCCCCATTAGTACTCATGCACAGACCTTGGCCTGGTTCTCCTTCCCAGAGTATAGATATCTCATCCCCTCATTAGAGAAGGCCTGCAGGTGCCATATCAGCCCAAGTGACAGACATTCTGACTGTGTTATTTACATGATTTAGACTCATAACTCCTCCACCTGCTCCATATTTATCAACTTTAATAGTGTGATGTACTAGGGCAGTGATAAAAAGATAAATTTATGGCATATTAAACGAACAAGGCTTTCACTGATAATTTTGAGTCATCCACCCTAGACTCCACTGGTACCATTCTGCTGTGCCAGACCATCCTACTTATAATATAAGAATAGTGCTATCAAAAGGCTTATAGCAGTTATCAAGAAGGCTGCCACTTGTTTTTGTCACCATTCTGCCTTTGTTGGACACCTACACCAGACTCAAGCCATCTCAATGTGTGACGTGGTATAATGGCTTTGCTGTAGCAACCATTTTTCCTGAAGCTGTGTTTGTCACAGGTAGAGCATTCTCAGAGAGGACATATGGCATTATGGCTTCCAAATAAATTATTTTTGTCTTGGAAGCCTTTCCCCAGCATCACTGACTTTTACCAGAACATAAAGAAGATTTCAGTATGCTCAGCTCTCCTCCCTACCCTGCATTTAGGCCTGAAACAGTTGGCATGACTAGTGTTGGAGGTTCGGGATGAAAGGCTGTCATCCATGTGTCTTGATATCAGGCAATGCCATCACTGGAATTCAATGGTATTTCCTGAGGAATAATTCTGATTGCTTTAGCAGTCAGACATTCTTTGCCTGGGGTCATCAATGTATGCAGGGAAACTGCCAGCATCAGGACCACCTGTAGAGATCGATCAAGGATTCTCAATATGTCATGTCAGTTGAACTCATGCTGCCCCAGCTATATACTCAACATCAGTCACTCAGCTGCCATTATAAGCAATGCTATCCTACCTCACAGCATACTTCCAAAGCTTATGTCCAATGTCAGAGATGATTGTTGATCCAACATTGATGCCCTAGGTATTGCCGTAGCCATGCCTGTTCTGGTCACTAATCTTTAGAGTTCAGTAGACCAGGTTCAGGCTATTTTGGAGTCATCAGTGTCTTCTGTTTGGAGACATGCATGAATGGGCGTACCTTCGTTGAAGGTTGTGCGTCAGGGCTAGCAACTCGGCACGTAAAAACCTACGGCCAATCATTAGCGGACCGGAGTTCTGCTGTGGCAACCCCTAACCGGGAAAAAGCCGAAAGACACAACAAAAAAAAAGTGTCCCAGATATTCCTTCTGGTATCAACTATGGCCAGGACTGTCCTGTTTACTAAGCTTCAAACTTTGGCAGTCCAGGTTCAGGCTATCAGACTGTCAGGGCAGGTAATAAGGTTAACAATGCAGCAGGTATGCAGGATCCATTGTTTCAACTGTGGTGGCCATGCAACATATCTTGATGGTATCATTGCCTACCCAAGTCCTGTCTTCAGTGCCCCAAAAACAACATGTGCCTTCAAATACTGTTTCAAAGGCCCCTCTCAAAGTTCTCTCTCAGGTTGCTCACATCCCTTTCAGCAATAAGTGCATGGTTTCTCCAATTCTCTATCTAATTTACAATCCTCTTTTGATGGACAGGATTAAGGAGATCTTGCAGTTTTTAAGAAACCATTCACAATAGAAACATACAGGAACAAATGGAAGAGGTTTGTTTTCTGGGACAATAAAGGAGAACTTCAACCTCAGCAAGATTTTATTTACTACGTATTTAGATATTTATCCAAGCATTTCAGCCCATGCCTCAGCTATTTATATCTGCAAGTTAACCCAGAAGTAAATCTTAAATTTTTCAGTGAGGAAGAGGCCTTTCTTCCTTAACTGCCTCTGGTGTCAACAAACCTTTTCTTAAGAGCACATTCCACCTAAGGCTACCAGTCAGAGTTCTCGTATCTCCTTGGACTGTGCCCCCCCCCCTGCATTTTCCCCATGCTGCCTACTAATCAACACCATTGTCCTAGCCAGTTGGCTCACTTATATCACAAGCAAGTGAAATTTAAGGCTCAACCTTGAACTGTCATCATTAAGACCATACCCCCATGCATGCATCCAGTGATATCCTTAGGATGGACATATAGAGGACATCAGTGTTGCACCAGCCCTCACTTCTTTAAAGGGGGAATGGCGACAGGATGTCAGGTCTACCCACAGAAGACACTGTATGACAGTTTCTTTGTCTTCTCCAGGAAAATCAAGTCCATATACTTCTTCCCTGGGACATGCACACTCCCTCTCTCCCTGGAAGTGAGCACACCCATCAATCCCTACCTGTGCCTTCAGGTGCCCAAGCTACTACTTGAACTCTGGTCACCTGGGCTATACTGAGGCTGTATCCCTGTATGCCACCAGCACATGATGTACTCTGTTTCTGAGGGACTGGACAGTGTGATCTTCAAACCTACTTTTTATTCTGTTTGTTTTCTCGCCTAGAAAACCTTCTTCTTTGTATCCATCACCTCATGTAACAGAGTTTTAGATTTCCAAGACCTGTCATTTAAGCCCTCATATTTGACTCTGCATACAATGCCAAAGTTAGCAAGTGAAACCAACCTAAACCATAATACATTATCTTGTATTTTTCAAGAAATAACAAAATAAAGTAGAATATCTCCTGCATTTGTATGATCATGTACAGAGTATGCAGAGTCAAATATGAGGGCTTAAATGACAGGTCTTGGAAATCTAAAAGGAGAGATATCTATACCAAACGATTGCAGCCCCCCAAACATCTCCAGCGCCCAAGTGAGAACTGCTCTCTCCAAAGCAAAAAACACAGCATCCATGGGACCTGATGGTGTCCCCGGCTGTGTGCTCCATGAACTCAATGAGGAATTAAACCCACAGCTAGGACAGCTGTTTAATCAAAGTCTTACCTCTGGATACGTACCCAGGGAGTGGCGCACTGCAACTGTGGTACCACTTCACAAAGGCGGTGCCTCCACCGACCCTGAAAATTACCGGCCCATTAGCTTGACAAGCCTTATCTGCAAAGCCATGGAGAGGATCATAATGGACCTCATAAATAAAGACATAGGGAATTTGCAGACTTTGGATCCAACCCAGTTTGGCTTTGTCAAAGGCAGATCATGCCTTTTAAACTTGGTTGACTTTTTCAAACAGTCACCAAAGCCATTGATGAGGGAAAGGCAGTCCATACAGCCTACCTCGATCTGGCTAAGGCCTTCGATACAATACCCCATTCGGGTATCATTGAAAAACTCATCAGCTTAAATGTCAACCCATACATCACAAGATGGGTTGCAAACTGGCTGAGTGACAGAACCCACAGGGTCAGAGCTGCTGGCGCCATGTCAGACTCAAAGCCTGTCACAAGTGGTGTCCCACAGGGCTCAGTCCTGGGCCCACTCTTGTTTGGCATCTACTTTTCCAAGTACAGGCAAACACAGGAGGGTTATGGCTGACAAAGTTTGCAGATGACTGCAAACTGGGCGCCATAGTAGAAAACACATCTGACACAGATATCCTTCAGAAGGGTCTCACAGAAACGGATAACTGGTGCCAGAGCCACGCCTAAAGTTAAATGCCAAAAATGCATAGTCATACCCTTCGGGAAAAACAAGGTTACCCCTAGCTACCAAATAGGTGGCAATCCACTGAGCACAGAAGAAGTTATCAGGGACCTGGGGACCCAGGTTGATAGTAGTCTGTCATTCGACACCCATGTAGCTAAAGTAGTTAGGAAGACCTTCTACATTGCCCACCTTATCATGAAGGGATTCTCATCTAGATCAAGGGAGGTCATAGTCTCCCTTTACTCATCACTCATCAGACCAATGATTGAGTACAATGCCCCATTCGAATGTATCTGACCCGACACTTGCAGCAGCTGGAGAGGCCACAAAAGTTCCTCACCAAAAGGATAAAGGGTCTCAAAAATCTGTCCTATGCTGCCCGACTGAAAGAACTCCAGCTCTATTCAGTCGCACCGCTTGCTCAGAGGTGACCTTTGCCTAACATACAAGGCCATGTCAAACCCAGATTTGATGAATATGCTTCACCTCAAAAAATCTAGATCCATCAGAGCCACAAGGGCGGGAGACTTAAACCTTGACACGGCTATTAATAGGACGTGCTGGAGGGATAGATTCATCACCCAAAGACTCCCTATGCTGTGGAACAAAATCCCGGTACATGTGAGGCAGAGCACCTCGCTGGCCCTGTTCAAGAGAAATCTTGACCAATGGATGGGAGATCGCAGATATACCCCAGGGATTACCTCAGTGTCACTGCTCGACAGAGGCACAGAAAAATAATGGGTATAGTTCCCCATACTAAAGGGGTGGCCTAAGCCACAAAACGATGGGCTAGGCTTGTAAATGCCCTCGGGCAGATAGCCTAGTATGAACCTATGAACCTATGAACCTAATATCACATTTTTTTATCAACAGAATTGCTTCATATCCTATAAGATAAGTTTGATGCAGTTTGTCAACCATGTCACAAATGGAGCTTTAATGAGGAGTCATGAAGACATGGTGTGCTATTGATTTTATCAGTTTTTCAGTATAGCTTATGAGAAACTACAAACTGAGTAAAAATTTGAGAGTACAGGAGGCATGGCTTACCAGTGTTCAGTGCTTAAATATACAAGCTGATGTTCTTTGGTAGAGGAGAATGCCATGAGGGAATGAATGTACTCTGCTGTTGTTTTACTAACTTGTGATGTGATTCACTTACTCTGGAGTGAAACATTTGTGAAGAATAAAGTAGCAAAAATGCAAAGTTGCTTAGTGGTTAAGGATTCTATCTCTCTTTGTCATAGCCCAGTACTGAATCCCGATCGCCGCTCAGGGTCTGTGTGCTGTTTGCATGTCGTTATCAGGTCTGTGTGCTTTTCTTTTTCCTCTGTGCTCAGAAACCCATGCTAATTGTTGGCTATGCTAAACTGTCCATGCATTTTACATTTACCTTTGTGGCTTATGTTTTGCCTAAAAAACTTTTTTAGGTCTGGTTAGTTTATCCATTTAACATAAAAATTAAATTATAGGAGAGATGTGTGAAGTCTAGTAAAATGGAGGTAGTACTTTTCTTGGCTAAAACACTGTCGAAGTCTTATGTTGAATAATGTGTCCAGTGTTTAAGTTTGTTCCATGAAAAGAACAGGGTATTGGTTGATGTCTTGAAAAGGCTTACCAAGTTAATGAGTGGAATGAGTATCTTAAATATGAGAAAAGACCTATTGTGTTGATTATATGAACAGTGAAAAACAGTCAGAGACAGTACAGACATCATTCAAGTAGAAAAAAAAAGTTACTAAAAGGTAAATAGGTGGGGAAGAACTGAGAAACAATATATGGTGACCCTAAGTGTTTGCCAGTTAGAAGAAAAGGAGATTTAAGAGTTAATAAAGGAACTGCTGCTTAACTGAACCGGTGGTTGGGACAGCTTTTTAGATTTTGCTGTGGTAGAGTGCAGAATTTTGGGAGAGTTCTGGTGGGCTTGGGACAAGAGAAGGGTCGACATGATGGAAATGGGATCAGCTGTAAAGGAGCTAGCAGGGTCAGTTTGGCATTTAATGATCTACCTCCAGGAGTATTTTTTTTTTTCATATTTGAAAGTTCTGAGTGGTGCAGTTTGAAATTATTATATGGGCTAATCCCTGTTTTACCATAAAATTGTTTTTTTCAAAACCAGCAGCTCTTCCTAAATTAAAAATAAATATTCTAGTGAGCCAGATTTAGTCGTTTTGCAAATGTTCTGTTTTACTGTCATGACCCAACATCCTTCCTTTCCCAAGATAAAAGTTCAGTGCTTGCTGTGACTGCCACTGTACGGGCCATTAGCAAAGAGTAATACTGAGTAGTCATCCTGTTTTTTTTTTAATTCATTTTTATAAGAACTAATTTCTTGATTGATTCAAAATGGGTTCATGTGTTTAGTAATGAGAAATAGAAGTAGGAATAGTGTGCCTTTAAGGTCAAGTTTTATTGCAGTCTAAAATCTGTCATAATTTTAAAACTGTGATACCATAGACTCAGGTTACGGCTGAGAAGACGAAGAAATTGTTTAGCTGTAGTATTTTATTTCAGGAGAGTGGTCAGTCCCCAAAGGTTTATGTTTTAAAGGTAAGGTGACATCCCAAAATTTTAAACTAAATTTCTGGGTGCAGAGATGTGCATACCCAAATTTTTCTTTGTTTTTTCTGCTGTTCTTTCATTGCATTTCAAAACCTCATGATGATATTTAAGAAAGGATAGGTATGATCTAAAAGAACAATGAAGCACAAAACAGATGGAAAGGACTGTGGGACGCTGTAATGGGCAAGTGGATACGTATGAGAACTGTGTATTCGTTATTGCTATCGAAGTTAAATGTCAGAAACAATAACTACCTGTATTACTGGTGACCTAATATAATATCTTTTGTGGACAGCATCTGTAACCCAGAAAACCTACTCATTTTCATTTATGCTCAGTCTTTATGCTTCCACTGTTGGCAGTTAACAGTGTTAAATAAAACTGTTAGCCAGGACTCCATTGGGTAATCACTGTCTCCTATAAAACATAAACGCAGGTTTGGGTCAAGGGTCGTATCCTTTTCCTTGATTTTCCCTGTACATGTAATACTTTCATGTGTGTTCTGCACTCACCTACAAGTTGTTCCTCTGGAGTGCTTTTCTTTCTACACCTGTGCCGTAAGACAAAGGTTATCCATGTAAAACTATTGTGCACAGTACCAGGGAATGATGCTGTGCTCTGCAACATCCATCCATCCCTCTGACGTATACATCATAGACTGGATACCACCCTTCTGCTTTACACACCTAGCGCTTTCTGCACTGGATAACTTTATTGCAGTGAGGGTGCAGTCACATGCTGCTGGTGCAGGGGAGAGGTGAACATGTGCATAACAATCAGTTCATATTGATGGGAACTTTTTAGTTCGTAGCTTCATAGTTCATGCCAGTCTGCAACTTGTTTAGACTGTGAAGGGCAGATGTCTTGGATGTCATGACTACTGTCATCCATATGATATTGCAGTGCCTCAGATGTGAGTATGCCCAAGGAGAGGCAGACTTTTATCTCTTGTGGAATAGAGTTTTCATCACTGACTGCATGGAGTACACAGGTTGCACACAGTTAGTACCTTTTCTACTCAGTCAGTGTCTGTTGACCATTTCACAAACAAGGAATTGGTCTAAAAGAAGCTGGTCTAACAAGAGCCATTGATTATGTCTAGCAGGGTGCCTCCTTGCTGCCAGGTGCACAGGAGGTACTAGCAGCTCCTCTGCCATCATTGCAGAGTAGCTTGCTTTCAAACTTTCTCTGATTGCAGTCCATCCATTTTTCCTTCTGCATTACATGGGTATTAGGAGTCCATATTTTTTGTGGAGTCACATGCAGTGCACAAAGTATTACAGTATCCTAATTCCTTTTTTTGCATAACCTCGACTAGACAATTCTTTTGGTATCTTCAATGTGCAGTGATATCTTACTTAGTCTGACTCTACGTCTTAATCCAAGCATGAAATGTTTTGGAATTTGGCCCATCATCTATGGGTTTGGGGGGGGGGGGTTCTTCAAGGTATTTCAATTTCTTCCTCAGTACTTAAGATACTGTGCGTAGGTTAATTACCTATAACAGACTGTGCAAGCGTTTAGTATTTTATTTATATTATATGTTTTGCTAATTAGGCTGTTCTACTGAATTGAAGCTTATGCTCATTACAGGCTTCCTGCTGCTATGTTTACAATTGTTTATATTCTAAATTAAAGTTAAACAGTTTAAAAAAATAAGTTTCAAAGTGAAATGACCTTGAAAAAAAGCAGCATCTCTCTGTTCTTCATATTTGACACCGATAAAGGAAAACTATTTTTCATTACCTTCTTGCCTTTATTTCTCTGAAATAGTGTAAAGCATACCCCCCACCAAGTATTCTCATTTCCTTGTCATAGCTAAAATTTAAAATGGCAGCCACCTTAGTGAGAGCATTATTGATAGGGTGTGGGAACTTTGGACACCACCTGTTTGCAGCAGTGAAGTAAGTGGGTCTGTGATCAGAAACATCAAAGTAACGTAATCTGCTTGGTGCAGAGGCATTAGCAATCATACAAAAACAGAAAAATAAACTTTAAATATATAGTTCCATAGAACAGAATGGAACATTATTATTTATGCTTCTTTATTCACATTGAAATGATGTTGTGCATTAATGAATGCTTAGCAATTTTGTTGTTCCATCAAACATTAGCATTGCATTAAACAAGGCCTCTAGTAATGCTCAATTCATATCTTTTTGTGTATGCACTTTTGTTCTTCAAAAGTCAGCATTAGACAAGGTCTCCAGTAAGCTTCTGTATAGATCACTCTTTTTATGCTTAGCTTTTTCATAGGTCTTCATTTTTATTGTTGTTTCTGTGTCATGAGCTTATTAACATTGTGTTATTTTAAATCCTTATGGCATAAACATCAGCAGTTTTCGTCATTGCATTTTTATAGCAAAGTAGTACAAAATGAATTAAATGATAACAGCATGTCCTTCAGAGTTTGAAGGGAATGCTAATCTAATTTCTTCATTGCTGTGCATTAAGCTTGCGGACTTCTGTTGTGATTATCTGGGATTTATATTAAACTGCCTTACCATATTTCCTGATGCTGCTATATCCCAGCAACATATCAGTTATTTAGAGTACATTCATACTGAACTAAGCTGCAAGGACATCAAGTTTTGCTCCTGAAATTGTCTCTCTGGCCTTCCCCATTTTAAGTTTATTTATACTACACATTGCATGTGAATAGTAAATGGTTATGTATTCTGAAAAGAATATTGTTGTTTTAACTCTACTGCAGCTGAAGATGTGTTAAGCCTTTAGTGTTAGTAGGTGACTGAACTGACCTAAGCAAGTCTGTCATACCAGCTGAAATGTATTCAAATCACATTTAAGGTAGAAGCTGAAGCTGTGATTAGCTTTAGTATGTCAGTTTAATTAATTAAACATATGTCAATAACTTATTGTACTTCAAAAATGCAATGCTTTTGGCAGTATGATTGTTTCCTGACAATCAAAATGGTGAGTCTTTCAAAAGCATCACAGTGCTGCAGGTACATGTCAGGAAAGCTGTCTGCTCAAGTTGTTCCTTCAGTACGGGACAGGCAGCACACCTGGTACTGCTGTGTACACTAGTGAGAGTCAAATGGTTGCTGCAGCAATACATCCAAACCACGATGATTTCAGAGTTGGTTGTGGATGTTAAGGCTATTCATGATGATGAGGGAGAGATCTGCCAGCCACACAGAGCAGTATTTCATGAATTTTTCAGTATCCTTTCTCAGTGTGCGATGGTAGATCCTCTTGACTTTTTTCTTGAGGAATTGCCTGGCAATATGTCCTTTGGCTAGTAAAACTAAAACAGTTTCTTGTATATTGAATGGTACCATGTTTTGTGTCTGTCCAGTTTTGCTTGAAGTTTGTATCATCTGGATTCAGTTTATTGAACCCCATATCTCTCTCTATTCTGTCTACAAATATTTTATGTTGGCAGCAGTAAGTAAAAGATGCAACATTAAGACATACCTAAAATTAGTCACATAACTCAGTCTCTGACCACTAAGTTAAGTTCTACAATTATGGAGTTTGTCTGCATCTGAAACATCCTCCGTATGCTTAGTTTGCTGTCTTTTCATGTTTCTGCTATTGATTTAAAGGTCTATTTATTATCGTTTCGAAAATCCCACACTGCATTTGTCCTTGTAATAAACACACATTGGTAATGACTGCAGTGCTTTGCAACATTTCCTGACATTCCTAGCTTTAACTGTATGAATTAAATCTTACTTTGTTAAGCTTGAATCAGTTACCGATTCATGCTGGTTACTACATAGCTAAAAGAAATGTGTGGAAAAAACGACCTTTTCCATTTTTTTTTGTTTGTTTTGCTATGTGTTCCACCTCTAGAATAACTTCAAGCCACAACAATGTCAATAATTCATCAACAGCTACAAAATATGCATTTTTGAAGGTGTTGCATCCCCATATCCCTGTAATTAAGTATTATTTCCAGGTTCACATACTAGCTAAAGAAAAAATAGCTTTTGCTTTGATTTCCGACTGTTTTAGAATCGTGGCTTAACATCCCAAAAGAACATTTTCCAGGAAAAAGAAAATGAAAGAGAAGGAAAAGCTCATTTGGGCCCTTTTCTGGTGCTAGAATGAGAAGAAGCAATCCACTTGGAATGTGTAACAGGACAGAGGTTTGGAGAGTGAGCCTGTGATGCATGAGTAGGTTTAAGGCAGGTCAGGGGCATATAGAGTCTAGCTTCTAAAATTAAACTTGTTTTGTTAAAAACATTGCTTAAAATATTACTGTTTGGCTTCTCACAGTTTTTAAAATGGAATTTTGTAGTATGGTTTACAGCAGTAAGAATGAAGCCACTATAAGCAATGCCATAATAAAAAATGCCTGTGTTATTAACTGCATTTGCACACGCTTATATCAGTTTTATTGACTGAAAATAAGCATGTGTGAATTTCATTTTTGTGGATATTACCTACTGTTTTTTTTTTTTTTTTTGTATTAGTCCTGAACACACCCAAGGTGACTAATGTGAGCACCTGCATTACTGTGGTGGCATGCAGTGCTTTTCTCATATGGTTGCATGCTGCTATGCAAAAGTCTGCAATGCTCCTTCCACCAGCATAGCATCCCATAATTTACTTCCCTGGTATTGGCTAATTTTCATCACCATGCAAGCCACCACTTGTAAGGTAGCAATCTTCCATCTGGCACAATCCTTCTGCCCCTAAAATGGGCAAGCTAGCACTGGCCACGCACTAGCATCTTCTTGCAGTGTCCAAGCTGCTATTTTAATTCAGCTGAAGTGGGCCTCATGCTTTATACCCACTATGCCACAGAACTAGGAAATTATTTGTTCAGCTCTGAGTGTAGTTTTGGTTTACTGTGGTCTGAATTGAAATATTTCATGACTTTCAGTGAAAGGGCTTGGCACATTATACGGTCTTCATTTTTGTGAGTTTTGAGTTTGTTGACTTTGTAGGTTTCAGTAATTATAATTTCTTCGGATGCACCTTGACAGCCTGAAGGTTGTCTTGCTACAAGCTTCCTACTTCTCACACTTCCAAGTACTTGGCACTTTAACTCCTCTCTTTCTCTGTGTACAGACATTTTGCATCCCTTTTATAATCCTTATCTTGTGCATTAGTTAGATCTGAAAAGAGTTAGCTCCCTACTCTGTCTCCCCACTATCCATTTTGCCTCAGAAGTAGCTGGCCATCCCACTTGAAAATGTTGATACATTATTTTAATTATAAAAGGTAATGTATATTTCTTCCTGGGCATTATCCTATGGCACTGGTCTAGCAATAAATCCTGTAGATCAATTTGTGTTTGGTTGCCTTTTAAATTCATGCTATAATTTGAGCAAAGGGGATAGTTATGGCTCATAACATTTAGCATGTTTGCTGATGAATATAAGCAGTTGGGAGAAAAAAAAAACTACTTCTAAATTCATCTGATAATATAGCAATATTAGTTACATTCCAAGAAGAGTTATTACTAGACTGTGTTTCCTATCAGAACTGACATCTGTACTTCTTTTCTTCCTGCATGACTTTGCAGTTTCTTCCTGCATTGCTTTGCTGCCTATCTGTAGTGTTTGCGTGTATGACACCAAGATTAGGTTCATACTAGGCTATCTGCCCGAGGGCATTTACAAGCCTAGCCCATAGTTTTGTGGCTTACGCCACCCCTTTAGTATGGGGAACTACACCCATTATTTTGCTGTGCCTCTGTCGAGCAGTGACACTGAGGTAATCCCTGGGGTATATCTGCGATCTCCCATCCATTGGTCAAGATTTCTCTTGAACAAGGCCAGCGAGGTGCTCTGCCTCACATGTACCGGGATTTTGTTCCACAGCATAGGGAGTCTTTGGGTGATGAATCTATCCCTCCAGCACGTCCTATTAATAGCAAAGTTGTCTCAACTTTGCACTGGGTGCTCTGTATTTAGAAACCCTAGCAATTTACTAGGTTTTGTTGGCATTACTGAAGCTTATATTGCACTCCTTCATGGTTCTGCTGCATTTCCATATTGGTATAGTATTAGTTCTTTTTTATTGTTTATTATTAATATCATATTCATAATTCTCGTGTATATATGTTTTATGTTTCATGTTATATAACTGAATCATAATTATTTAAATATATATTTTATATATATATATATATATATATATATATATATATATATATATATATATATATATATATATATATATATATATATATATATATATATATATATACCCTTTATTTGATTGATGAACCAGATTGTAGAAACTGATTTTATAAAAAATGTATTTTGTTGAACCGCTCTGACTAAGATCAGGTATAGTGGGGATCAGAAAATGTGCCCCTTTTGCCACTGTAGTATAATATTTGAGTTGGTATATATAATTAGTAGGGGGTGTGGGGAGTGTAAGGTGGGCTTAATCCCCACAAAAATGTTGATCAACAAACTAAATTGTTGACCATATGAGTTTTGTCAATCTGGTTCATCAATCAAATAGTTATATATATGTTGAGCTTTGTTTTCAATTGTTTACTCGTATTTGGATAGGAACACTTTGACTTTGATTGTTTGTTTTTTTTTCCCCGGCATTTAAGTCATAGTTAAACTGGTATTTGGACCAAGCCTCTTACCACAAGTGTGTGTGTGTATGTGTGTGTGTGTGTGTGTGTGTGTGTGTGTGTGTGTGTGTGTGTGTGTGTGTGTGTGTGTGTGTGTGTGTGTGTGTGTGAGCGCGCGCGCGTGTGTATGTATGTGTGTGTGTAAATAATGCAAGTTAAATAAATGAGACACGCAAAGTGGTTTTAGTGGAACAATTTAATTTTTTCTATGAAAAAAAAAATCACTTGGGAGGGACAGAGTATGAAGACCACAGATGGCTGACTGATTTGTTTGTGTCGTTGAGCCAAACTGATCTTTTACAAATCTACACTGAAATTGAGTTTAAACAAAAAATACGCCTTATTAAATTAGTAAGATGGATGCATTATTTCTTGCTTTTCTTAAATGGGAAAATGTGACTATGCAAATGTACTCTTTTTCAGGTGAGGCCAGTAGAGAAAAGCAGCACAGTATTAATTCAAGAATCATAATCAAAATTAACAGTCGAAGTACATGTGGTTACAGTACCTTGACTAATCCACATACTTTGAGTACAGCACAGACAACTAATTACAATACAGTACATCAAGATAGAAGAGATTTGATGCAACTGTGCCGACTAACGGTATGATGTAAATTAGACCATAAATGCATATTTATATTCAGAAATGTGCATAGTGATTGAACAACCCAATCAATGCAGCCATTATAATTTGAGCATATCCCAACAGAAAGTAGTTCAATGGTTAGAATTTCTATGTGAATGTGCTCTGTGTGATATTTTACAAACAACACAACTATATATGAGAACAGTCAGGGACATTCTACAAAACTGTGGGTGGTTGAAAATCACGTTTACTAGCATTATGATTGATCGTACTGCTGGATACCATTCCTCTTACCTGTCCACAGTTTTGGAGACTATGCCTTAATTTCCTCATATTTTTTCCCCTTCCACTCATAAAATGTTTGCTTTTGTGAAAAATGACAGACGATTTGTATAAGTCTGCCACAGCACACATTGTACTTACATACTTCCATTTCTTCACGCAATGTACACTCCCCATAGGAAGACACCTGTTAAGTTCCTTTTTTTGCACTGCTAAGCAGGGAATTGAAACTGGAAAAAACTTTCATAATGTAGTAAACTTCTCTAGAGTAATACAATATAGTAATACCTTAAAAAAAATCAGCTCCATGACATACCCAGTAACCTCTTCCATCCAAAACAAAGATGCTACTCCTCATTTAAGGATTTCAGTCCTCTAAGATTCGCCAGAAAAAACACATATTTTGTGAAGTACACTACACAAATATGACACAAATAACTTAACATTTTGCAAAAATATAGATGGGGGAGGTGGAGGGGGTTGGTGACGGAGCAGACACACCAACATACTTTGCAACCATTCATGTGTGCACTACAAATTTTGGATGCCCCAGACTGCTAACACCTGTGGTAGAGCACTAAAGTCCTTTTTATGCAATTATATATTTTTGTCTTTATCTAGAAAAGGTACGACTCTTTATTCTTTAAGTAATGTCATTGAATTATAGCAATACTCCACTCCTGTGTGAGGGTAATGCAGGATATACCAAGAGTTGGCTTTGTTTAATCAATCGGGCTTCACCCTCATGATCAAACTGGGCCAGTCATGGGTAAATCCTGCATTACCTGCGCCCAAGTTTTGATTATTGCTATAGACAATAATAGATCTTCTTAATGCTTCCTTACATCTTCACTATTGCATTTGTACATTTAGAGTTGATGGTTTCAACAAATCAAATGTTAGCTATAGTCTGCCAAGGAAGAGGATATCCAGGTGGGCAAGAGCATTTGCTTAGCCATGAGCCGTTTAGGTGTATTTTTAATTTTGTTTTTGTTGTAATGTATTTTATTCTGACTGACAAATTATACCTTTCAAATAGCAAAATGCAGAACCACTTTTAGTTCAAGGTTTACTACCGAAAGTATTGTAAGATCTTGGAACAGACTGCCATTCCAAGTAAGAAAATGTAACTAACTATAGAAACATTCAAGAAGTCTGTAGATATTTGATTTGATTTGCATGTTTACTTTATGACCATGGAGCTGTGTTATGATGGCCCTTGATCTTTACACAACTTACCAGAAACTATGAAATTATTCGAGAGTTGGAATATATTTACTGAAAAGAGAGTTTTGCTATGGCTGTTATGGACAATGTGTTTGGGCTAATAGCTGATGATGAGATCAGAATTTAACACTGCTTCAGCCAACAGGTTTACAGAACTACATCTTTGTATGTCACCATTGGCTGCTTCAGCATTGGACCACATGAAAGGTGGTTATGCATAACACACCATATTTACAAGGATGGAAGAGACGTTCAGGGTTATTGTAGGGCAAAGCAATTCAGCAACCACAAGCCATCTTAAAATGGCAGACAAATGGCCTGATGCTTGTGGGGATAAATCTGAAGACTACTTCAGCAAAAATGGTTAATGCAACAAATGCAGTTAGAGTTTCAGAACTATAAAATGTATTTATTTTTATTTTACTTACTTACTTTTCTGTTAACCTGGTAAACATCAGTCTCTGTAGTGGAAATTCTAATAGTTTTTCAAAACCTACAGATTCCCTGGCAGTGACCCACTCTCTGTAGATCTGTTTAAGGATATCTTCTTGGTGCAGCCCCTCAAAGAGTAAGGGAGATGATCATTACCCTGATAACCAAACTAGGCCTAATCAAACACCTAGAGTGAGTAAGGCTAGTCTTTTTTCTGAGACAGTGATTGAGTAAATGGAATGTACCCAGCCTGTGCAGTCTCACATTATCATCTAACTTATGACTGCTAGTAATGAGGGTTGACTCTTCTCACTTTTCTTGTGGTGACAGAACTGCTGCTTGAACTGAACATTGAAACCATCTCAGAGTTTGTCTCCTCAGACACACCTCAGAGGAGAAACTGATTTAATTTTGTTCTAGCAATCAGGTCTGTATCAGATGATTGAAAGCTTACAAGTCCGAAGCTCACAACTTCGAACTGCAAACCTCAAAAGCTGACAACATCGAATGTACAAAAAAAATACTAACTACCCAAAAAAAAATACTTTATGCAGGGGGCACGCCCCCCCCTGCACCCCCACACCCCACTACTTAAATATACCAACTCCAAGATTGCACTATAGTGCAGTTAAGGAAAATCTTCCCTTCCCCCACTCTATGGCAATCTCTGTTCTGAGGTTTGATGTCAGCTTTCGGAGTTTGATGTTCGAAGTTGTGAGCTTCGGACTTAGCCTTCGATGTTTCAATAGAACCCCCAGCAATCAGTAGAACACTGTATGTAAATCATTGGGAATGCATTCATTCAGCAATGTCTGGAGCAGTATATGAAGCAAGAACATGAGAGTGCAACTGTTATACCCTTTTTAGCAAGGCTGTTTTAAAGCCTAGTAACCTCAGTGCTATGTGTTTGGTGCATTTGAAAGACAAGTGCTCTGAGATGAGTATAATCTGCTTAGAACATAGAGGACTTGATAATAAGGTGAGAGCCATTCTGGACAGTAGGAACTACTGGCCAATGAGGCATGCCACTGTTTGGAAGGATGAGCAGGCTTTATGTGCAGATTACATTTTGGGAAGTGTAATACTCCAGAATGAAACACTGCTGAAGGATGGAGGGGTAGGCTTTGACTGGATTTCCTTGACTCTGCCAGACCAGAGTCTGTAAAGCTCAAAGACTTCACAGTCACTTCAACAAAGCTGGAGTCATCCTTATGCAAGAACTGCATAGATGGCATTACTCCATCTGTAGACTTCACATACTAATAACTAAATACATTCCTTCTTGATGGAGATATCCAGAGGTAGAACTACCCGTGCTTGTATGTATTGGGAGTATCCACCCATCTGTATTCCAAAACTGGGTCACATATGTCAGTATGACTGGATAACTTAAAGATGAAGAAATACCATCACTTTTTTCTCCATTCGCTGTTAAACTGCTTAGTATTTTGAAAAAAAGACACATTCATTTTATAAAACAGTACAGACCCAAACCAACTTGTCTAAATAACTGCATTTGGAAGACACCACACAAGCTTTTTGGAGAGAGAGCTGTTTACCCTTGGTTTAGAGATTTAAGCCATTCCCTAAGTATTGAAGTTTTTAGTCACATTGATGCAGATCATGTAGAACATTTCTATTTTTAGGCCCATTATACACTTGCTCCTATGCGTTTGTTCTGTAGTGCTTTGACTTATGAAATGTTGCATATTGTTTGACTTGCTGACCTAGAAGTTGTGTTCTGTGTTTGATTCACAGAGATACAGTGAGCTAGTGGCTGGTTATTGATCTACTGAATGATGTCTTGCATTCAAACAGATATCTAGAAGTAGGTTTTGATGCATCTGTTACACTATAATATACACATTACCTCAGTGTTTCTCATTAAGAGCAATTGAGGTGTGTGGTGTGTTACTTCATTTGCTGAGAAATTTGTTCACACTGTATTGACCATTTTGGTTTCTGTCTGTTCTACAGGGTTCTGTATTTTTAAAGCTAAGTAAAAAGTTTTACTGAAAAAAAAATGTACATATGTGTTTTAGTTTTAAGTTTAGTGATGATTTGGTTAAGCATAAGCTTCAGTTCTTGCAGCTTCATGCTGCTCCGAAAAAAGTAATAGCTGCCTGTGATTTATTCCTGCAACAGTCTTGACAGAAGCTTGACTTAACAGTCATTGCCGGTCCATTTAGTGTTGAAAGATATGTATCTAAACTTTTTGCTAAATAATATTGCAATAAATGACATGATTTGTACAGGTATCTCTAGAATTTATAAGGGCCAGGCCCAGGGAGATCTGGTAAATTGTTCTGCATATTCAGTTTTTAGGTACTGATTTAAAAAGACTTGTGAAGATGAGGAAAGAGTCACTGTACATTCAGAAACCAGACTACTGGAACAATTTTATCTCTTTAAGGAATAATTTGCATATCTATCTCTCATCAAGGAAGGTTTCTATAACCGCCTTTTTTGGTTTGTCCCTATATGAATTTGATTTTTGACTTTCTTGACACTACCCTGGTAGTCCATGCTGGGGATTAAGGCTAATTAGCTGCTTCCTGTAGTTCAGTGTTTGATTCCCTCTACATCCATTTGCCTTCTGCATGACTTTTAGTAAGTCTTGTAACCAGACCGTCATCTGGGGCACTTGGAAAATTCTGCTAGACTTCTCAATAGTATTGCTTTTCTGACTGTAGGAAGTCAGTTTAGTACAAATTTACACTAAAAGCCAAGGTCCTTCATTTTTTTTGCTCTTCATTTGAAGAGCTGGTGGGGCAAAAGTCAGCCATGGCTCTGTTTTCTGTACCCTTTCACCACCATTTGTCTAGTGTATAACATTGAACAAGCTGTAAACTGATGTTTACATCTGTGAGTGTCTCTCTATATATAAATGCTTGGTTCCTACACCCCGCTGTTCCACTCATGAATTATGAATTATGAATTTGCATAGTTTGTTAATGCTGCTATTTCCTGTATCAAGGGTGTGGGGTATGGATCGTTCTCCTTCCCATTTTACTTTAGTCTGGCAGTTGCTCTAGACATTTAATGCTGTGAGCTGTAGTTCCTACAATACAGGGTTTCATTATACTAGCCTGCCTTTTCAGATGGTGTGACCTTGAGCAAGTCACTTAAGGAGAAAGCACTTTGGGGCAACCAGAAATTTGGGCTAGGCCTCTCAATGGTCCCCTTGGCTACAAGTCAAGTAACTGCTTATGAACCAGAGAAAGTATGTTGTAAAGGAAGGAAACTGGTTGTAGTAAACAGGAGTTTTCTCATAGGAGCCATATTCTTTGGGTATAACACTTGTTTTGTTGAAGCTTGGCAGAGTGTTTATTACTAACCTGTTCATAAACTGGACAGCATTAAGTTAACATTTTTGGCTTAAAGTTAACATTCTTTAATTTAGATTGTTTTTTGCAGGCATGCAGGTGTGAAATACGCTGTTTATTCTTACAACAGTTTGTCTAGCACTTGGTGTAGATGAGTAAGGTTACAAGCTGCTGCTTGTAGAGTAGGGTTTATTCCTTCAGCCTTTGTTGGTCTGTTATATGACTAAGTTATGCCAACAGGACAGTACTTCTGGGCTGTTCTTGAAAAGAGACACTTGAGTCCAGTGGGCCATTCCAGTCTACAAGCAAAAGCATTGAATATTTGTCTTTTGAAATCCTGCACCCTTCACATACATGCTAATTAGTGCTTTACTATAACCATGAATCTCAGCACAGCACTTATAGTTTAATGGGTTACCAGATGCATTTTCATTAAATGTGAGTTTGAAGGGAAAATACGTTCATTATTTCTCATGCTAGGTCAGTTTTCAATTTGAGAGTGCTTTGTTTTGTTTAGGAAATGTTTTTGGGTCATAGGTCAGTACTAGGCTAGCTGCCCTCTTTCTTTCAAAGGTGAGAATCAAACGTTGTACCTTGTGACTGTGTGGTAAATACCTTAACCTTTATTCCACCTCCCAAGCCACTGGTGTTTTTGCTGTAAAATTTGAAATGAAAGTTTTAAATAAAATCCAAAGCTTTGTTGTGATAATAGTAAAAGTAAAGAAGAAACTAGAAAGCAGACTGGCAGGTTTGAACAGAGTTTTAAGGTAATTGAGGAGATGGAGTTCACTCAGGTGAATGTAAAGCATCCTACAGCACATTTCCAAAAGAGTAGGGGTCCGTTATTAAATACATTAGCTGCAATATTTACTTATTTATTTGACATTTGTTTACCAGGATAGTCTGCCAGGGATTACTTAACCCATTTTCAGTGGAGGCCCAGGGAGAAAAGCTCCACCTTTACAATTTGGTTACACATACTATACAATACGTTACTTGTGTAAGAATACACTGAAATATTAACAGTTTACTGAATAATATCGAATGTCTACAGAAATAGTAGAATATTTACAGTTTACATTCATACACAAATTGATACAAGTTTCTTAGAATAAAAAGTAGTTGTTTAAAATATGTTTGAATAACATAACACAGATTAACACAGATTTGAGTGGGTAAGTCAGAATATTAGTCCTTTAGTAAATGAGTCGAATGACAGAGACAAATGTGTGTGTATTTGTAATGACATGGATTGGAGTGGGTTAGTCAGAATATTAGTTCTCTGGCAAAAGAGTAACACTGTTTACGGTTATTTAAAATCTTTTACAGTCATTTTCCATCATTTGCAAAACTTTATTCATGCATTTATTTTTCTACATCTGCATTCATTCTGTGACTGTCACTCTTTTTCCTGAAACCAAAGACTTACTTTTTAAACTGTTTCTGCTAATATCCATTTCCCATTAAATCTTAACTTATTCAGTCGTTCATCCCATTTTGTCCACATCATGTAAATCACCTATTTCTTTACAAATTCCCATTATTTCTATAATAACCATATTCCAACATATCCATATTTATATCCTCCTTTTTCTTAATTCCTTCCAAATAATTGCCTTTACATAGCTTTTCCCATAACTTCTTCACCCTTTTCATCTTAAAAAAAAAAACAAAAAGAAAATGTCCTCTTTCAACTTCACCACAGTAATTGCATATTCTTTATTTTATTTTTTATATGACATATTCACTTTCACTGGCAATTTTTTTATTGATCATCCCCATAGAAAATCTCTACATTCTACATATTTTTGCACCATTCTGTTCTTATTTTATATGGCTTTTATTTTTTTCTTCCTCCATCCTTTCTTATGGATAAACACAAGAAATACTTATTCATTATGGAAAATCCCTGATGCCCTGGCCAAATATCCTCTAGTCAATATGAATACCACTTTGGGTCACCCCTGAAAAGAGGCTGTTGGCCTAATGGGAGCAACCTGGTCAACAACATATAAATAAATAAATAAAATAAGTAAAAAGTAAAATTTGTGTTTTTTTGGGAAATAATTGAAATCTGATGTCACTAAAGAACTACAGACATTTGAGTTTAGGAGTGTATTACCTTCAAAAAAAAAGGCATGTTAATGCACAACCTGATAGTCTGTCAATTTATAAGTACACTATTTAGCCTGTCCATAATGTTGGGCCTTTGTACCCCCAATTATTTTTGGCTTTGTCTACATTTCTTGCACTAAGAAGTTGAGAGGTATGACTGTAGCATGGGATGGTTTTCTGAGGTGCATAATGTGTGTCGTGGAGTGAATGTGCCACATTTGCAGTACATTTTGCCACTGGAAGTGGAGTAGCAGAGCAAAAAACAAATGTGTGTTTGAGCATGCAGAACAGGTGCATTTCAGATATAAATACATTCTGAATGTTTTATATCCATAACTAAGCAATGTTGCAAGAGGTGATAAATACATTAAACATAAAAAATATAGTCATTAATATGTTTTAACACATTTAGTGAGAGAAATGGCTACCATAAAATTAGAAAACCCTTTGCGGCACTACTCTTTGTTTTAGTGTGGCTACTGAACTTGGTATGGGGCTTGCTCTTGCCTCATATTTGAAGTGCAGCGTACTTCATTGGGAGTAAAAACTTCTCTTGTAGGAGGAAACTTAACTCCATGCTGTGAAGTTTTAGCATGTCGAGTTTAGAAGCCCAACAGTATACAGCACTGACATTTTCAGATATGCCTGCTGCGTTTTTATAATTCTTTTCCTCGTCTATAAGATGCATGTTCATTATCTATTAATCCTGTCTGCATCAGCATTCACTATAAACACGGTAGGACTTCCAGTTGCATCTCTGATGTTTTTCTCTCAGAAGATATAGTTTTCTTCATGTGAATAATTT
>NC_056737.1:1790502940-1790790440 GCF_019279795.1 Protopterus annectens
ACTGCTTAAACAACATTTTAACCAGTCCTGGTCCAGCACATGCTCATCACAAGGTTAAGAATTTGTGTTCACCATACAATACTCTCCAAATACATGCTCCCAACCTCTCACTGAAATGACAAAACAGTTTTTGTACATAACTGCTGCCAGTACAATCCATTAAATTTCATGTAGGCTTTGTCTTTAACTTCTACCTCTGTAAAATCTTAGAATATATAAATGTAACTACTGTTTGTGTATAAATGTATATATAAATATAACTACTTTGTGCTCAAGTGAAACTAAGCATAATGCAATGTAAACAAATGGAGCTATTCTCCCCAGGCCTGAAAATGGGTACTGCCCAGTCAGGCGTTCATGGTAAACAAAGAAAACCTATCTAGTTTTGTAAACACACACAACAAAATAATTAGGATAAGCTCTATTTTAGTGACTTCTTAATATCGTTATTACTACAAACTGACTGATGAGTGTTTACAGAACTGAATATTATCCACCAAAGTACAAAACTCACATATATATTATAGTTAGTTTAGTTGAGTTTAGCATCTGGGAAATAAGATGTCTACCTAAATTGTGAAAAAACTTTTGATGTTCAGGTTATTTGAAATACTTAGTTAACTGAGGTCAGATCATCTACAACTATTTTGTGACCATGGATTTTTTACAGACTTTTTCTGTCTCATCACTAAAAAGACGGGCAGGTCTTGTTTTGTACGTATACCTCTCAAATGTCTGGATTTTCACTTCATATTTTTGCTGTGTTCCTCATAAAATTTATGTTTATTTGGCAAATCACTGAGGATTGGAGTCATTAAATAATGACATGTATTTGAGTTTCAGACCTTATACCCTTCAGATAATGCATGCTAATACAAATCCGGTAATTCCATCAACTTTCTAGGTTTATAAGAGAAATATTTAAAATATGTCACTATTTTTTCTGAGCCTTTGTTCCCCCATTAGTTTAGGCTTTTTTCAGATTTTTTGTGCTAAGACATTCAGAGGTATATTTGCATGTGGTACTTAATCATAGTTTGGGTTTAATAGTGCAGAATTCAGTGGTAGAATGTGCCATGTGCAGTAAAACTCATTTACTTTCCAACCAATGCCATGTGCCTTTCATTTATTCTGTGAGGGCATCTTTCTACTGGACTTAAGGGGATGACTATCATTAGTTGAACTATTCATATGAGCTAATATAAGAATATTAGTATGGACAGCTAATTTAAAAAATGGAGAATAAAGTAGGAGGGGGAGAAAGGCAACACTAAGCATAAAATGCAGATTTAAAGGACAGCTATGCCCTGTTCAAAACAGTTCCTTTCACCAGAATGTATTCCCCCTTACTGAAGTATCTCCATACTTTCTTATATTAAAAGGGTAAGACTAAACAGTTTCGTACCCTCTGCAACATTTCTGTCCTATCCCCTAGTCAGCTTATTCAGTGCACATCATGCTAACCAGGAATGCCGTTTCATTGTGGAGGGTTGTGATGCTAGACTACTGGACTATAACCCCTCCTTTAAAAAGTTATACTTTTAATTAGTTTAATTTTATTCCAGCAAAATAGTTAACTTCCACTTTCATGGAGTGGGATCTCATAAAGTAGTTCCTTGCCTGGGAAAATGTATGCATGCCAAGGTGCATGTAGCACTTTTTGTTATCTCACACTCAGTGGGGTCATACATAAACCTGTTGAACATTTTATAACTCAAAAGTGAAGAAACCATATAATCACTGAGACCGACATCACTAAGTAAGTTAGCTTTGCAAGCCAGCAAATGTGATACTTCGGCTTGCTTGAGGAAGGAAACTAAGAGAAAGCAACAAAACTAGCAAACTTCCACTCAACCAATAAATTAAGAAAGAAAGAAAGAATGCTGCCTATCCTATAATTATGAAAGCACTTTTTACAGATTTTGTAACACATATGTTTAAAGTATAAATGTGAGATCCATTTCAGGCAACTCACTGACACTTTGCTGAAGACTCCCAGACTTAGCAGTATTTCTCAATACTACCTTTTTATTTATTTATTTATTTATTTTATTTCTCCGAACCTTTTGGGTTTCTAATACCATGACAGGAATGGAACGCATTCCTAAGTCAAAGTATGATTATAGTTCATGAAATTAGTATTATTTCAATCTTTGATGTCAGCTAGAAGTGCTTTTCGCAGCACATGCAATGTACCCAGTAATGATTCCTTCTGCACTTCTTATGGAGTTACATGTATTGGTAAAATAGCTAAATACGTATGACTGTAGATTCTTTTTATAAGACCTGTTGCTCTGCTACTATTGGAACTGTCTGGGTATCTTTCTTCCACATTGCTCTTGTTTCTGCCTGCAAATCCTGATATTTTATGACTTTGTGTCTGTCTGTACAAGTCATTGGGTGTAGTGATTCCAATGATCAATGCTACTTTTGTTTTCTTTTCATGGACCTCTATATCTGATTTTCTCACATCTATCTTTCGACCTGTTAGTAATAGATGATCCCTTGTGATGTAGACATCATCATTTTCTATAATGCCTTGTGGATCATGTTTCCAGTGTTTTTCAGCTACTTCAATATTACAATGTTTGCACAATACCCCATGCAAAAGTCTTGCCACATTATTATGCCTTTCAGTATATAGTCCTTCTGCTATTAGTAGGTCACAACCAGCAACAAGGTATGCAACTGTTTCCAGTTCTGTTTTCAAAACCTACATTTGTCTGTTTCTCCCACATGTTCAATGGACTTTGTAAACCAACGTCTATGTAGCCCACTATCTTGGGCCACCAATACAAATCGTTCTTCTTTTAGTTTGAATTCACCTCTCTTTAACCATTCCTGTGTTCGATCCTGATTGACACAAGGTTCTTCCACATACATGTATACTTGCAACTATATTTATGCATTTTCTTCATTTCTTGCCTTCTCATCTGATCCTTCACCTTATATTCCTTTTTTTGTTTTTTTGACACATCCAGTTGCTGTCTGATTTTTATCTGTTTCTGGTTTGATTTCCATTCCCGCTTGACACTGATTTACTTCTGCTAGATTAAGAAGGAAAGTCATCTTAGATTTATTCTCCTCATGTTTTAAAACTTTTTGGGTCTTGTGAGGTCAGCAGATTTCTATGTAGTCCCACAACTGCAGATCTATACATGTAACCAATTTCAAGGAGGCCCATACCTCCTTCAGAATGGGGAATATATAAACTTGGTGTGCACTGATTTTTATACATCATTTGATGAGCATGAAGCATCCCTCTTGTTTTCCTCCAACACATTTTGGGGCCAGTCAATTACTCCAAAACTGTAAGTTAGGACAGGAACAGCTAATTAGTTTATAGCTTGAATTTTGTTCCTAGATATCAACACTGTTTTCAGGATTAATTTAAGTCTTCTAAAATATTCCTTACTAAGTTTTATTCACTTGTGTTCATGTTTTATTGCTGATCCTTCATCAGTTTCCAAATATTTATACACTCCCTCTTACTCAAGTTCTTTTATATCACATTCTTCTCACAATCTGATGTTTTCTGATGTTGCAGCCTTTTCTCCTTTAAAGGTTGCTTTTGCACATTTATCAAGACCAAAAGATATTCTTATATCATCTGAAAAAGTTTTGACTTCCTGCAGTTGTGCTTTCAGTTCCTCAACTTATGAGCTGTACAGTTTAGATCATCAACAAAGAAAAGATGAGATGTCTTTAGACTTTGTTGCTTTCTGGGAGCCAAATTACAGCCATGACCTAATCTGTTAAGCAGACAGATTAATGGGTTAAGGGCAAGGCAAAACAGCAATGGTGACAGAGAGTCATCCTGTAATATTCCCCTTGGATTTTTATCCCTGGAATAATAATTTGTCCTTTATCATGGCTTAACTGGAGAGTGATTTGCCACTGTTTGATGGTCACTGTGATGTAGTTTATCAGTGTAGGGTGTACATTATACATTTTTAAACACTCTTTTATCCATGAATGTGGGATACTGTCAAATGCTTTTTTGTAGTCAATCCATGCCATACTTAGATTCTTCCCCTTTTACAGTTCTCCGCTATGACCTTATTTAACAACAAATGCTCCTTTGTTCCATTTGACTTTCTTTTATTGCCATTTTGTTCTATTGCCGTAATTGAGTTTTCTTCTAAATGACTAAGCCCTGTCGGCATCAGTTCCAGTGTATAATTTATAAGTCATCAGAAGGTAAGTTATTAGTCTATAATTTTTAGGGTAGCTTGCATGTTCTCTCTTATGTAGGAGCTTTGTTTTTCCTCTTGTTAGCCAGGTTGGTGTCTCTTCGGGGTGCTCATATAAATAGTTCATACTCATGGCTAAGTCTTCATGGAAAGATGTTAATACTTTTAACCAGAAGTTAGGTACTGCATCTGGGCCTGGGGCTTTCCAATTAGAGGCTTTTCTTATCTTTGTTTCAATCTCTCTGGCTGTTACTTCATCCCATTAAATTCCTGCACCTTTGAACTTCGTGTTCTTTCTTTTACTTCTGCCCATTTAACATCTTTATCTTCCAGTGGATTTTCATAAATACTTTTCCAAAATGTATCTATTTCTTCTTCTTTTGTTGCTCTTTCAATTCTTTTTACCTTGTTTCCCAAATCTCTATAAAACTTTTTTGGGTCATCAATAATTTGCTTATTTTGCACTTTTCCTTTATATTTATTTGTGTATTTTCTAAGTTTTTCTGCCTGTGCTGATATTTTTAGTTTAATATTTCCAACAGTGCACAATAAATCCTGATCTGTTATAATACTGTGCATTGCTTGTATCACATCTGTCTTTCTGAGTATTTGTGTTGATCTGTTCCATCTTCTGTACTCTTCTAACAGTGACACTTCTTGTCTTAATTGCTTTATGGTTTTCTGTATACAATGCTTCCATGATGGTATTTGATTTCTCCCCCTCCTTTCCCTTACTACCCTGTGTTCTTGTGGTAGAGTTTGATCTGTTCAGTAATATATCCTGTTTACATCTGTTATATTGCATGGATCTCTATGGACAATTCTAATTACTGTGTTCACATGTTTTGTCAAACTTCTGACTTTTTGGGTTTTATTGACCTTCTGCAGTCTGCTTCTTTCTTTCATCTTAATATGTATATCCATCTCTGTTAAATCAAGCAACTCTTCTCTTAGCTCATTTTCTTCTAAACTGAGGGTACATGTTTTGTCCTCCATTTTCTTCAGGCATTCTGTAGAAAGCTCTATACCCTCTTCCTGTGGCACAGTCTCTTCAGTTTCATCCTGTGTCATCTATTGCTCTGTCATATGGGACTCGCTGGCCTATCACTCCTCAACATTGCATCAGAGTTGCCACAGTTTCCTCTTCCTTCCCTTTACTCTGCAGCTTCACTTAAAATTATACTGGCTTCTTGTGGAAGGCACTAAAATATTTTCATATGGCAACTGACCAGTTTCTTCTCATTCCACTGGTTTCTTCTTAATTTGAATGTCCATCGCTCTATCCTGCTGTGGTGCTTTCTGAGTTAGATTTTCTACACTGAATCCTTCACTGCACAGGTACTCATTTACCTCAATTTCTGTTTCTTTCCCTTTCCACTACTAATCTTCTTTTCTACTTTTCCTCTTTGTCTTCTTATTTTTTGTATTGTAAAGTTCTCCATGTCCTGATTACGTTCCTGTATTTCTCTTCAAATATCTTTGGTGCTGCTCATTTTGTATTGGTTAGTTTTGCTTTCTCCTTTGCATAAATATTGGACCATATTAAATCTCTTTTTTTCCCATGTCCATATTTCTGCTTCAGATGTCTCCTGATCTTCCTGTTACTCCCTATTTTGGGGACTCCTTCCATCATGCTGTGATGTAGCCGGTGTTAGACTTTCTACACCAAGTCCTTCACTTCACAGGCACTCCATAACTTCAACTTCTATTTTTTAACTTCTACTTTACTGATCTTTTCTACATTCCCTCTTTGTGGTATTATTTTTTTATTGTGAACTTTTCCATATCTGGATGCCTTTGCCTGTATTTCTCTTCAAATATCTTTGGGACTGCCTTTTTTGTATTGATTCATTTGACTTTCGACTTTGCATAAATATTGCACCAGATCAAATCTCTCTTTCTTTCCCATGTCCGTATTTCTTTTTTATAATTTTCAAAAATCTCTGTTTTGTTTATATTTTTGCACTTCCTCAAATGCTTCTTTTTTCAAGCAGATCAAAGTTTCTTGCTCTATATAATGTTTTTCACAAATCTGTTGTATTAATGAACAGTTTTTTATTTGAAGCTTTTGACAGTTTTTCTTGTTGGAGTATGTTTCTTTCCTCTAATTTCACTCTCAGTCTTTTTGTGTATCTTGTGTCTGGAAATTGTGGGCTTCTTGTATAATAGTAACAACACATTTATTTATTTATTGCATTTGTTGACCGGGAAAGTTCACTGGGCCAGGAAGAGCCCATTTTCAGTGGAGGCCCGGAGAGAAAAGCTCCACAAAATTATATAATTACAATTCAATAGTAATACATACATCAGTAAAAAAAACAATCTTGATACATAGAATGAGTAGAAGATAATTTGAAAAGAAAAAATAGGACATTGTCTTTGCTATAATTACATTATCATAAAAAGAATTTGAGTATGAAAGGACATAGTAATTGCATTAATTGCATTCAAAAAATTCCTACTATTTGTGATAGTTAAACTGTGTAAAATTTGGGAAGGAAGTTATGTGCTGGGAAATTATGGTGGAGTACACAGAAAAATCCTTAGTGAATTGCAACAGTTAAACTGTGAATATAGTAAGAGAAGGAATTCAGGTGTTGGGTTTGTTAGGTGGGGTACAGGGGCATAGCCAGTGAGAGGAAAAATGTAGTTTGAGGGATTTTTTGAAGGAAGCATGATTATTGATTGATCTGAGTGGGGGAGGGAGATTATTCCATAACTTGGAGACAGAATGAGAGTACAGCATTTGGCCAGCTGAGAGTTTAGTTTTCTGAATGGATAATAACATTTTGTTTTCAGATCTGAGATGGTGATTTGGGTGGTAAGTGGTCAGTATAGATGCGATGGAAGGGCAGGTTTTAGGTTGAAAGATTATCTTATGGGCTGTAGTTAGTTGTATGTAACTAAGGTGGTGAGAGGATTCAAGCCAGTTTAGTTTATGGAGAGATAAGCAGTGGTAGTTGGAATATTTTGCGCTGGTAGCAAATTTAGCCACTTTGTTGTGACAAATGTCCAACTTCTTTTTTAAGGAGGATTGGAGGTTGGTGAGGATATGGGCTATGTAGGAAGTAGGAAGGATGAGGCCAAGGTTTTTTTATGCAGGGAGACTGAGGAAATAGTTGTGCCTATATAAGGCACCTAGTCTTTGATGTGTTTTTCTGATGTCATTGTGGAGGTGAAGATCAAAAGTTAACTTGTCATCAATGATGACCCCTAGCAGTTTGGTGCTAGGGACAACTTCAATGATAGTGTTATTTTGGGTACTTAGGGTGAATTGAGTTTTGTTAATAGGGCTAGATTTTGTAGAGGTAAATAGTAATAGTTTTGTTTTATTGGGGTTAAGGGCTAGGTGATTCTGGGACATCCAGTGCTCTGTGGAGGTAAATGCTTCTTGGGTAAGATGTTGTAGTTCTGTGACAGATTTTGAGGAGCAGATGATGGTAGAGTCATCAGCATATTGGATGACTGTACTGTGTGTAAGAGTATTATGAACGTTATTGACAAATATACTGAAAAGGAGGGGACCGAGAATTGAGCCTTGAGGAACTCCTGTTCTAGTATTAGTAAATGGGGAGGAGGAGTGCTGCCACCTCATGGATCGCTGCCTGTTGCTGAGATAGTTGGTAAACCACTGTATGGTGGAGGGAGATAGGTTAAGGCTGGAGAGTTTAGTAATTAGTAGAGAGCGGGAGATGGTGTCAAATGCCTTAGATAAATCTAGAAAGAGAGCAGAGACTAAGGAGCCAGCATTGCGAGCTCTGTTTACTATGTCTAAGAAGGATATGAGGGCTGTGTTTGTGCTGTGTCCAGGTCTGATTCCATGTTGAGTGGGGGGAAAGAAATTGGTGTTTTACTAGATGCCTTGAGAGTTGGGAGTGGATGCGTTTCTCTAATATTTTAGAGATGGGGGAAAGAATGGCAATGGGGTGGAAATTAGAGATGTCAGGGTTATTGCCTCCTTTGTGAAGAGGGATGACAAAAGCTTTCTTCCAGATATCTGGTACACATGATTCTTTAATGGACCTGTTTAGGAGAATACTGATTGGATAAGCAATGGAAGGGGCTGCCATTTTTTAATATTCTGCAGGTAAGTTGTCAGGGGCATTTGTGCAGGGTTTTAGTTTATAAAGAAGCTTCTAAATGGTGGCTGTGGGAATGGGTGATAGTGAGAATGTTGTTAGGGGATTTGAAGGATTAAGATTTGGTGGTGTCCCTAATAGGTCTGTATTGGTGAGAGGCAAGGTAGTTGAAAGTTTTGCGATGGTATCTATATAGTATGTGTTGAAAAGTGAGGCTAGTTCAGCGGAAGTTTTTTCTGGGTTTGGGCATGGGGTACTATTTGTTCCTGGGTGGAGGAGGGTGTTAATTGCTCCCCAGAATTTTTGTGGATTTTATTTATGCTGGCCTTGGAAGGTCTGTATGCATTCTTTTTTGTTTTTAACAACTAATTTTTTAGCCTGATTCCGAAGTTGTTTATATTTCATGAGATTGGTGGGGATTTTGTTTTTTTGACAAGTTTCCCAGGCTTTGACTCTGGTTGACATGACTTGCTTTGTGTTCTTAGCTAGCCAGGAAGCATGTTTAACTTTGACTCTTTTTAATCTGAGAGGAGCAAGACTATTTAGTCCTGAGGAATGTGGAGAAATCCACAGCTTCATTAAGAGGTAGGGATTTCAGTGGGCTCCAGTTTATTTTTTTTTCAGGATGTCATTGAGGGTGTTTTGGGAGAAGTGGGATAGATCTCTAGTATACCTTAATTGGTGATTGTTAGGTATACAGGTGGGCTTATGGGTTATGAATGCTGGAGCATGGTCACTAATGCTGGGGAGGGAGAGTGCCTGAGGAAGAAATTTTATCAGGTTCAGAAAGCAGGATCCAATCCAAGGTGGAGCCATTGTTTCCATTATTGTCAGGTCTGGTGATGTCAGAGATTAGCTGGGAGTAACTGTGTAGGTGGATGTTTATAGAGGGGTTTTTTATTGGTGATATCTAGCCAGTTGATGTTAACGTCACCTAGAATGATACTTTCATTTTTACATTATTGCTATTCCATGCTAAAACGTCTTCAAGAACTGGAGCATTGTTGCCTGGGGGTATGTATATGACTATGATGCAAAGGCTTTTGCAGTTATTGAGTTTAAGGAAGCAAACTAGTAGGTCAACTGAGGGAAAGGAGGGAGTGGGTTTGGTATATGGAATAACAGTGTAACTGCTTGGGAATAGTAAGGCAACACCTCCACCTTTTTTGTGGGGTCTGTCTGTTGTAAGGCAGGAGTAGTTTGGGGGTAAAAATCCCGAATCTTAGATATATGGTTTTAGCCATGTTTCTGTGATGGCAGTAAAGTCTGGTTTATGTTGACTTAACCATGCATGTAGTTAGGGAGTTTTGTTTCTGATGCTTTAAAGATTAATAGTGATGATATTTAAAGTTTTGGAAGTGTGGAGAGAATTATGAGAAGGGGGAGAGGGGCCTGGGTTAGAATTATGAGAAGGGGGATAGGAGCCTGGGTTAGGATGTATATCTCCACAGAGGACTAGGTTACAGAGAGTAGAGGCATTGCTAGGGAGGGGCAGTTTCTTGCTGGCATTATAGTATATATGGAAATGGTAGCTGGAAGAGTTATGTTTTGTGGAGAGCAGGGTGAATTTCTTTTGTAGAATTAAGTCCATTTGGTACAAACAAGAACAGATAGCAGTATAGCTGGGGAGGGTCTTAGAGTTCAGAGGTGTAGTGGGAGAAGGTCGAGGAGGCAGGTGGGTTGTATGAAATGATGTTAGCCTTAGTAGGATAGAGAGGTAGATGGTGAATATGAAGAGAAAGGTGTTAAAAAGGACATAGCTGTATAGAATTAACTATGGGTTGTTAAAGTAAATGTTGAGTATGAGTGTGTGAGAGGTATATTGGTATTGTAGCAGTAGTTAAAACTCTGAAGAGTAATGAAAAGTATGGAGGAGTATTTGGATTTCAGAAAGCTGAATTTGGTTATGTGTTGTGAGAGGTAGGAAAAGGAGAGGTGTGGAGGGAGATAGTGTGATAAGGTAGTTTAAATGGAGAGAGTGAGGGGCAGGATTGCTGGTAGTAGTGCAGAGGAATTAAACAGAAATAGGAGGTGTTAGGTGTGTGGGGTGTGTGGATTGGTGAGTGGGGAACTAAGGTGTGGCCAGGCTAACTATAAAGGAAATTGATATGGGTGTGGGTGAGAATGGGGGTAGGGTAGGGTAGGTGAGCGGAGTGGGGACCAACCGAGCTGCAGGAGTTTCATTTTTGATTAAAAATAAAACTATCAGGAGAAGGTCACTTTTAGGTTTATCCTGGTTAGTAAACTATTCATAGTTTATCCAATCATAAAATAACAGTCTTAGCAAACAATTTAGGGGTAGACTTTTCACTGGTCAAACTTATCTAAGTATTGTAAACAGGTAAGTATATGTAGCTTTTTTTAAAGTCTCAAGTTTATTTTAATGTAGAGTTCTAGGTGAACCTAGGTTCGGTAGCTTAGACTATACTACCATCTAGCGGCAAAAATTGAGAAGAAAACGTCCTAGCATGGAGCGTTCGAAATTGAGAAGCAAGCAATAAAAAAGTTAAAAGTCTGGGTTAAGGGCCAGTCCATGCAGTGTGCTAGCCAATATTAGAGGTACAATGACTAATTCAGTACAGTAGAACTTAGCACAGTACGCAAGTAATTATAAACCTACTCTTCTTTTAGTGAAGAAACTTGGACACCCTTGTAGACTTCAGGGGGACTGGCACTAGTTATCCTCACTGGAGAGGTCACAGGACTCTGGACAAAGTTTGTTCAGGGGAGAATCCTTTTCATAAGTAATAGCTGTATTTGTCTTCTTTTAGTGAAGAAACCTGGGCACCCTTGTAGACTTCAGGGGGATTTGCACTAGTTATCCTCACTGGAGAGGTCACAGGACCCTGGACAAAGTTTGCTCAGTGGAGAGTCCTTTTCATAAGGTATAGCTGTATTTGTGGCAGGCAAGTTCCACAGGGATCTGATTGTTGAACAGGGTGGGGAAAATGCAGCATAATTTCTTTCTTTTCCTCAACAGCCCGCTGTATCATCTGTATGGCTCTTCCTTGGCCTATCAGTTTTGTCCTCACCTTTTTTAATTTCTCCAAATCTTCTGGGTTTCTATTACCATGACAGGAATGGACCCCTGTCCTGAGTCTAATTATGATTAAACATCATGAAATTAGTATTGTTTCAGTCTTTGCTGTCAGCCAGAAGTGCTCTTTGCAGCATCCACAATGTGCCCAGTATTGACTCCTTCTGCAATTCGTACAGTTACATACATTGGTAACATATCTAAATATGATTGTAGATTCTTTTTTATAAGACCTTTTTCTCCTACTACTATTGGAACTGTCTGGGTATCTTTCCACATTGCTCTCATTTCTGCCTGCAAATCTTGATATTTTATGACTTTCTGTCTCTCTGTATGCTAGACACTGTAGTCACTGGCTGTAGCAAGTTTAATGATCAATGCTACTTTGTCTTCATTTCATGGACCACTATATCTGTTTTTCTCACATCTATTTTTTGAACTGTTGGTAATGGGTGATCCCATGTGATGTAAACTTCATCATTTTGTATGCAGCTTTGTGGCTCATGTTTACTGTGATTTTTCAGCCTCTTCAATACCATATTGTTTGTACATTATTATGCCTTTTAGTATACAGTTCTTCTACCATTAGTATGTCACAGCCAGCATCAAGGTGGGCAACTGTTTCCAGTTCTGTTTTACAAAACCAACATTGTTCTGTTTCTCCCACATATTCAATGGGCTTTGTAAAGTAATATGTGCGTAGCCCACTATCTTTGGCCACCAATATTAACCTTTCATTTTTTGGTTTGAATTCACCTCTTATTAACCATTCCTGCAGTTGATCCTGATCAACATGAGGTTCTTCCAGAAGTTTTCTATACTTGCAACTATATTTCTGCATGTTCCACATTTCTTGCTTTCTCATCTGATCCTTATATTCTTTCTATTGTTTTTTGGCACATTCATTTGCTGCCCGATTTGTATCTACTTCTGGTTTGATTTTCATTCCTGCTTGATGCCAGTATGCTTCTGCTAGATGGACTTAGGATCTGACAGGGCACACTAGGGTGAATTGTGTCTTGACTTGAGACTTCACAGTGCAGAATAGGCCAAAAGTATGTTTGCAAAAAAAAAAAAAAAAAAAATATATATATATATATATATATATATATATATATATATATATATAAAACTTCATGTCAACATTTCTGTCCACATCAAGACATTCAGGATTACCATGTGATTATGCGATTGTGAAATCTGCATAAGTGTCGTTTATATATGTATATATATATATATATATATATATGTATATATATATATGTATATATATATGTATATATATATATATATATATATATATATATATATATATATATATATGTATATATATATATATATATATATCTATATATATGTATATATATATATATATATATATATATGTGTGTGTGTGTGTGTGTTTTGTGTGAGTGTATATACACATATATATTTTTTTAAGTTGCTGTCCCCTACATAAACACTTTCACATGTTTTTATGCAGCACATTCTTATGATTTGCAGTAAACTGGTTTTATTTATTCTGACATCATGCTTATACAGCAAGGGGTTTTGTAATCTTAAGCACTGCTTTTTTACATTTATTTCTCAGTGTATTCTCTGTACTGATTTTGTTAGCTTGTTTTTGTACTGAATGTCAGGCAAAGTAACAGATTGTCACAAGTGTTGGTGTACATTCAATACAGTGTATTAACAGCATTGTGCTTAAACACTTCCCTTCATTTTTAGTGCCACAAACTGCAGCAACCATAGTTCAGTTGGTGACTTACAAGCTCTCAGTGTCTTCATACAGACGTGCTGTGTGATAAAGGATCAAAGCAGTGTTACAGAGATAAGTACACATCTGCTCCCTTCATAGTTGTTACTCAAACTGTACCACACACACACACACACACACACACACACTCTAACCTAATGCCAAAAATTTCATAACAAGTAAACATGTTGGCATTACTACACACTCTCACTTGTCATAATACAGTACTCAACTTTTGCAATAACCAACAAATCAAGCCATTCATCCACATTTACCAGCAACACATTGTGACAAAACATTATGTACCCAGTGTGTGTGTGTGTGTGTGTATGTATGTGAATGTGAACCTACTTCATCACTTCTGCTTAACTTGAATAAAGCATCATCAGTCTGGTTATATTTTGCATATTTTTTCCCACTTCTATTTTCTAAGCTTTTTTTAAACGTGTATTTCTCAGTGGTGATATCCAACTATCTTACTGAGAGTGGGTGGAGTTAGTTATTCTAGTAGTTTTGAAATTTCATGAAATTAGCTGTACATGTTTTTTGTCAGAACTATTTACTTTTCAGGAGCCTTTGTCCAGATTTTCAGTGTCTGCAGATTGAGAGTTATAGATGGTAGACATCACAGTGCATTGCTTAAAAAGCATAAAGATAAGACAAATGTTCATTTTTATGAGCCTGACTCATTTTATAAAATTTATATGAATACATGACAAGGTGCCAAATACCAGTTTAACTTGTCTGCATTCTTTGTATCTAACGATTGCTGTTTTGGATTAGTTAAAGCAAAATGCATGTACGGCAATGGTGCCTCAGTAATGACAAACAATGTGGTAACAGAATACTTATGTTTCAGGTATAATATGCAAATGTTGTAAGTTAAGACCAGACTTAATTTACTCCTGGGATCACTTCTATGGCCCTGCTGGACAGAGGCTCGGGAATCTAGTCTAAAAGGGTGGCGAAAGTCAACACATTCTGGCTAGGCTTATAAATGCCCTAGGGCAGATAGCCTAGTACCTACCTATGGACCTATTATGTAACTACACCCATCCCCTGAGAAAAGATAAACAGGCTGTACCTCATCATTGTTCCTCTGTCATGCCAGCCAGTAGTTAAACGTGGGTCATTTCTGTCTTAGTCAGTGCTACATCCCCTCTATGCCAATAGAACTGGCTTACTTCTCTTGTTATTGTTGTAGTTTGTAGGTTAATATTATCTGTGATCTCCATTCCCAACTCCTGGGGCTGTCTTTTCCTGATGTCTAGTAAAATTATTTTACACTCCTGTAACTGTTACGGTGATTACATTTTCTTTCCTTGTAGTCAGATGAGGTTTCATCACTGGAGCTCATTTTTTTCACCATAGTCATCCATTCTTTTTTGTTGAGTATATAGTAAGACCATGGTTTATAAAGTCATTAATTTTATGTTCTTCAAATATTTCCAATGTGCTATTGTTAGATTCAGATTTGATTTCTCACCCTTTACAAGATCTATGTTTATGTAGATGCAGTCTGTAGTTGCAGTTGTCATTATTTGTTCATTCACGTGTCTTTCATATTATACTGTAGTCAGAATCAAAGAAATTGATGTGTCCTACCCAGGTAACATCACATAGAAAATGGTCTTTTATTATCTCCTGGCGACTGGCTTACTGAAACACTTTAAGTGAAAGTAATCAAGGCAATGAGATCCACAAAATAAAAGCACCAGTGCAAGGTTTGATCTTAGTCCAATAGGATCGCTACTCGTCCAGTCATTTGCCCACTCATGATGACCTAATTCATCAAAAAAAAAAATAAATAATGTGTTAATTTGAACAGTAGACATACAATTTTCTTAACAAATAGCAATGTTTTGTTGTAATTGTGTTCTATTTTCAAACATAAACAAGCTAACATGACAGTATTAAATAAAGTTTATTGTAATAACAGTTTATTGCTAAGAAGTTATAAATATTCTTACACATTTCTTACAATCTTACTCCTCAGGCAGTTTTGTAGCCAAACTACTTTCTAACATCTAAATGCAGCAGGAGTGTGACATTGCGCATTTCATATTTTGTGATAAGCACTCTATAACTTCACAGTCAGTTAAGCAAAAAGCTTATAATAAATAGGGAGGATTCATTAATCTTTGCTGTCTTGTAAAGAGAATGCCTCAAAAACATGCACTGCTTACTAGGCAGAGGTGGTCTAATTTAGTCAACTCTTTTTTTTTTTTTTGAAATACATAAAAACATTTATTTTTCAGGTGTATGTTTGATAATTTAAATAATCACTGTAAAGCGTTTAGGATTGATCATATGAATAGTCCTGTAAAAGACAACTAATGTGTATAGGTTAAATTCAGATAAAACAATGCAGATCAGAATATAACTGATTGTTATTAGCTGATGAATAAATTTATCTCTCATTAACTGGTTTCACAGTCATGTGTTCAGAGTACTACCCAGTAAGCAAAATAAAATAAATTAATTAAATAGCATGATGTTTATAGCCATATCTGCTGGTATCACACTGGATTGCTTTTAGCAAACTCATGTATCCTTCAGTACTCACATGTCTATAGGACTATATGCCCCTGCTCCCTCAATACTTTCATAGTACCTGTACATCACCGGTTTCAAAAACGTTTTTGTGTTCTTTCTGTAGAAACTTCATGACATAGAGGAAATAGAACTCAGTTTTACTCCATGTTTTTTTTTTCTTTCATAATCCATACCTGCTTACGATCCTTACTATACCTCTCTTCTGTTCAGATTTCTGCAGAATGTCCAGCTTTTTGCTTCATATTTTTGGTCTGTTCCTCAAAAAATTTGAGATTTTATGGCAAGTTATTGAGGAATTAATTATTTTATGGGGTCAGGTTGCTAGCCTGAGACCCAATCCTCTTTAGAGGGTACACCATACACTCAGACTCACACACAGGGCCAATTTAGAGTGTCCAGTCCACCTACTGCATGTCTTTAAAATGTGGGAGGAACCCACAGCACTCAGAGGAAACTCACACAAATGCAGGGAGGACATGCAGACTCCACAAAGAAGGCACCCCAGCTGAGAATGAAACCAGAGAGCCTCCTGCTGTGAGGTGACACCACTAACCACTACATGACTGCACCATCCTTCTAAGTGTATAATAGCAATAATTATAATCTGGCCCTGATTTTTAAGCCATTGTGCCCCTGTAATTTTTGGCTGTGTCCAAATTTTATATGCTAGCAGGTTGATATGTATTATCCTTAACCCAAGAAATGAACTTTGTTGCTATATTACTGCAGTATGTCTCTGACACACTCACAATTAAGGACTGGCAAATGCATTACTAATTATTTTACTGGGGCAGCTGGAGACAAATTAAACTATAATTAGTCCTAATGGTTGATACTAAATCTCCATGGATACAGTTAATCTTATATTTATTAACATCTGAGACAAAAATAGAATAGGGGGGTGATGGGAGGAGAAAACAGGGAGATATATTTCCATTTTGTGTTTTATTAAGAGAAGAGAGTTAGTTGTTAAATACTAGCTGCCATGCACATTTGCTGCTGATTACAACAACAAGCATATTTAATGCTTTATGTGATTTTGTTGTCTGTATGCTGCTTCTAGGTATTATGGACATTATGGCCAATAAAATTAGCTCAACATTTATCCCTCTCTCCCCTCCATCTGTCCATCAAGAGATATCTGAAACACGCTTGCCTCCAGCTGTCACACAAGACCAAGTGCTAAAAGTGGCAAAAACTAAAAACACTGACTCAATGGGTACTGGCAATATCCCTGTATGCATCTTAAATAGAATGAAGCACGATTTATCCACAATCCTAACATCACTGTTCAGTCTTAGCTTCCGCACAAGTTTTGTACCAAGTGAATAGAGAACAGCTACAGTCATTCCTCTGCATAAGGAGGACCTTCCACAGACCCAGTCAATTACAGACCCATAAGTCTAATCTGCCTAATATGCAAAGCCATGGAAGAATTAACATGGAATTAATCAATCAGTACATAGGGAACCTCAAATCACTGGACGCATCTCAGTTTGGATTCATGAAGGGCAGATCATGTTTACTCAACCTGCACAGCCTGATAGTTTTTTTTTTTAAGAAGGTCATCAAAGCAATGGATGAAGTCAAAATGGTACACACAGCATACCTTGACCTGACCAAGGCTTTTGATACAATTCTACACTCAGGCAGGGTAGAAAAGCTAAAAAAACTAGAAAATCCCTATGTCACCTGCAAGATTGCCATCTAGTTGACAGATAGGATATAGATAATCAAAATGCAGGAAATTACCTCCACAAAGAGACCAGTCACCAGTGGAGTCCCCAGGATACTTCTCCTAGCTGGCATCTACTTTTCTGAAGTAAAACACAATACCTAAGGGCTTTGGCTGACTAACTTGCAGGTGACTACAAACTAGGAGCAGTCATTGAATCCCCAAATGACTTAGACATCCTGCAGGAAGGTTTGCCTTAAATACATAACTGGTGCCAAAATCATAGCTTGAAACTAAATGTCAAAAAATGCAGTATTGTACTCTTTGGGAAGTCATCTGCCCCATTGAGCTACCATATTGACAATGCACCCCTAGGTACTTACCCAGTTGTTTGGCATTTGGGAACATATGTGGACAGTTATCTAACATTTGAACAGCATATGCCTATTGTTGTAAGCCAGTTCTTCTGTACTACACAGCTTATAAGCAAGGGGTTTGTGCCTAGATTTAAGGATATCATTGCCCCCCTTTCCTCAGCTCTTATTAGGCCAATAATTGAATATAATGACGATTTGTCATGTCTCTGGCCAGACATATGCAACAACTGGAATGCTTCAGTGATGCCTTACTGAAAGGATATAAAGCCTAAACAACAAGTCCTACATGGACCGACTAAAAGCCCTGTCAGTGTACTTGGTATCCAACAGACTGCTAAGGGGTGACCTGTGTCTGGTGTATGAGACATCCTCCAACTCATTACTGATGGATTTACTGCACATCAGCAAGTCAAATGGCATCAGAAATACTTGGTTTAGGGATCTAAACCTCTTCTGCAACATCAACAGAATGGTTTGGTGGGACAGATATATCTTGCAGAAGTTACAGATGCTCTGGAACAGTCTCCCCAGCCACATAAAACAAAGTTCATCCTTGTCCATATTCAAACGCAACATACCTCTATGTATGGGAAACAGAAAATTTACCCTACAAGTTCCCCTATAATACAAATGGACAGAGACAGTTCCTAAATGTTTTATTCCATGCACAGGTCTCTCCAAATTATCTGTGGTAGGATCTCACTTATTCTCTTTAGGTGTAATATATATAATTTTTGATAATGGGATGGGTAAGATCAATCTGTAACCAAATTGAATGGGTTTTATTTTAAGCATGAAACGGAAAAGTAGCTAGGCTTAAAATGGCCTGCACAGGCAGCTGGCCTAGTACTTACCTATAGCACTTTTAATCTATTACAGTACTCCATTCCATTCACCTACTAGGTTAACATTCTAGGGGTGAGCAGAATTCTAAAAGACCATTTGAAAAGCACTACATTACTTCTGAAACAAAGTTTTATGCTGAGCAGTCACAGCTTATCCTCAGCATTTAAAAAAATGTGTATATGTGTGTGTGTGTGTGTGTGTGTGTGTGTGTGTGTGTGTGTATATATTTATATATAAATATATCTATATCTATATATATCTATATATATATATATATATATATACACACATACACACACACATATATATGGGTCTACTTTAGTTTAGCAAAGGATCAGATGATCGAACGCTGTTAGTTCGAACACTAAATATCGAACCGGCAAAATAGCAAATGGCCGGAACAGCGATTTTTTCCCAGGAAAAGAGATCGCTGGGCTGGCCGTCTGGGTTGCGCCATATCCTTCACTGAAGTGTGATCTCGGGGTTGGTATATTTAAGTAGGGGGGTGTGGGGGTGAAGCCCTACACTTCATTTAGTGTTTTTTTTTTTTTTTTTTTTTGGGAACAGTGTTTTTTTCCCTTGGAAAAAAAATCACTGCTCTGGTCGTTCACTGTTTTGAGTTTTTGTGCTTTAGGGGTCGATATAACAACGCTCGATCATCTGATCGTTCATTGTTATAATATAGACCCTATATATATATATAAATATATATATATATATATATATATATATATATGTGTGTGTGTGTGTGTGTGTGTGTATAAATATATATGGGTCTACTTTACATAATCGACAGCTCAAATGTTCTACTTTCATATGGCCGAGACCATATGATCGAACATTTGAAACATCGACCATGTAAACTAAACACCATAACACACACAAAAAAACCCCACAAACTCTATTTAACAGGCAAGACAGATAGGAAAGGCTCCTGCACCCCCACACCCCCCCCACTACTTAAATATACCAACTCCAAGATTGCACTACATTGCAGTAATGGGAAATCTTCCCATTCCGCACTGTATGGAGATCTCCATTCAGATCGGCTTGAGCTTTTAAAAGTTCGATTATATGGTCTCGGCCATATGAAAGTCGAACTTTTAAAAGTTCGACCATCTGAAGGGGACCGACCCATATATATATATATATATATATATATATATATATATATATATATATATAGATAGATAGATAGATATAGATGTGTATATATATATATATATATATATATATATATATATATGCACACATGCATAAATATATATATATAGATAGATAGATAGATAGATATATGTGTGTAGGATGCAGGAAGCAGAAACTGGACTTTTGGCTGTCAGGTTTGGGTTTTTAAAAATGACTGGGTTTTAATTTGTTGAGTCAATGGGAACCGGTTTGGGTTTGGGATTTGGCTGATAATGTCAGCAATGGAACTAGTGTCAGGAACAGTGTCTGTGTGGACAGTGAATATTGTGGAAGATTGTGGAAGATCGCTGAACAGGTTCTAACCATTCAGGCCTTCAGGTAGCAGTGTTTGTGCAGAATGCATGCAGCAGAAGCCCAACTTGTCTACCAGTTGTTTTTGAATCTAATTTGGGTCTGCGGTGTCAGAGGGACTAGGCTGACTTTAGGATGTTGTTGGTGTTGGAGAGGGTGATGGCAGTAGACTGCTGCAGTCCATGTTATCGTGCACGTTTGATGACGCTTTGGTGCCTTTCTGTGCCTTTGCTTGGCTCAGTCACTGTTGCTGTATATGTGTGTATTTTGTATATGTGTATTATTGTTTCTGTGTTTTTCTGTTGTATATGAGCTTGGAGAAATGCAATTTCATTCAGCTGTGCACCTGGTGTATAATCTAAATGTCAAAGTTGTTTTTGGCTTTTTGATATATATATATATATATATATATATATATATATATATATATATATATATATATATATGTGTGTGTGTGTGTGTGTGTTTGTGTTTGAGCAGTAAGCTATATATATATATATATATATATATATATATATATATATATATATACACATATACAAACTACAGCAGATCCCCAACTTTTACCCATGGCCCCTTTCTTCCCAGAGCTACCAAACTGGAGGGCAGCTTGTCATGTCCCTTCATCCAATTGGTCCTGACCTTCCAGATAAAAGACATCTGTAGCCATTCAGACAATAGTTATCCCATGGACAGGACAGTAGTGTGGACTTTGGGGCTGTCATGCTGGATAAAGTAAAGTCTAGAATCCTCAGAACATGAAAACATGACCTTAGGACAAGGTCTGGCTCAGTTGGAGGGTGCCCCCCCCCCACTGGTAGAAAGAATAAGCTGACCTCAAAATCTAACAGGCCAAGCCAAGTAACAGGCATAGAGATAATGAAGTGGACTGTTGAGGATAAGGAAGATGTTATATATTGTCCCTACTGTGAAAGAAACCCAGAATTTCCTGACAGAGGATATGTAGCAAAAGTAAGAGAGAAATTAGTGGAAAGAAGAGTATTAAACAAGAAAAGCTGTTACAAACTATAGACAGTAAGATACTTAAAGTATTTTATCAGGGAAAACATCAAGATGATGACAGAGGAAATGATAAAGAAGAAAAGCAGTGCTTTTTGAATGGTTTAAAAAAAAAACTTGGATATGAGAAAGAAAAAGAAATCTAATATGGTAGAATATTTATGTAGAGTAGAAAGTCAAACTAATCAATATAAAGAATGTAGCTCCAAAGACATTTGAAGAAAAATACAGGCAAAGACACCCAGATATGATAAATTTCAAAATACAAATAAATAAGATCAGAACTGTTGAATGTAGAAAAAGAAGATTAGGGAGGTAGAAATTAAATAAGTAACTGAAGTAGTAGACCATCAGTGAAGTGAAGGATTTAGTTTGAAAACTCCAGCACAAGTAATATTGCAACATGGTTGGTCATTAAGTCCCCAGATGGAGAAGCAGCAGATGAAGCCAGATGCATCTGAAGAAGGTAGGTCACATGTTTTGGAATCTTTTGTAGAAGACTTATATGAAAGTCCACTTAGAATTGCAAAGCAATGAATGGAGCAAGAGAGAGAGAACAAAGAAGATGCTCTTAGTCCAGAAGAAAACGATCTAAGGGAAGACCTGCTTGATTTAAGAGATGGGTAGTCATGTTAAGATAGCTAAAAGAAAATGATTAAAGAAAGTAAATAATACTGAACATGCTAAAAGACTGATAAAACAGATGAACACAGCAATCTGGGCTATTAAGAGGAAGTCATGTGATATAAATAAATAGGATAAGTTACTGTTCAGCAAAACTAATGTCAAATATATATTGTTACTGCACAGATATAGCGTAACGAATGAAAGGAAGGGAGAATGCAGCAATGAAATTATCAAATGGAAAAAAAACTGTACAACTATAAAGACAAGTAATATCAGTGATAGGAGAATACAGAAACGGAAACAGATCATTAAAAAATTTATTTGAAAGCTAGGTGTAAAAGAAGCACACAGTGCTAGAAAAGGCTAGGATTTATCACTCCTCATTTCTAATAATAAGTTAAAAATATCAGAACAAACAGAACAATTTAGAAGGTATGCAGATACATGTAAAGGAAACGTTTCAAATAAGCAGCTCATTGATGACCCCCCAAAAAGTTTTATAGGCAACTGGGAAACAAAGTAAAACAACGGAAATAAACTGAAAAGAAATGGGTTCATTTTGGAGATGTATTTATGAAGACCTTGTTAAACATAAAGATTCAGAGCAGATAAAGGACTAAAAGAAACCACAGAAAGCTCTAATTCAGAAACTGAGGCAAAATTAAGAAAGCCTTGGGTCCCAATGCAGTACTGAACTTCTGGCTAAAAGCATTAACATCTTTACATTGATAACACAAAGTACATGAACTGCAAAGGTGAGGCTTCAGAACAGCAGCTTCAGTTTAGTAAAAAAAATATACTCCAAAACAGCAACCTCAGCTTAATAAGGTGTATACTCAAATTTCTCCAACCACAGAACAAAGATCTGGATTCCACTCGGCTGCAACACAGTTTTATTGGTACACAAGCGCTTTCACAAACAGCTTCTTCAGGTGTATAACAACCATTAAAATACACACACCTTATATAACACTTAGTCACATGACTCTGCTTAACCATTTTTAAAAGCATATATACACATTCTAAATGTTACTTTCTTGATCCACTCTTAGAAGAACATTCACTGATATAAGAAGGGGTGATATAAAAGCAAGGACTAAGGAAAAAGAAGCTGAATGGATTATTAGGTTAAGGGCTAGTTCAGGTCATGGACTGAATGATTCTGTTCCTATAAGATCAAAATTAAAAAAGAGACCATTGAATAGGTGAATAGGTGAATGTTGAATTTTTTAGAACTTTACGTATGCTTTTAAAATATATTTTTTATATTTTATATACTATATAAGTTTAGAATTTGTAAGAGTGGATCAAGAAAATAAAAAAAATGATGTCTTAGATTTTTTTAACAGCCCACTGCTCTTCTGACAATAAACCATAGGTGTCTAAAAGTCAGAAATATTACTGTTCATCAGCTCTGGAGTCATTACAGTATGAATACATCAGAACCTAATGCTTCAGCTGTTAATATTTTATGTAAGGGCTTTCTGTGACTCATTCACCACCATTATCCATGCATTATCTCATTCCATTAGACAGCTGCAGATGTTCTGTTTTTATATCTTTTTATATATATTTTGAACCTTGACAGCTTATATGCATAAAGTCGACATACTACTTAAGTAGATTCCTGATGCAGAGATCTGCAGGTGAGTACAGAGTACATTGCAAGACATTAATAGTATCTGTCTGAAATTTCCTTTATCTGGTATCAGCTAAGATATGAATCTGTCACTGTATCTGCATGTTACCTGCCATCGAGAAGTTCACTTCTGCAGTGTCCAATTATAATAAAAATGTTTGTAAGCTGGTTAGGATATGTGCAGTAACTTCATCTTTCTTATAGTTGAAAAAAATCCTAGAGAAAGTGATATCTGGCCAATTCAGCATTCCTCTTTCTGTTGTATAAACAGCCTCATCATTCACTTGCTGAATGGTTTCCGTATGCATTGCTTGTAGTCATCAGTGTCTCATAGTAATGAATGAGTGAAACCTTTCAGCTGCTGGCTTTGTTGGGTAAAGTCATTGACAGCATTGTCATTATTGGGCACTGTCTGTGTATTTCTATGTTTAATAATGTATATATAGCTTGCTTTCTAAAAAAAAAAAAATAATTGGTGTGGGGCTGTGGTATGTGAGTGAATATATGTATGTCTTTGCATGAATGCACAGTCTTTATTGACACACATTTCACTTAATTACCTTGGCTCAAAATTAATTTTCAGAGGGCAGTTGACTATTTGCCTGAGACTGCCATCATACTAATGAAACTTTCTGATCTGTGAACAAGCTCTTGTCCATTAGCTGCATTGTCTTGCTGTAAGTGGCTTGATGAGCAGTACGATGCTTCACATTTTCAGAAAAGACATTAAAACTGTCAGCAACAATCTTTTCCATGGACTCCAGGCTCTGGGTGTCTGACTATTTCAAAGCAAACTTCTCAGTATGGCAGAGGCAGAGAATATATAATGTGCGACTTCCACAGTATTGAAATGATGCAGGTACCTCATTAATTGTTCATACTAATGAGTCTACTCCTTCTTCTCATTTCTTCTGCATTTTTCCCCCTCACTACTCAGAGATTTTATACTGATTGCACACTGTACTTATAAAACTGTCTCTTTCATGTCTCTTCCATGCTGCGTGTTTGCTATGAAACTGTTCACAAGCTAAGAATGACTAACAAAGTTTTCAGTTATTAACGTTAGAGTGCTTCTTTCCATGTTGCTTAATTGTGCTCATTTTTAACTTTAGCTGAAAAAAACATGGCATTTTGATTGACTACAACTAACTGCATTTAACTTCATGCATTGTTTATTTTACTTTATGTTCTTATGGGGGGTTTTATTTGTAGCATGCAAAATAAACTGCATCTCATTTCAATTGCATGACACATTAACTGTATGCCGTCACTAGTTTCAGAATCCTTTGCTTATTTATTTGCTTTGCTGTCCATGAATGTCCATTGGGATGGCCCCCTTTTTCATTACACACCTAAGAAGAAAAGCTCAGCACACAGCGTTAGGGTACTCGCATGTCATACATACATGGGCAGTAAATGGTAACTGAATACTCAGTAGCAAACATGAATATATGCCACAAAGAGAATTTCTTATATAGCTCACTGTTTTATACATATCTGCAACTTGGTTTATTCATCAAATGTTACCAAGTCAGAAGAAATTCTGTTTTCCTATTTCCCCCTGTGTCTTTTTCTTTGTCCATACTTAAACAGGATGGTGTCTTTCAGCTCTGTTATTTGTTAGTATTAGTACACTGTTCATTGAAAGACTCTATAAGAAATATAGAAAGTCAGTGTATCAATATGTTATTTTGCCTGCCTGTACAAATTATTATTATTGCAAGTACCATTATTATGTTTTATTTTTAATTGCACGTATACCAAATCCTGGGAAAATGTTTTTCTCATAGTTAACTAACTGTAATCTAGGAATTCTGCTTTGCTGATAAATATAAATAATGGCCAGCTGCTTGGTCTTGTCAGTATTTCATTACATTTTCTGAGGTGTGCAGTTTAAATATAAGGCAATTCCCTTGTCTACCACATCTATTTGATCAGCAGTTTCAAAAACAGATATAAAATTCATTAATATTGAGTACTTCTCAGCAGCATATTTTTCATTTCTACAGCTGAATAGAATTGAGTTCTTCTTCAGCAGCTTCAAAGACAAATAAAAAATCCCTTAATATTTTTACTTCTCAGTAGTATATTTTACATTTATGGAGGAGAATAAAACTGAGTTTGTGTCCTTGCACATCAAGGCTGTTATTTCCCATCCACAAAGTAATTTGGCATCTGTTATAGCTACCGTGAGCCAAGCAGCATATCTTTGTGGTTAGGGTAGCAGGCTTTACCTAACTGTTTTTCAGGCTTTTGTTTAATTTTACAGCAGCTAGTATTTAACATAAACTATAAATGTAATAAAAACAGAAAAATATTAACATTTTTGGCTGTTCTGTAGAGCAGGAAATTATGCCTTTCCCCCATCCATTCTCAACCCCTTTTTCTCCATTTTGCATATGGGGTAGGAGTGTCACTTCCACAGTGGCAATTATCTAGAGCCAAGTATTACATAGCCAGATGCCTAGCCCTGCCGCGGTATGCCCTGCCTGGTTAGTAGATATTTAAGGTGTTTTCTTAGCTTAGTTCTATGAGATAAACTGTGGCGCCTTTTAAAAATTTGGTTGCACAAACCTTCCATTGTATTGCAAAACTGGAAGAACTGAGTAGCACACATTGAAAGCAAAGGCTCATAATTTGTCCTTGCCTTCTTGAAGCAGAATTGCTTGCAGAAATTTGGAAAAGCAAAGAAAGGCAAGACTTCCCATGTAGATTATAATGTGATTTGACAGAACATTCATTCTTCAAATTTAAATTTTAGTTATAAATGTTATTTTATTATCCAGGTAGCTTAACTGGGCAAAAATGCCTCTTTTTCAGAAGGTGACAGGAGCACCATATGGGTTGTGTCATTCTCAGATGTGTGCAGCAGGCAAATGGAAACCAAGCAATTCATACCATGGTCTACAGGGTGAAGATCATTAGCAGCTCATAACCTTAATCCTCTGTAGTAAACTGCTAGAGGACAGCCAGATATGTCTTTCAAATGACAGAAGTATTTAACGTACTGTGGGAAAGGTGACACTTATTCTTCCCCTGTACTACAGATGACAGTCTCAGAGTCCTTGCATATCAGACATTGCTATATTTGTCAACATACATATTTTCAGTAAGTCATATCATATTGTTCAGCTTGAAATGCTGACAGTCAGCATCTGGAAACTGTATTAGGGGATGCATATAGGGTGACCAAAGGCTCGTGGTCCATATTCAATATCCTTCCTTTGAATATACACACATCAAATTTCAGCAAAAAAGCATATGCCTCTGCAGAGGTAGAACTGCTGAATGTGGTCTGGAAAGGGCTATCTGAGGGAGGATTGGAAACAAGATGTTTTTACTGCATGGCCATTAATAATAAAAGTCCCTTATGTAGTGTTCACATGTACTGCATTTACCCTTTTCCTTGTGGCCTAGATTGTGGCTGGAAAGGGTGTGCAGCAGACTTCATTAACAAATACATAAATGTTCACTGTCAGAGGTCTGAGGAACTGTGCAAAGGTAGGCAGGGGTTCCAAGTTGAAGAGAACATGTATTAAAATTAATTACTAGAAATCAATATTTCATTTGTAGTTTGACTTTCTGAGTAAGCAACAGTTTTAGCAGTCTTGGATTAGTTCTTGGCACTATTGTTTTTAATCTGAACTGTGCTCTTATTTTGACATCCTGTAATATTTCTAAGGCTATTTCTAAGGTAAACATGGCTACTTACTTCTGCATGCCTGCATAAATGTGCGCACGCACACACACACACACGCACACACGCACACACGCACGCACACACACACACACACACACACACACACACACACACACACACACACACACACACACACACACACACCACACACACACGCACACACATACATGCATACTACATAGATATGAGAGGATTTTGCCTAATTGTTGTATTTCAACACAGACAAGTTTCCAGTTTTTATGCATCACTGATGTGTCTGAAAAAATAAGACAACAAAAAATGTTGCATATATGTTAACAGTAGTCATTTTCAGTTTGTATAACAGCAATAGCCTATTATTAAAACATTGGTGACTGTTCACTCAGACTCCCCATTTGAAACCAAAATATACAAGACGTAACTTAGGTCAACATTTCCCATGATAAGGTTGCTGGTTATTAGATTACCACTTAGGAGCTCAAACACCAAAAGGTCAGAATTATGTTGACAATGTCTGCTGCTTCTAAATATTTATAAGGCAGTCTGTGTAGACACATTAAATAAGGATAAGTCTAGCAGCATTTCATGATGGTAATCTTAATGAAACTTGTTGCTGTCAAGCCACAAAGAGAAATCATACATAAAAAATGAAATAGGTTAATTTGCTAAACCTGCCTTCTTCTCTTAACTATCCCCACCTGTTTGCCATTTTTAAAAGCAAGGATTCAGAAATAGAGTTATTGTGTAAAAAATAAGGGGTCTGGTATAATAGTTAAGGTGTGTACCATACAGACACAAGGTACAGGGATTGATCTTCACCTTTGAAAGGGAAATTGGCCAAGCTTAAAATGGCCCCCAAGGGTAGAAAGCCTAGCACTTATCTATCAGTAAAATAACCATGGCTGGAATAATGATTGTATTCTGATGATGGATATGCAAGCTGCAAGAGGCTAAGCTGTAGCAAATGATCACTTCACATCTTGTGTACATATTCTTTTCTCCATTATGTTTTTGCTGTGTACAGCAACTGATACAGCAATCATTTTTTTGTTTTATTTCTTTAGATTCTCTTCAGTATGATAGCTGTATGCCAAGTCCTTTATTTGTTGCTACCACACTACAGTGAAATGCTTTGAAAATACATAGCAGCTACACCATAAATAAATATTTATTTATATTACCCAATGCTCATATTGTTCTGTTTGAATTACACATACTCTTATTTTCTGTTTTTGACAGATGCCAGCCTTTTCATCCATAGTGATAAAGCTGACTTGTTTTTTTTTCTATCTCTACAATTTCCCTTGTCTTCTTTAACGTGTCTGTGTTGACTTCTTTCTGTTTTTTTCTTATGCCATATGATCTAGCTTAAGTAACCCACATTACTGCTCTTCCTTTCATTCAAATTTGGCATTATTTTCAGCAGTAAAATATGTTCTTTTAACGTTTGCATACTCGTAGAAGTGCATGCATTGTTATACAGGTTGCTGAATAGTATGCACCCCCAGAACTTACCGGCTTTTTCTTTTGCCCACAATCTCATTCTAATTCTTTCCTATAACAACAGAAAGCCTTGAATTTGCATGCCTAAGAACCACTAGTGATCTTGTGTCCCTCATATTACCAGCCAACACCAACACTGTCATGCATCTTAGTGTCTTGGTGAAGAAAATAATGTTGAAAACCATCATGGTTGTTAAAGTATTTACCCAGCTGCTTGGCTGTAAAAAATAAATACATTTTTGGCTTCCAAAAACCAAGAACAGAATATCAAAATGGTCACTTCTTTGATGAGGTGTTTTTCATCAAGATGTCTCAGGATCTGGTTGAAAATTTCCTGATGAGAGACCAGCTTCTCAGCTTAGCAGTAGACCTGTATATATAGATCCTTATGCCTCCATTCTTTCCTCTTGCAAATCTGGCTAGAGACAAAAAAGGAATAGGCTTCCTTGGCACCCATGAAAGGTACTTAAGTTTTACCTCATCTTGTTCCCTTTAATTGCAGTCTACTTCAAGCAAGAAGATGGCTCAAATGGCCACCCTTCCACATTCTTAACTGTGGTCACATATAGAGGTATGCTTGCCTGAAGAATCATCTCAAACAACTGGTTGCTTTCTAGACATATTCACCTTTGGGCACTGGTCCCCCACCCAGTAAGAACTACAATAGTGGATCAGCTTATACTAGTAAAACTTTTGGGGCTGGCCCTGAGTCTACTGCTCAGAGGAGCTGGGAAGGCAATCTTGGTGTTAGACTAGGAGTCTGGGTGCACTCATTTTTTGCAGGTACGAAAGTAAGCATATCACCTTCATTCCATTTAAGACCTCAGCAACTTCCATCAATTCCATTGTATTTAGTTAAAGATAGATCCCCTGAAGACAGTCATGACTTTGCTCCCACAGAGTGTGTGGATAATGTCATGAAGTATACCATTTGGCACATCAGTGTTTGGGATCCACAAAACAATCTTTGTTTTTGGACATCACTTCCAGTAAAAATATTGCTATTTCTATTGCTCTATTTCTATACTTCACTGAGGCATTGGGCCCCTTTCTTAAATGGCAAGCTAAAAACCAATAAGAAGTGGCAAAAAAATAAGTCCAACAATTAAAAAAATGAAAAATTCTGACTTCTGCAGGATAATGAAGTTTAAATATTTATTCAAAAGTACAAAGCCACACGTCATAAGCACTTTCTTCCCCTCAAAAGAGACTTCATCAGATAAAACACCCATACTCCAACCTTTCTTTATATACATATTGCCTCATTTAAAGATGATTAAAATCAGTTAATTAAATAAATTTCATCACCCTATTAAACAACCATACACTACTTCTACTTATGCTCTTATTTTATTTTATTTAATTATTGTAACCCTTACTTTTACCAAAATATAAAATATTCCAATTTTATAAACACACATTCAACATCAGAAAATACACTTTAAATATTATTAAAACATTTAAACTAACTAAAAATGTTTTTTTAAGTTAAAACATCTGCTTTCTCTTTTAATACTGGTACAATGAAAACTTGGTCATAGAGACCTGGCAGTAATGTGGCATTTAACCTCCACTGCCACATTAATTCCTTCTTCATAAGCAGCTTTTGCTAGTTGTCACCCCTGGGCTTAATTTTTACCTTTTCTAAAATTCCAAAAGAAAACCATTTAAAATTGTAACATATACAGGAGTATCTGTAAAGGGCATTTGTTTTTTTTTTCTTTTTACTTATATCATACAGATGTTCATATATTATTACTTTTAGTGCCCTTTTACTCTTTCCTATATAGAAAGCTGAGCAGTTTTCACATTTATCTAGGTAAACAATTTTGCTCGTGGCACAATTTCCATAGTCAAAATATACTTTATTTTGTAACGTATTGGTCAATACTATACTTTTCTCTTTTACAATATAACTAGCTTGATTTACAGCAGCCACAAGGAATCGTACCCTTGTTTACTGGATAATTTGATCTTCATTCAAACAAGTGTTTGCATTTTTTCTCTGTTTTAAAAGAAAAAGCAGGTCCTTGTCCCACTAATTCATGAATTTCTTTCGTCGCTTTAAAAATGTTTCATATTTTGTCCCCCACCCTTGGTATACTTCTTTAATTTGAACATCAAGCACTTTTTCTGCATACCCTCTGTCTACCAACATATCTGTTAACTTTAAAAGCTCATACCAAAGATGTTCCCAAAGAAATTAATGAATTAGTGGAACAAGAACCTGCTTTTACTTTAAAAACGGGGAAGAATTTTAAAATTGTTTGAAGGAGGAGCAAATTATCCATTAAATAAGGATATGATTCCTTGTAGCTGTTTTATCAATGTAGTTATATTGTAAAAGGAAAAAATATAGTGTTGACCAATACATTGCAAATTAAAGTATATTTTGCTTATGGAAATTGTGCCATGAGCAGAATTGTTTACCTAGCTAAATATGAAAACTGCACAGCTTTCTATATAGGAAAAAGTGAAAGGGCACTAAAAGTAAGAATATATGATCATCTGTATGATATAAGTAAAAAGAAAGAAACAAATACCCATTGCAGACACTCCTGTACATGTGTAAATGTTAAACGTTTTTCTTTTGGAATTTTAGAAAAGGTGCAAATTAACCCCAGGAGTGGTGACTGGCAAAGGTTGCTTATGAAGAGGGAATTAAAGTGGCAACTGAGTTTAAATACCACATTATTTCTAGGGCTCAATGACCAAATTTCCATTGTACCAGTATTAAAAGACAAAGTGGATGCTTTAACTTAAGAAAACATTTCTAGTTAGTTTAGATTGTTTTAATAATATTTAAAGTGTATTTTCTGATGTTAAATGTGTGTGTGTGCATAAAACTGGAATATTTTATGTTTTGGTAAAAGTAAGGGTTACAATAATTAAATAAAATTGGTTGAGTTCATAAGTAGAAGCAGTGTATGGTTTAGGGGGCGGTGAAATTTGTTTAATTGATTTTAATCATGTTTAATTGAGGTAAGATGTATATAAAGAAAGGAAGGAGAATGCGTGTTTTATCTGATGGAGTCTCTTTTGAGGGAATGAAAACGCTTATGACTTGTGTGGCTTTGTACTTTTGAAAAAATATTTAAACTCCATTATCCTGAAGAAGTTGGACTTTTTTGTTTTTATAATTGTTGGACTTATTTTTTTGCTAATTCTTGTTGGTTTTTATTTGGTTGTTTGGTTGCTTTCCAACTAGCAGTTTTGGAAAGGATGGACAGTATGGATTAATTGCAGAATACCAATTTACAGCAAAAACGAGACTCCTGGATAGATCCTTCTGGTGTCACATTGGGAGTGGCACAATTAAGGGATGAAGTGGCTTTTTTGAAAGATGACCTTAGTAGGTTAATTAAAATGCTGTCACAAACTGAAGGAGGTGGTAGCATTTCAAAAGAGGGCAGTTTGTTTCCTTTATCGTCATCCAAAGGAAGTAGTTTGCACATTTCCAGTACTGGGGTGGCTTCAGTAGTGGTTTGCAATGGCGGTACTGTTGAACTGACTGTTGGTCTTTCAGGAAGATCCAGAAATGAAGGAGATTTTATTGTGGATAAAGGTTGTGAAAAAGAAAGCTCAGTCAGTGCTAAAGGGAATATAGGTGAAGTCTGAAGATGCGACACCATAAGAAAAGCTACTGTTTCTATTAACTCTACTGTAGCTTCCACAGTGAATCCACAACCTAAAAGAGGGTTGTTTATAACCAGTGGAAGTAAGGGAATGGAACTACCGTGTACATTGATTTTTAACAATGTTATGGACAAGACATTTGTTTTTAATCATTTGAAAGTGTGCGTATTCAGGAAGAAGAAGCAGAACAAGAAAGAGACTTTCCTACTTTGAAAGAACTGATTTTTACTTAAACTTTTCTTAAGTTCAAATGTTTGCAGATAGAAATGGGGTATTTCAGGGAATGTATGAAATTAAAAATTGTACCTCAAGGTCTGAGGATGTACAAGTTCCCATTTGGTTTATTCTACGATGCGGAAATGGTTGCTGATTTAATTTGGTTTTTTTTTGACAATTGTGGCTTAGAATTGATTGCTAGAATTATAAAGTATAATGAAGTTATGTTTGAGTCTTTAGGACTGGAAATAGATGAGTTGAACACATCTATTTTAAGTGATTTATTGTTTGGCCAATACAAGTCTTTGTACAAGAAAATAATGAATAAGGTAGAGAGAAACTGTAACAAAGTCTTTATTAAAAAGCAACAGAAACTTGAGAGAGATACAAAACAGTATTCCCAGAAGAAGGCATATTCTATCCCACAATTAACATAGCTTTGCAGCTGGTAAGAAGGTTTGGTGATTAGGAAAGGTGACCGGTCACCTCCAGGAAATTTTCAGTGGGGGCATTGTAAAGAATTAGATGAGCTTGACTCTTTTTCCTTTAGACTGCAGGTGTTTTCAACCTGTACGCCAGACAGAAAGGCTGGCAAGCAGATCATGACAGACTATGGACTCAGGGCAGAACCAACAGATTTCTCCAAAGAAAGACGGCGCAGTGGTGCAGCGGTAGCGTTGTCGCCTCACAGCAAGAGGTTCTCTGGTTCGATTCTTGGCTGGGGTGCCTTCTGTGTGGAGTCTGCATGTCCTCCCTGCATTCGTGTGGGTTTCCTCCGGGTGCTCCGGTTTCCTCCCACATTACAAAGACATGCATCTGGAGCCTTTCTCCCCGGGCCTCCGCTGAAAATTGGCTTCGTTCCAAGTCGGACTTTCCCGGTTAACAAATGTTAAATAAATAAATAAAATAAATAAGACAACCGCAGGAATGGGGCAGTGAGGAGGAAATGCTTGAATATAGTAATGATGGTATTATATGGTCGTATAAAGGATTTAAAGTACATAATTATACCAATCTTCCTCTGACTAAGGAGCATTTTACATTATTTTCGAAAGGGTTCAAGTTTGTCCCCATACGGCCAGTAGATATGGTAGATTTATTGGTACAATTAAAAATGTTGACTAGGAAATTGAATTTTGAAGTATATTTTAAAGACCAGAATACAATTAACGAACAAACAACAGACAATTCTTTCTACTTCAAAAGAAGTAATACTTTTAACCCCGCTTTGCATACATTGATACTGGTATTTGAAAAGGCTGTGACAGTAGACATATATAAACTGTTTTCTCAGGAAAAGAAAATGTATGGGAATCTTTCACAAATGGAAAAAGAAATTTTGAGGGATTTGAGAAGAAATTATTTAAGGGTGATGAAATCAGACAAAGGGGTGTTGTGGTTATATTTAAAGTGGAAGATTATAGAATGTGATGACAAACTTATTACACAACGATGTTACATATTCCCCCATCTCTATCAATGAAATTAATATTGCACATCAGAGAATAGATTCTTACCTTGAGGAATACCTTTTGATTAAGTGCATTGACATGGATATTTATCAATACTTGCAACAACCCAAGCCTATAATCCCAAATATTTTTTGGAATTCCTATGGTACATAAATCTGTTTCCAACACTCCATTTAGGCTGGTAGTATCAGCTAGAGGGTCTAAAACCTATCCAGTTGCTGTGATAATAGACAATTGGTTCAAAGAAATTGTGAACAACACCCCCCATTTGGTGAAGGATGCATAGGATTTTTTAAGTAAACTTAAGCAGACTTTATGGAAAAAAGAGCTCATCTTTTTAAAAAATTGATGTGGTGGATCTTTGTTCCTCGATACCCAAAAATGTGGGTGTGCAATATTTTCAAAGGGTTTTATGGCAAAGCAGGAGAACTGTTAGAAATGATGTTAGAGAATAATGTTGTTCATTTTGAAGGTTAATATTACCAACAAATTACAGGAGTAGCCATGGGTGCATCTTGTGCCCCAGCCTTTGCCAATATTATTATGCTAGGATGGGAAAGCGAGTTTTGGTTTTCTAGTCCTTTTGCCAAGCATATACATCTTTATGTAAGATTTTTGGATGATATATTTATTTTGTGGGATGGAGTAGGAGAAGAGATATCGTTTGTGGACTATTTTAATGGTTGTTCGAATTATTTAAAGTTTACCTACACTTGGTGTTGTGAAGGGATTAGTTATCTGGGCACTTGGGTATCTCACACTACTGGTGGTTTTAAGTCTAATATCTTTAGGAAGGACACATTTTGTTATGTGTATCTACATTATACTAGTAAATGCCCACAGTCCCCACAAAAGAAGTTTCATCAAAGGACAAGATATTCGAATAGCTAGGGTGACATCTGTGTATCAGGATCTTTGGGAAGAGCATTGAAAGTTAAAGGATATGTTGGTAAACAGAGGGTATCCAGAAAAAAAATGCTTGATGTTCAAATTAAAGAAGTATACTAAGGGTGGGGGACAAAATATTGTCCTTTGTTAAGTAACAAAATGGTAAGGGCAAGTAGAGCCCCCCCCCCCCAGAATGTTCATTATAAAAAAGCTTTAGTTTTAGAGCACAATCAGTATTCCAACTATATTAAGGGAACTGTAAAGAGAAACTGGAACATTTTTAAAGTGAATAAAGAAATGTATGAATTAGTGGGACAAGTACCTGCTTTCTCTTTTAAAATAGGGAAGAATTTTAAACAGTTGCTTGAAGGAAGAGCAAATTATCCAGTAAATAAGGGTATGATTCCTTGTGGCTGTTGTAATCAATGTAGTTATATTGTAAAAGAGAAAAGTATAGTATTGACCAATACGTTGCAAAGTAATGTATTTTGCTTATGGAAATTGTGCCATAAGCAAAATTGTTTACCTAGCTAAATATGAAAACTGCACAGTTTTCTATATTGGGAAGACTGAAAGGGCACTAAAAGTAAGAATATATGAACATCTACAAGATATAAGTAAAAAGAAAGAAACAGACGCCATTTACAGACACTCCTGTGTATGTGAAAATTTTAAATGTTTTTCTTTTGAAATTTTAGAAAAGGTGAAAATTAACCCCAGTGGTGGTGACTGGCAAAGGTTGCTTATGACAGGGGAATTCATGTGGCAGCTGAGGTTAAATACCACATTATTGCCAGGTCTCAATGCCCAGGTTTTCATTGTACCAGTATTAAAATAGAAAGAGGATGTTTAAACTTAAAAAACATTTTTAGTTAGTTTAGAATGTTTTAATAATATTTAAAGTGTATTTTCTGATGTTAAATGTGTGTGCATAAAATTGTAATACTTTGTTTTGGTAAAAGTAAGGGTTACAGTAATTAAATAAAATAGAAGAAGAGCATAAGTAGAAGTAGTGTATGGTTGTTTCAGGGGGTGGTGAAATTTGTTTAATTAATTGATTTTAATCATCTTTAATTGAGGCAAGATGTATATAAAGAAAGGAAGGAGTATGGGTGTTTCATCTGATGAAATTTCTTTTGAGGGGATGAAAGTGCTTTTGACTTGTGTGGCTTTGTACTTTTGAATAAATATTTAAACTCCATTATCCTACAGAAGTCGGAATCTTTCATTTTTATAATTGTTGAATGACTAGCTTCTGGTAGTCCAGACCAAGAACTGTTTTGAGGCATAACTGCTTTGGATGCTACTGTGAATACATTCCATAGGGGTCACTAGAACATTGGATAAATCCTTTTTTTTCCAGTTCAAAAGTCCTTTGTTGGGTTGGGATTTTACTGTATCCAGCAATAGCCATTCCTATGCTCAGAGGAGAACCAGGATGACAAGGTTTAACCATCTGGATATCCTGGGCCTTGACTCTACTATGGTCATGGTGTATCAGCTATTTCTATGTATTTTGACCTTGTGGAGTACAGAATTGTGGTGTAGCACAGACAGCTCAAGTAGTTTATGCAAAAGAGTGCTGCACTTCCAGCCTCCATTGAGAAACACCTACTGTCTATGGGGTATCAGTGTCACGGTGGAAAGACATGCCTGGCACCAGTTTCAGACGTCTGCCTGTGGTATTAAATTAATTTAATAAAATCACCTTTTTTATGTGATTATCATCTTTGTGATATGCTTATTGGAACTTAAGTTTTTTTTATGAGGGAACCATATTTTGCCTTCCATAAGGATAGGGGTTTCCTTTTCTCAAAGGTTGCTTTAGAAGTTTCCATGAACCAGTTCATTTGTCTCTTGAATTAATGTACAACAGAAAAAAGCAGGTGAGAGAGGCCTGTCTACAACCAGGATATGAACTTTGGAGCATACCTTCCAATCTGCTGGTGCAGAAAATCTGGACAAAGTCTGACAAAATGGGGGGACAAACACCCAAAAATAGGGACATATTTTAATCATTGCTCTTATAAACTTTGAAAGAGTAGCAGGGTTTATTTTAACATACATTTTGTGAAGGATTTGAAGTCTGAAACTCAAATGTATAGCATTATTTAATGACTTCAATCCTCAGATATTCTCAGTGATTTGACAGAAAACCACAAACTTTGAGGAACAGACCAAAAATATGAGCAAAAAATCTGGGCAGTTAAGAGGCATGATTGGGAGCACAGGAATTACTTGAAAACAGATATGCCAGTTTATTACGAGAGACAAGTTGTTTATATTTGCTGCATTTATAGAATAAGTTGTAGTTTTACACAAATTTCAACATCTTTGCTCCAGTTATGGAGCAGTAAATGAAGTACAGATTTTGAAGTACTGTCTTTCATTTTGCTGTCCTCCTTGTGGCCACAAAGACCCTTCCCCAATGACTCAGTCCTTTTTTCCTTCCCAGTTCCTGCCATCAGAGGACACAGGGCTTGTGAAGCAAGATGCTAGGGTCATAGCCCATCATTTCACTAGTGTATGCTGATATTCCTGCAGGCAATAATATATCAACAGTGGAAGAAATATTCTACTGGCTATCCCATACTATACATAAACAAACAGTCATCAGATTTATTAATATGATTGGCAAACCTGTCACATGGATACCCCAATGAACTCCATGAACTTGTATGTATCCTCTCAACTAATTCCAGCAGCTACAAAATGTGATACAGAAATGATCAGTCCTCATCTGGATCCCAACCAAATTAAGCCTCCTCCATAAATCTAATGGAATGCCTCCCAAGTGGAATTAGTCATCATCTCCCAGCATATATGTTGAGACAATGGGCCAGGTTCCAAAAGAGTTACTCTCAGTGGAAGTCTGCCCTGATACCAAAAGACTTGATCTCAGTATAAGTGACTGTATAGTCTGTATATAAATAGATGTACTACAGGAACCAAATTCCAAAGCACCTGCTTTCAGCCTGCTTTCAGTGTAAGTGGTTATTTACGCTGAGAGCAAGTCTTTTGGAATGGGGGCCAATGTCTTAAATAGGTCAGTAAGTTATAAGCAAGTACAGGATCTAACAAATTACTACAAGGGCACTTTTATTTCAACCCACCATGTCTATAATTGGAATATATTCAAAATACTACCCCTGCAAGACATTGTCTCCCACTTTAATACCTTTCTAAACATCCTTAATAAAATTGCACCACCCAGGTCAAGGAGAGTGAAATCAGTGCCAATGCCTTAGCTAGCTAGGGAAACCAGGCGGCTACTTAAACAATGCGGCAAGGCATGAAAACTATGGCACAAGAAAAAAAAAACTATGCACTCTTTCCAAACCTATGGCACAAGAAGAAAAAACTATGCACTCTTTCCAAACATTAATTCATCTTGGAAAACTATTAAAAAACTGATAAAAATGATAAACAACATTACCACTCTATGCTTACCAACAGAAACAGCAAAATAATCCCAAATTATTCTGGTCTTAAAAAAGTGCTTATCCAGCCTGACCATTCCTCATCCACACCCAATTCCAGTAACAATAATAGCTACAGTGATGGTAAACTGACCATTCCCTCACCCACACCCAAATCCAGTAACAATGATGACTACAATGATGCAGTTCAGTTGCTACTTTACACACTCTGTCCTATCTCTAATCAAACAAACCACTCAAGCCACTCAATGCAGCCCACCCCCTTAAGTGATACCACCAGAAAAACTGCTATCCATTTTAAAACCAAGTATCCTAGCAGTTGACAAATCTGTCTGTTGAGTACCTAAAACTAGCAACAGATGCTGTGGCCTTACCCATCTGTATATTAATAAACAGCTCTATAAAAGAAAACCATGCCCTCACCATATGTAACATGTCATATATCATTCCAGTACACAAAGGTGGTGGCTTGAACAAATTCTCAAAGTACAGACTGATAGCTATCTTTTCCCCATTGTCATGAATACTAGAAAAATGTATACATGCCCAACTCATTAACCACCTAATCTTCTTGCTAAAACACAATGTGAATTACTTCACAGTCACAGAGCAACTACAGCTGTCCTGTGTTTCTCCAATGCCATCATCCAAAATAGAAACAAAGGTAACTTGATATCCTCCCTCTTCTTGGATTTCTCAAAAGCCTTTAATACTGTCCCCCATCAATAACTGTTCCCTGAGCTGTCCGCTCACCATCTCAGTCAGTCATCCCTGTCTTGGTGGCATAGCTACTTAGCCTCTAGACAACAAGCTGTCGAATGTCAGCAAAAACATTCACCACACCTCTACAGTCACTGTTGGGAGAACCACAGGGTTCAATTTTGGGTCAACTATAATTTAACATATTCAGAAATGAACTGTGTACCGCACCAACTCATGCCACCATTGTGCAATATGCAGATGGCTCATCTCTCATTTTCTCTGCCATTACCCACCCCCCCCCCCCCCCCAAACTCAAGAAGTCACAAACTCTCTTTCCCTGCATTAGAATCCTGGCTATCCAACTCCCACCTACTCATGAATCATAAAAAAGATAAATTAATGTTCTTTACTGTCAAGAAGTACACTGAACAATAATCCATGTTTCATTATTGCTCAACCAACAGCACCAAAATTGAATAAGTTTCTTAGACCAAATATTAGGTTGTCATTACCTTTGAAAAACAAAATTCTGACAGCATCTAATAAGAGTCAATGAAAACACACACATTATGCTAGGCACCCTCTATTGAACAAAACAGTTTCTTACAGACTCTACTAGACAATCTATTACCAGAACTTACCTACTCCCATCCCTTCTATATGTCTCACCAACATTAACAAACTTAAAATTAGAAAGTTTAAACTTGAGCATCCCACTGTAACATTGCCAAAATCACCTCAAACAACACTCCGGAAATCAACCACTGCATAGCTCTACAAGAACTAAACTGGCCTGAACTTCCTCATTACCTATCATACTTTCAACCAATCACTGTTCATAAATGTTTGGTATACCTGAAGACTGCCCTGCACTACAAAATAAACTGCAGCTTACTCCTGTAAGAGGGACCGCAGATACAGTGACAAATCCCAGTTTCTAACAACCAGGTCCAATAACAATGCAGGAGACTCAATTTATCCAAACTATGTTTCAAAGCTCTAGAACTCCTTCCCCTTTGTTATCAAATTGGTAGACAAACTGTCATGTTTGATTGCCCAACTTAAATAATATCTAAATAAAAAATGGCAATACCGATGAACATACTCACCCCTACCTAAAATCGTGCCCATCTCTGTCAAGTTTTATAACTATTCTTTCCATAGTCCTATATCACTCACCCCTACCTAAATCATGCCCATCTCTGTCAAGTTTAATAGCTATCCATTCCATAGTCCTATATCACTTGTCCCTACCAAAATCGTGCTCATCTATGTCAAGTTTAATAACTATCCTTTCCATAGTCCATCGGTTTACTATCATTATTTCGAATCACACTCGGTCGACCGCACTATGTTCAACAATGGAAAGTCGAACACAGCAATATTGAACTTTAAAAGCAAGCCTAGGAACAGGTTTTAACATGGGTCGAGATAGGGGTTCACTGGTATTGCCAAACTACAAACCTTGCCCCTATCTCGACCCATGTTAAAACCCGTTCCTAGGCTTGCTTTTAAAGTTTGATATTGCTGTGTTCGACTTTCCGTTGTCGAACATAGTGCGGTGGACTAATTGTGATTTGAAATAATGATAGTCAACCCCTATATCACTCTCCCTTACCTAAATCGTGCCCATCTATGTCAAGTTTAATAACTATCCTTTCCATAGTCCTATATCACTCACTCCTACCTAAATTGTGCCCATCTCTGTCAAGTTTAATAACTATCCTTTCCATAGTCCTGTATCACTCACCCCTACCTAAATTGTGCCCATCTCTGTCAAGTTTGATAACTATCCTTTCCATTGTCCTGTATCACTTGCCCCTACCTAAATTGTGCCCATCTATGTCAAGTTTAATAACCATCCTTTCCATAGTCCTATATCACTCGCCCCTACCTAAATTATGCCCATCTCTGTCAAGTTTTATAACTATCCTTTCCATAGTCCTATATCACTCGTCCCTACCTAAATCATGCCCATCTCTGTCATGTTTAATAACTACCCTTTCCATAGTCCTATATCACTCACTCCTACATAAATCATGCCCATCTCTGTCAAGTTTAATAACTATCCTTTCCATAGTCCTATATCACTTGCCCCTACCTAAATCGTGCCCATCTCTGTCAAGTTTAATAACTATCCATTCCATAGTCCTATATCACTTGCCCCTACCTAAATCGTGCCCATCTCTGTCAAGTTTAGTAACTATCCTTTACATAGTCCTGTATCACTTTCCCCTACCTAAATCATGCCCATCTCTGTCAAGTTTAGTAACTATCCTTTACATAGTCCTGTATCACTTGCCCCTACCTAAATCGTGGCCATCTATCTCAATTTTAATAACTATCCTTTCCATAGTCCTATATCACTTGCCCCTTCCAAACTCATGCACATCTCTTTCCATAGTCCTATATCACTTGCCCCTTCCAAACTCATGCACATCTCTTTCAGGTTTAATAACTATCCTTTCCATAGTCCTATATCACTCGGCCCTACCTAAATCATGCCCATCTCTGTCAAGTTTAGTAACTATCCTTTGCATAGTCCTGTATCACTTGCCCCTACCTAAATCGTGGCCATCTATCTCAATTTTAATAACTATCCTTTCCATAGTCCTATATCACTCACCCCTACCTAAATCGTGCCCATCTGTCAAGTTTAATAACTATCCTTTCCATAGTTCTATATCACTCGCCCCTGCATAAATCATGCCTATCTCTGTCAAGTTTAATAACTATCCTTTCCATAGTCCTATATCACTTCCCATCTCTGTTAAGTTTCATCACTGTCAAGTTTAATAACTACCCTTTACATAGTCCTATATCACTTGCCCCTACCTAAATTGTGCCCATCTCTGTCAAGTTTAATAACTACCCTTTACATAGTCCTATATCACTCACTGCTACCTAAATCGTGCCCATCTCTGTCAAGTTTAATAACTATCCTTTCCATAGTCCTGTCACTCACCCCTACCTAAATCCTGCCCATCTATGTCAAGTTTAATAACTATCCTTTCCATAGTCCTGTCACTCACCCCTACCTAAATCCTGCCCATCTATGTCAAGTTTAATAACTATCCTTCCCATAGTCCTATATCACTCTACTTTCCTTGCTTATATCCCCACTGAGCCCAAATAACATTTGATTTTCTTTTCCTTCATCTGCACATTATAATATCTAAATACTGTAAACTTTTGTCTCCCTCTCCTCTGTCTCAGTTGTGTTTTGAACCTTTAATTCAGCCTCTATTTTTTTTCTTTCCCTCCTCCCACCTTCATTTTCAAACCTGAGACTGCCAGTTTCACTAACTTAACATTTAGCATCACTCAAAAACTATTACCTTTGCTAAACTAATACATATTTTCCAAAATTTCTGTAAACTACTAGCAATAGCCCTCACCAGTGCTGCAACTGTACATCACAGCCACAAAATGATGTAAAAAGTCACTTTATTTACCATTCGATATATAAAAATCTATAATACTTGTAAATAAATGTCCCTGTATGTGCCAATGTCTTTAAACCTATGTAAGCCTGTATTCAGTGTCTCTTAACTTGTGGAGCTTTTCTCCCTGGTCTCCACTGAAAACAGTTTTTTGCCCAGTCAGACTTTTCTATTAAACAAACATAAGTAAATAATATAAAGAATTTTCAGGGTGTATAGAGATTTTTATTGCCGCCTTACATTTCCCAGTGTTGGCCAAAAAAGAACAGCCGCTTCCTGATGTACTTGGCCCCTGCATGTATGGCAACTTTCATACCCACAAACTTAAGAGTGATGCTGACCTTAAGAGGTTGATTCTCCCCACACCTTCTACATTTAAAATGTATACCTATGATCTAATGCACAAGTGTCAATCCAGCTTTGGAATGTATACCCCTCCCCTTGGGAGGGGGTAAGCTTGTGACAGTCATTCACTTCCAACTCTCTCTGTCTGGCTTCTCCAGCACATAGACTGCTAATCAATTACAGCTTTCCTTGGCCATAATTGGGTAAATCCTCCTATGCTAGGAAGATGGTGACATACCAGGAGGATTTCCAACTTCATTATCTTTTGCCATCAGTCTGTTAACTGCACATTGCAAAATTCTGCCATCAGGTTAACTGCACCAGATGTGTGGCTGCCTCCAGACTGCATTCAGTGTTTTGTCTGTGGGCACTTGGTTGTTTCTACACATTTTCACCAAGTTCTATTATCTTGACTATGACTGAGGGAGTTGCACCTTATTCGTGGAGTCAGTATTCCTGGTGTCAGCCATGTAAATTATGTGTATGTGCTAGGTGCTATCCAATGTCTCCTTCCAACCTGCTGGTAAACATAGCATATGTTCTTACTATGGCTAATGATAATGAGAAGGCCCCCACCAATGTAAGGTGAAATGCCTCTTTCCAGCCCTGTACAAGTAATAGGTCTTCTATCAGCTGTTGTTTGAATTCTATGTAAATTGGTCATGTATTTTCTTAAAGTTCATGCTTAACACAAGTGTTAAATCTGCACCATTTTTTTATTTGCAGGAAGGTGCTCACTTGTGGAATTTGGAGAAGTTGGAGGCCTCTGGGGTTGTGTGCATTTCGACAAATGATAATTTGTAAAGTTGTACATCAGTACAGGTGCATGGAAATTCCAAATACAGTATTTTTCTGAAAAAGATGCCACATGTTGAATATTAGAGAATAACTACCTAATCTGTAAACCTTGAAAGAGGGTCTAGTCATACCTGAAATGAAAGTGTAATAACATGGATGTTATCTCCGGCACCTTTACAGTTTTTGAAGGCCTTATTGAAATTACTTTAGTGTAACTTATTCCTTCCTCAGGTGCAGGCTACCAAACATGCCATACGAGTGTATTCATGTTAGTAAATACATAGAGACAGCTGTGTCTACCAGAAATTAGCCCAGAACTAACTCCAAAAAACAAACCATCCTAGTGGAATCCAAACATAAACCAGTTGTACAACAAAAGAAAAAAGTCATATCTGAGATTAGGAAGCATGAGAAAAAAACTCTCTCATCAATCTAAACAAACAATTTAGAGGGAAAATTAAGTCTACTAAAGTCAAATTTGAGGTAAAATGGTTGGCAAAGGACAACCACAGGCATTTTTTAGCTATGTCCAAAACCTTAATGGCAGCACACAGCAATGTGCAGAATTGTTTGTAAACAGACCACCTACATGCTGAGGAAAGATGTAACAAATCTGCTGGTTGACAAGTTCAGCTGCAGTTTTACCGCATCTCTCCCCAGCTGAACCAAACAGGAAATACCATCAAACAGCACCCTCCAAATTATCACTAGGGAGCAGGTCTTAGATGTGCTCTCTAAGACCAAAAACATTGCATCAGTGGCCTCAGTAATATCCTGGGATGCCATCTTATTACACTATCATTTCAGAAACTTGACCTATCAGGCCACTGTAGTCACTTTTTAATCACAGTCTCAAGAGAGGCTTTGTGCCATGTGAATGAAGAAGTGCAATTGGCATCCCTCTGCACAAGGGTTGGACCATCAACAGTCCCCAGCAACTACAGATCCATAAGTATGACTAGTTTCTTATGCAAAGCCATGGAGAGAATTATCATGGAAATGATTAATAAGGACATAGAAAACTTTCAAACAATGGATCCAACCCAGTTTGATTTCATCAAAGGCAGATCATGCCTACTCAGCCTGGTGGACTTCTTTCAGAAGGTCACCAAGGCAATGGATTAATGGTGCATATTGCCTACCAACATGGCTAAGGCATTTGATACAGTATCTCACTCTGACATTGTAAAAAAAATGATGGATATAGGCATAAATCCCTATATTATGCATTGGATAGAGAGCTGGCTCTCTGATAGGACCTATAACGTTAGAATAGGGGAAACAACCTCTAGAAAGAGGCCAGTCACTATTGGAGTTGTAATGATGTGAGGAATTACCAGCTATGCCAGGAAGTAGGGCAGTGGATGTGTAACATATGCCAGCACAGCTCATTTGTATATCAAACTGATTTGTACAAATGCTTATGTTGAAAATGTACTTGTAAAGTTGCTTGTGTTAAAAATGTATCAACAGTGTGTCTTGACTGTATTGTAACTGAATTAAATATATATGTTTTGACAGAAGATACTGGAAGAGAAGAAGTTAATCACAATGCAGCTGCAGCTAACTTTGAAAAATGTTCTGAAATTAAATTACTGGGCCTATGCTGTAAAGATTGAATCTTACAGTTCTGATTGTAGACAGAGACAATATGTCTGGAAAAACATGTACTGGGAAGCCTTTTGTATTGTCTTTAGCAGTGAACTAATTGCTACTCTGGAAGGGTGGAGGTTTGAAATTCTTTTATGACTTCCAAGAGCTGCACCAGATCTTAGCAAGGCTCTGTGTGTGCGTATATTATTTACACATATATGCTAAATCCTGACAGCTTCTAGCTAAGGGGGGTTGCATGGTAGCCAGAAGTCAGATGACCAGATTTATGCGATGTTCTTCTGTAATCTATCCCTAAAATAATGTTTAATACTAGGTGAGACTGAAGTCTCAGGGCAGTCTATTTTTGTAACCTGACAAAAAAGGAAAACCACTCACCTACTTCATCTTGCCTTGCTCTAGTAAGTAATCAGGGAATAGTAATTATTTGGATTAGTCAGGAAAATATAGTGAGATTAGTTAAGTACTGTTTTCTGTATCTGTGTGAATCTATTAATCTGTGTTATTTTAATATTTCTTGTGTCTGAAACTCTGGGGTTTATTGTAAATAGATATTTACTATTTTCATGTCCTTTTATTATTTGTTATAAAATGTATTTAAATTTCATTACAGCTGGTCCTTTAGAGAATATTTTAACCTTTGAGAACGTTTATATGTTTTCAGAGGCACTGCAGCCACTCTTGAAAGCTTTGCTGTTTGGTCAACATAACCATTTGTATTAATATTAATTTCACTCAGTATATTTGGGTACACTTGCAAGAGCCTTAGAGTAGCAGCTGGCTTTGGAGTGTCTGGTGATGGTGGAACTACCTTATAGTCTGGGCAGAAGGGGACATAGCTAGTAAATCTGTGCTAGCCTTTTTCAGGTGTGTGTGTGTGTGTGTGTGTGTGTGTGTGTGTGTGTGTGTGTGTGTGTGTGTGTTATGTGTGAAACCAAACATGATGCTATGCAGGTAGGTTGATGCACGGCCAAAACCATTCAAATGTATACCACAAGGCCAGCAGTATATGATCCAGAAGTCACAAAATAAAATGAAAATACTAAATTAATAGCATATAACTGGCTGAAAACAGCCCTTTATTAGTGAGACAGACCGGTTTCGGCAACCAATGCCTTCTTCAGTGTATCCAGTTATATGCTATTAATTTAGTATTTTCATTTTATTTTGTGACTTCTGGATCATATACTGCTGGCCTTGTGGTATACATTTGTTATGTGTGAAAATCATATCTCAAAGAGTATGTGTGTGTCAGCTACTTGGAGAAGGGGCATGAAGCAATGATTTCACAGAGAAAGTGGTAGAGAACTGGGCTTGGACACTCAGTCTTGGTCTTAACTGTATAGCTGTGCCAGTGGGGAGTCTTAATGGGGACCTGGAGGGAGACAGATAAAATAACCCAGACCTCTGATTGAGAGTGTTCCCTGTGTGCTCTTATGGGAAACTGTGCTTGACAGCTGCATCTGGAAATACTAAGTGTATCCATTTTTGTTCCAAGTGAACATCCCTCTCCAGTGTCATAGGTTCATAGGTTCATACTAGGCTATCTGCCCTAGGGCATTTATAAGCCTAGCCAGAGTGTGTTTGGCTTTCGCCACCCATTTTAAATTAATTTTGCTATGCCTTTTTTTGAGGTTAGTATACTGTGCCTCTGTCTAACAGTGACACAGAAGTGATAGCCGGGGTAAACCTACGATCTCCCATCCACTCATCAAGATTCCTCTTGAAGAGAGTCAATGTGGGACTCTGCCTAACCTGGACTGGGATTTTATTCCAGAGTGAAGGGAGCCTCTGGGTTATGAATCTCTCCCTCCAGCATGTCCTATTTATTTCAGTGCTGAGGTTCAAGTCTCTCGAGCGTAGCTCGATGGGATTTGGATTTTCTGAGGTGCAGCATGTCCATTAATTCCGGGTTGGACATGGCTTTATCGTCAGGCACAGATCGCCTCTGAGCAGGCAGTATGCCACTGAGTAGAGCTGGAGTTTCTTTAACCGGGCAGCATATGGCATCTGTTTGAGCCCTTTGATCCTCTTGGTGAGGTACTTTTGGGGTCTTTCCAGTTGCTGCAGGTGTCTGGTAAGGTACATCCCAAAGGGCATTGTACTCAATTATGGGCCTGATGAGGGATGAGTAAAGAGGTACGATGACCTCCCTGATCTAGATGTGAATCCCTTCATGATTAGGTGGGCTATATAAAATGTTTTTCTAACCACTTTGGCCACGTGGTTGTCAAATGAGAGATTGCTATCAACTTGGGTCCCCAGGTCCCTAATTACTTCTTCTGTACTTAATGGATTACCACCTATGTGGTAATTTGTGGGCACTTTGTTTTTGCCAAAGGGGATGACTATACACTTTTTGGCGTTTAGCTTGAGGTCATGGCTCTGGCACCAGTTGTCTGTTTCTATGAGGCCCTTTTGGAGGATGCTTGTGTCGGCTGGAGAGTTGATTATGGTGCCCAGTTTGCAGTCATCTGTGAACTTGGTCAGCCACAGTCCTTCCGTGTTGGCCTGTACCGCCGAGAAATATATACCGAACAAGAGAGGTCCCAGGACTGAGCCTTGTGGGAAGCCACTTGTAACTGGTTTGGAGTCTGACATGGCTCCAGCAATTCTAACCATGTGGGTTCTGTCCTTGAGCCAGTTTGCAACCCATCTAGTGGCATAGGGGTTTATATTTAAGCTGGTGAGCTTATCTATAATGCCCGAGTGGGGTATTGTATCGAAGGCTATTGCGAGGTCCAGGTAGGCTGTGTGGACCACCTTCCCCTCGTCAATGGCCTTGGTGACTGTTTCAAAGAAATCGACCAGGTTTAAGAGGCAGGATCTGCCCTTAACAAAGCCGAACTGGGTAGGATCCAGTGTCTGTAGGTCCCCAATATCTTTATTTATGATGTCCATGATGATCCTTTCCATAGCTTTGCAGACCAAGCTAGTCAGGCTTATGGGGCGATAGTTTCCAGGATCCGTTGAGGCACCACCTTTGTGGAGAGGGACCACTGTTGCTGTACGCCACTCTTTGGGTACATATCCTGTAGTAAGGCTAAGATTGAACAGTAGTTTTATGTTTGGGTTTAGCTCTTCTTGGAGTTCATGTAGGGCGCAGCCGGGACACCATCTGGTCCCATTGATGCTGTGTTTTTTGCTTTGGAGAGGGCGGCTCTTACCTGAGCATCTGAGATGTCAGGGGGGCAGCACTCTGTTGGGATAGATGTTTGCCCTTTTGGTGGGGAGAGGGGGGAGATGTTTGCACTGAACCTGTCAGCTAGGATGTTGGCAATGTCTGTGGGCTCGGTGTATTTTTTGTCATTTTGGACTAATTCTGAGCATATCTGGGAATTCCCACCCAGGTTCCTAACATAACTAAAGAAAGCCTTGTGATTATCCTTAGTGTCCTGTGCAATTTTTCTCTCGAAGCTGGCCTTAGACGATTTTATGAGTGCCCGTAGTTTTTTGCTAATACTGATCAGAGATGCCTTCCCTTTTTGGGATTTTGCTCTGACATGTAGTAGCTTCCTCCTTCTGTTGTATAGTTTGTTTATGGCTGGGGTCCACCAGACAGGATGTCTGCCTTTGGAGGATTGGGTCTTGGTTTTATTTGGGATTGCATGATCCATGCATTCCTGAAGGTGTTCATAGAATGTGTTTATAAAGGATTCTGTGGTCTGGGCCGTATTTTCCACAGGCCCAGGGGCTTTGAAGGATTTCGCCTCAGTTTTGCGGCGTGTGAAATTTGCTTTAGAGAAGTTTTTCACTGTGGTTTTCTGGGCAGGGGGTGGGGTCGGGATGTGAATATCCAGTGAGATTAGTTTATGGTCTGATCTTACCAGTGAGGGATACACTTCTGGTCTGGAGCATAGAGTCCCCATGTTGGTGATGATCAGGTCCAGTATGTTTTCCCCTCTTGTGGGAGTGGTAACAAGTTGTTCCATAGCATTTGAGTTTATAAATTCTAGGAACCTTTGGGCTAGGGTGTTGGAGCTAGAGTAATGTTCCCAGTCTATGTTTGGGTAGTTGAAGTCGCCCAGTATAATGGTGTTTGGAGAGACCTTCATATTTTCCATTATTCTCAGGAAGGTCAAGTGGGGTTCCTGTGTTTGGGAGGGTGGTCTGTAGCAGGCTATAAACTGGAAGGCAGTTTTACCCACAGTTAGTTGCACATGGATAGTCTCTGATGCTTCGTGCTGTGCCACCAACCTGGAGGTGTGGGTATCTTTGACGAATATTGATATTCCCCCTCCTTTTGTGGTTCGGTCCAAGTTTTGGGGCCGAAAAGCATGGTATGAGGTATAACCTGGTAGTGCTGGGGTGCTCTCGGGAGCCTTGAACCAGGTTTCTGTTACTGCACAGATATCGATGTTCTCCATGCTAAGGAGTGTCAGTGGTGAGGATTCAGGCTCCTTGATTAGTGACTCAGAGTGGAAAAATCACAGGAGTCAATCAAGGTTACCTGCTGGGTCCGCTCCTTTTTGGCATCTAATTCTTGGAAGTCAAGACCAATGTCAAGGGCCTGTGGATGACCAAGTTTGCAGATTATTGCAAACTAGGAGCAGTCATAGAATCTCCCAAAGACACTAGCATCCTACAGGAAAGACTAGCACAATCAAATCCATCCATCCACAACCCCCATTTCCCATTTTAGCAGATGGAGTCAGGGTGTCACTTAAAAACAGTGACAATCATCTAGAGCCGAGTTTCTGGTGCTAAAGCCTTGGCTTAAAACTCAGTGGTAAGAAATACATAATAATACTGCCCTTTGGAAGTCAGTCATCCTAAGAAGCTACATCACTGATAGCATGCCCCTAAGAGAAGAACCATTAGTCAGGAATTTGGGTACGCATGTAGATAGTAACCTGGCTTATGACCAACATGTGCCTATGGTAGTAAGGAAATCATTCTGTATTGCTCAACTTACAGGCAAGGGCATGGCATCTAGGTCAGAGGAAGTTATTGTCCCACTGTATTTGTCCCTCATCAGGCCCATCATTGAGTGCATCACCCACTGACCAGGCACATGCAATAACTGGAATGTCCACAGAGGTTACTCACAAAAAGAATACAGGGCATAAACAGTATGTCTTATGCAGATCACCTCATAGTCCTATCCCCTATACTCCATTCCCTACAATGTATTACAAGGTGATATATGCTTGCCATTAAAGGCATCCTTGGATCCACTTTTGATGGACTTTTTGCATATCTGCAAAATGAATATCATCAGAGTTACTTGATCTAGGAATTTAAACATTGCTTGAGATATAAAAAGGACATGTTGGTTGGACAGTCATGGGTTTCAGAGGGTCTATATTAGATCACTGAATGCTTAAAAAAGTGAACGGTGATTAATCAACCCATGTAAGTGAAAGCTTACAATTTTAAACCACCAGAACAGCGATTTTTTTCCTAGGGAAAAAAAATCTCTGTTCCAACAGCAACAACAACAAAAAAAATACAACACTTTACACATTACATTAAGTGGGGGGCTTCGGCCCCCACACCCCTCATACTTAAATATACCAACTCCAAGACCACACTATAGTGCCGAAAACGACAAAGTTACAAAGCGGCCAAGCAAATTCTTTTCCAGGGAAAGAATTCGCTTAAAAGCCACTTCGATATTTTGCCATTTCAGGCTTTTGAGTTCGACCAAGATGCATTTGAAAGAATGCATCTTTGGTCTTCTGATAGGCAACCGTTTCAGAGGTTTCTCCTTCTGTGAAACAAGCTTCCCATCTATGTGAAGTACAGTTCTTACTTAAACCTATTCAAGAGAAACCTGCACCAGTGAAAGGGAATAAACACAACCAGTTCAAGTAGCACTTGGGTAAAAGACAAATCTCCACGTCAAAAAGAGATCAATCACCACAGCATCCAACTAAAAACTATTCATTCAGTTAGCACTTATGTGGTATGAAACACATCTTCAGACCATTAAAAACAATCAAAATCAAAGGTACAAGTACTCATTCAAACAGATAATGAACTAATAATAAACATGGTTTACCTAAAATACATAAGGATTCAGTGGATCCACCCATTTGCCTGATTGTTTCAGGGAGAGGGTAGTTAACTAAGCCTTTGACCATCTTTATTGAAGAAAAATTGAAGTCTATTTTGGTGAAGGATCCATCCATTTTGAAGGATTCATAAGATTTTTGGTTAATTGTTATCAATGTGTAGGTAATCTGACCATGTAGGATCAGCTTTTTTTGTGACCATGGATATCAATACATATTTTATGGTTATACCTAACGAGTATGGAATAGAAGCTACACATGTGTTTTTGTATGGCAATAGTGAATATTCCACTGGACAAGTCAACTTAATAGGTATGCTGTTGGACATTGTGCTTCCAAATAGTATATTTGTGTTTGAAGGTGGATGCTATCTACAGAAGTTAGGCATAGCTATGGGCACAGCATCTGCCTATAGCTACGCCAACATTGTTTTAGCATACTGGGAAGCTGAAAATGCTTTTAAATCATCACTTTCTACTTCACATGTTTGACATTATAAAAAATTTGTGGATGAAATCTTTATGTTGTGGACTGGCGGTGTTGATGAAGTTTGTTGTTTTATAGACTTTGTGAATTCAAGCACTGATTTTTTTGAACTTTAAAGTTCATTGGTCAACATCCAAAATAGATTTTTTTGGATGTTAAGTTGAGAAGAGATGGAAGACGTCATTTTAATACATCACAGATGCACAGGTGAAAGCTGCCATCTCAAAAGCAAAAAACACAGCATCAATGGGACCGGACGGTGTCCCGGGCTGCGTCTTACACAAGCTCCAAGAAGAACTGAACCCTCACATAAAGTCACTGTTCAGTCTCAGCCTTATTACAGGATATGTACCCAAAGAATGGCATACAGCAACAGTGTTCCCGCTCCACAAAGGTGGTGCCACAATGGACCCTGGTAACTATTACCCCATAAGCCTGACTAGTCTGATCTGCAAAGCTATCGAGCATATCATCATGGAACTCATAAACAAAGATATTGGGAACCACCAGACACTGGATCCTACCCAATTCAGCTTTGTTAAGGGCAGATCTTGCCTCTTAAACCTAGTTGACTTCTTTGAAACAGTTACTAAGGCCATAGATGAAGGGAAGGTAGTCCACACAGCCTTCGACACAATACCCCACTCTGGCATCATAAATAAGCTCACCAGCTTAAATATCAACCCCTATGTCACAAGATGGGTTGCAGACTGGCTCAGAGATAAATCCCACATGGTCAGAATTGCAGGTGCCATGTCAGACTCAAAACCAGTTACAAGTGGCGTCCCACAAGGCTCAGTCCTGGGACCTCTCTTGTTTGGTATATACTTCTCTGAGGTACAGGCTAACACGGGAGGACTATGGCTGACCAAGTTCGCAGATGACTGCAAACTGGGAGCCATAATCGACTCTCCGGCTGACACAAGCATCCTCCAAAAAGGTCTCATAGAGATGGATACCTGGTGCCAGAGCCATGGCCTCAAGCTAAATGCCAAAAAGTGCATAGTCATCCCCTTTGGGAAAAACAAAGTGCCCACAAATTACCACATAGGTGGTAATCCATTAAGTGCGGAAGAAGTAATTAGGGATTTGGGGACCCAAGTAGATAGTAATCTCTCCTTTGACAATCACGTTGCCAAAGTGGTTAGAAAGACCTTCTATATAGCCCACCTTATCATGAAAGGGTTCACATCTAGATCAAGAGAGGTCATTGTGCCCCTCTACTCATCACTCATCAGGCCCATAATTGAATGCAATGCCCCCTTTGGGATGTACCTTAGCCGACACCTGCAGCAACTGGAGAGACCCTAAAATACCTCACCAAGAGGATCAAGGGCCTCAAACAGATGCCCTATGCAGTTCGGCTAAAGAAACTCCAGCTCTACTCAGTTGCTTACCGCCTACTCAGAGGTGACCTATGCCTGATGTATAAAGCCATGTCCAACCCAGAATTAATGGACATGCTTCACCTCAGGAAATCCAAATCCCTTAGAGCTACATGCTCCAGGGAACTTAAACCTCAGCACAGCAACAAATAGGACATGCTGGAGGGACAGATTCATATCCCAAAGGCTCCCCTCACTCTGGAACAGGATCCCAATCCATGTTAGGCAGAGCCCCTCACTGACCCTTTTCAAGAGAAATCTTGACAGGTGGATGGCGGATCGTAAGTTTACCCCTGGGATCTCTTCTATGTCCTTAGTAGACAGAGGCACAGTAAACTAACTTTAAAAGGGCTATCTTCTGTGACCTTAACTAATCTAAAAGGGAGATGAAAGCCAAACGCACTCTGGCTAGGCTTATAAATGCCCTAGGGCAGATAGCCTAGTATCAACCTATGAAGTGTCTATAGGAAACCATGTTGGAGGAATAATATCCTCTATCACACTAGCATGCACCCTCAATATGTTCATCGTGATGTGTTGAAGGGACAGTTCCTAAGACTGTCAAGGCTCCATGTTGAGGCTTATGCCCTGGAGGGAGTATCTGATTCTACTATACATAACTTTTTGGATGGGGGTTATAGTAGGTTTGAAATTGAGAGGGCTCTGTCTGAAGTCAAAGCCTTGAGAATTGACTTTGGTAAACTTTATTTCTCAGAGCATGACGATCAAACTTTATGTAAGCAGCGTACTTTGAATAGCCATGCTGGTATCACTTTCACCTATAGTAGTAATATTAGTTTGGTATGTGATATTATTAAACGCAACTGGCCAATTTTAATGACCGCACCAGGGATAGTTAAAATTGTAGGAGATCAACCAGGTTTCTGTTTTAAAAATGGGCTAACATTAAAAAGGAGATTATGCTACCCTCTAGATATTCCTAGGTGTATGGTTTCAGATAGGGTAGCTTTTTGCTGTAGGTATTGCAAACCATGTAATTTTATTTCTCCTAATAATTACTTTATACATCCTGGAACAGGGGTTAGATTTAGTCCCAAGCTTTATGCTGATTTCTTAAGTAAGAATTTGTTTTACCTGTCTTCTTGTAAATCTTGATCATGTTTCTATACAGGAAAAACTAATCATGCCCTGAAATATAGAATTCTCGAGTATATCAATGATATATGTTGGAATGTTTCCACTAGTGGTCTAGCCCGGCATGCTAATAGCAACTTGGATATTCCTTTACTATTGTGGTGCTACAGTTGATTTCAGTTAATTTTAGAGGTGGGGATATTATCAGTAAGACTGAGTACAAGGAGTATAGATGGATTATTAGACTACAATCTACTAGAGATTGTGGTCTAATTTAATGTATTCCTTTAAAAAAAGCCATCACCCTTGACAAAAACAACTACTTCTGCCATCTGCAAAATAAACACCAAAACAACCCCCAGAAGTTCTGGGCAGGTTTAAACAACCTTCTACATCCAGGTAAATCCTCCACTCCTACCCCAGGGACACTAAGTGGTAAAAGCCCAGAAGAAGTAGCTAATACCTTCAATACTTTCTTTACCGAGACTATTCAGTCCTTAGCCAACCAACTACCTCCCCCCTCCTCTACACTAAAAAATCCTGTACCCAAGTCACTACCCTCCTTTAACCTTCAGCCTATCTCTACATCCTACATCAGATCCCTACTGAAGAAACTAAAACCAACTACCCTTTCTGCAGACCTACTCCCAGCTGAATATCTGCAAATAGCTGCAGATGCCATAGCCTATCCTATCTCAATTCTAATCAATAGAACCATAACTGAGGCCACAATCCCCTCAATATGGAAAATATCCTATGTCATTCCACTCCATAAAGGTAGCTCATCCACAGAACTATCGAACTATAGGCCAATAGCCATACTGTCACCACTTGCCAAAATTATGGAAAGGTGTGTCCACAAACAACTTATGCACTATCTCACCCAGAACAAACTAATGACCAACTCTCAACATGGATTCAAACCTCATTACAGCACGACCACCGCCCCCCTCTCTTTTACCGATAAAATCAACCAAAACCGGAATAACAAAAAAATATCCTCAGCTCTCTTTCTGGACCTGTCGAAAGCCTTTGACATGGTGAACCACCAGCTACTTCTCCACACTCTGAAAACCCTGTACCTAGACAATACAGCCCTTAAATGGTTTCATGCCTACCTCTCGGGTAGACAACAAGCAGTTCTGTGGCAAAATAAGCTCTCTCATCTGCTACCAAATACCACAGGAGTTCCTCAAGGCTCCATATTAGGACCTCTTCTTTTCTCAGTCTTTATAAATGACCTCCATTCAGTCATCCCCGAAGCCACCTGTATTCAGTATGCAGATGACTCAACTCTAATATGTTTCGATGACTCTTTACCTAACCTACAAGCTGCCACCCAGCTCTGTATTACTACAGTTGAAAACTGGCTCTCAGATCATCATCTGATCTTAAACCCAAACAAAACCAAACTACTTCTCTTTTACCCAACAAATACATCCCCTCCCACACATCTTACTATATAATCCAATAATGGTAGCATCATCTCACCAGATTCCTACACAAAGCTACTAGGAGTTATCATTGACAATAAACTTAGATTTGATATGCATATCAACCAAACCATTAAGTCCGTAAACAAGAAACTTGGGTCCTTATACAGGATAAAGAACTTCCTAACCCCTATTGCCAAAGTGGCCACTGCCCACTCACACCTTCTCTCTACCCTTCTATATGCCTCTCCTGTGCTTTCTAACCTTAACAAATCTGACCTGAACAAACTTTCAGGTTGCTATAATCATATTGCCAGATTTGTAACCGGATTGCCCTATAGAACACACCACTGCTTTAACTTGAAAAAACTTGACTGGATAGAACTCCCTAATCTTCTCAAGATGAACCAACTCATTGAAGCTTTTAAAATTCTTAAACAACCTGATAACACCCCTGCACTCAAAAATATAATAATTCCTTACACTAATCTAAGCTACCTTCGCTCATCAAACAGACTGCTTGTCCAAACACCCAAATCCAACAATATGGGTGGCAATGCTCTGTTCGCCAACACCACTGGAAAGCTATGGAATTCCCTCCCCAACAACCTCATGCTTATTACTTCCCTTGTTCAATTCAAAAAGTGTCTAAAACTCCATTTTAAGTCGCACTGGCTATGTCCATGCTCAAACCCAGACTAGCTCCTCTTCGTTAAACCAAGGCCATACTACTTCTCAAGTAAATCTGAACCCAAAAGGACAACCTAGAGTGGGGATATGTAATCAAAAAGCATGTTCATTGTACATTAGCCAAACTATAATCTATAATCTGTCTTAATAAATTCACTAGCATCTTTTTAAAGATCTGTATATTGAACTGTCGTAAGCTGTGTCTGTTAGAACAAGGTAGCAAGTGTAGTGTGTAGTATGTAAATTGCTTTTTATTCTTCTTACTCTTTTCTATCTTAAACACTAATATGTAACTATTTGTCTCTGTGACTATGTTGGAGCTTTTCTCCCCGGGCCTCCGCTGAAAATGGACATGTATCCAGTCGGACTATCCCGGTCAACAAATGTAAAATAAATAAATAAAATAAAATAAAAGCGGTCTTGAAGATGTGTAACTTGCATCAACATTAACAGGGATCATTGGTTGGTGCATCTACTGACTGAATAAGCTATGCAGCTTACATCATTTTTAGTGGTTGTTTTTTATTGGTTCATTATCTGTTTGAATTAATACTTTTGATTTTGATTGTTTTAATAGTCTGAAGAATGGTTTTATAACACAAAAGCGTTTACCAAATTATTTTTAGTCAGATGCTGCAGTGGAAGGGAACTCAGAAATATATCAAGGGTTTAGCAACTATTCATGTAATGGACAGAGACAGCCTGTAAATCTTGCCCTAGTTTACATGCACCCCTTAAAATAACCTCTAAGGCACACAAACTTGTGAGATATGATTGGGATGCTTGGCTAGACTTATAAAGGCCCTAGGGCTGTTAGCCTAGCATACACCTATGAGTCTGTGAATCTGTAACATTTTTGTTTTGTGTTATATTTTCTTGAAATGCCTTTTTTTGATAGGTGTTTCCTACCATGGCCTAAACAACACAAATACTTGGGCATTACACTTGATCTCAACTTCACTTTAACTTACACAATGATTCTATAAAATTTCAAACCTGCATACAATAAAAGCTAGATACTCTATAGCTATAAATGCTCTCCACCCCAGCCTTGAATATGGCCATCCTTTCATTACACTTTGCAGTGCCCAAAAAGCTCAGTAATTCAAACCACTGAAGATAAAACTGTAGATTCTTTCATCTGGCTAACAAGACAGATCATCGTACAACACTGAACAAAAGTAAGTGGCTCCCTGTTTCAGCATGACCATGTAATTCTTAACAGTATTACATTCACGGTTCTTCATAAAAGGTACTAACAGAATACAAAAAAAAACAAAGGTATTCCTAAGGAACACTGACTGCATACAGCAATTCAGACCACCCCATTCACAAAGACTACATTTTAAAGGGCATTTTCCAAAATAGCACCACCACTGGAACAGCAAACCTGTACAGATCAGAAAAAAAATGAACACGTTTAAATGTTTGTTTAAAAAAGCCTCTTAAGGTTCATCTTATTAATGAAAAGAAATATATTTGCTGCCACATCCTGTTCTTTGACCAAGCCTATACCCCCTCCAGCTGTACCTTTTACTGGTGTCTCTTTCACTCACAACTGAATGCTTTCAAGTATCTTTTTAATTGTTATAACAGTTTTTATAACTAATGTAACTAACATTGTACACATTACTATAGCTGTACACAATAGGTGTTCATTGTTCTTGTAATTATATTTTTACTACCGCCATGTGATTGTAGATTTGTGGTCATATATTCTGTATGTTGTTTTTGTTTATACGACCAGGTTATGACATGATTAACACATACTAAATAAAATGAAAACTTCCTAGCTGGCAGGTGGTACAAGGTATCTTCTTTTGATCATATAAATAATTTCTATGTTTTAGCACTGTTCTTTTACTGGGTCCACTGTATTTTTGGTTATAGGTTTTTAGTTTTTGTGAAAATGTTTTTAAGTTTCCTTTTTATTGCTATCATTGCTTGATCTGAAATTACTTGTTTATGTTTGTGGGCTATATCAAATTTTTTATCATATCTTGTCTAAATGAGTGTACTTAGAAATGTGTAAACAACTAACTATTGATGTTGTTCATGTATCTCAAAATAATAATTAAAAAAAGACTGGTATTCAACTGTGTATGCTTTGAGACTTAACCTTAGACCATGTAACTGCAAAGCAGAGTTTGCTTTTGCAGGGGGAAGCCCCCTGCTCCACTGGATAGATACATATTGCACAGTGCTGTGGAAAGGGCAAATTCCCATTTCAGATATCATAGCAATCTCACTCAACTGTTGACAGCTGTCGTCGATACCAAGAGTAGACATAAGCAATGCCTCCCATATATATATATATATATATATATATATATATATATATATATACCTATACCTATATATATATGTATATATATATGTATATATATATATATATATATATATATATATATATATATCTATATCTATCTATCTATATATATATATATATATATATATATATATATGAATCTACTTCACAAGCTCGAAGTTTCAAAACTTCGAACTGCAAAGGGTCAAGACCATAAGATCAAAGTTCTGAAACATTGAAATTGTAATAGAAAAAAAAATAAAACAAATTTTGTTTTCACATTTTTGCAGGGGTGCAAGCCTCCCTGCACCCCCACACCACTTGCTAAATAAATATACCAACTCTGAGATCGCACTACAGTGAGGAAATAGGTAAATTTCCCATTCCTCACTGCACAGTGATCTCCATTCAAAATGTTTAAGTTTCAAAACCTCGATCTAATGGTCTCGACCATTTACAGTTCGAAGTTTTGAAACTTCAAGCTTGTGAAGGGAAAATATATATATATATATATATATATATATATATATATATATATATATATGTGTATATATGTATATATATATATATATATATATGTGTGTGTGTATGTATGTATATATATATATATATATATATATATATATATATATATATATATATATACGCACAAACACACACACATCTTTATATATGAATATATATATATATATATATATTATATATGTGTATGTGAGTGTGTGTGTGTATATATGTATATGTACAGATTTATGCACATGCACAAATACTTGCTTGTTTCTGTGTGTGTATGTGTTTGTGTGTGTGTGTGTAATATGTATATGTACAGATATGTATGCACATGCACAAATACTTGCTTGTTTCTGTGTGTGTATATATATATGTGTGTGTGTGTGTGTGTGTGTGTGTGTGTGTGTGTGTTTATGTGTATCTCTGTGTGAGGTGACTATGTGCTGTATAAGAGAATTTCTGTCTTGCCTGCATTTTTGTGTGTAAGGGGTACAGTGGCTTATTGGAGTGTTGGGGACCTTAAACCTTTTAAAATGATTCTGGTGTTTACTGCCTTTTTAAAAACACTTTTTTAATCAATAGGAGTCAGCAATGTGTATTTTAGGTACCTGCATTGGGAGTGCTACCTTCTCTGTTTAACTTCTAGTGCTTTTCATAGGGTCTATATCGTATTATCAAAATTCCAAAACATCAAACACCATAAGCTCGAACTTGGAATCTCGAAGTATGATATCATCGAAAGCTCAGAACAGAAAATTTTTTCCCTGGGAAAAAATTCGCTGTTCTGAGAAACACACACACAACACAAGTACACCAAAAAAACAGCAATCCACACACACACATTTAAAATCCTATATCTAACCCTACACTAAACTGTGCATACACTACTGTCTATCAGCTTACCTTAACCCAAACCCTAAGGTCCATCACTATCCACACTCACCTCACCCGTGCCCTAACCCTAATGTCCGCATAATTGCACACTTACCTGAGCCCTACCCATAACTTTCCACCACAGTGCTGAAAATAGCGAAGCCACAGAAATGGCCAACCGAATTCTTTCCGTAGGAAAAAATTTGGTGTTCTGCAGCTTCGCTATTTTCAGCATTCTCTGTTTTGGGTTTGATATTAGAACATTCGATGTTTTCAAACTTCGATGTTCTAATATAGACCCCTTTTCATATGTAGCAAGGTATCCTTCTGAATCTGAGTTCTCTAATCATGTCATCTAATAAGTGTAGCGTTGTGCACGTTCTATGACTCACTTTTTTTTTCCTGACATGGTGTGCTTTACCCTCCACACTGCATTTACCATGATGCTCTGGAATCCATCACCTGCCACAAAGTTTGATAATAGTAAACAGCAGGGGGCATAACCAAAGTGCATAATTTTGTTACTGAGATTGGTTCTAAACTGAATTGTATTTAACAGTTCTTGCATTATGGCTCAGTGGCTTTATATTGTTTTAATAGCTTCTGCTTATATTTGTTGCCATGCAGTACTTTTTAGAGTTATCATTGCTGCAACAGAATAGCACCATTGTGATACCCATACAGTCCTTTTGAAAGCTAGAGGAGGGGGTACCTGTAAGCATGGCCTGAATGCGATAAGTACAGCCAACTGACTGCACATAGTATGGATTTTGCCAGTTCAGGGATGACATTTGATTGTTTGCTTGTTTTAACATCTGTTAAATTGGTGATTGATTGGATCAAAGGACCCTTTTCAGCTTCAACTTTATCCATTTGGTATAAAAGAACCGAACACCAAAACATAAGGTAATAACATCATACTGTCAAAATAGTTAGATATGTAGTATAAGTAAACCAATAAAAATTAAATATTAAAGTATGCAATTTTATAATGAATGAAATTTAACTAGTTGATGTATCTTCATGGTTATGAGGCAGACTTCATTGTATTTTTATTCTATAATATCTAGAAATTGTACATTATTAGTGTAGTATGTTGATGATTCCTATGCAGTAAGCTAATTTGCCTATAGTATCAAGCAATGAGAGACTGCTAATACATATAGAATCATAATATTAGTCCTGTTATCGACTATTTTCAACTGTTTGCATGTATACAAAATAAAGTTATGGTTACATTGGTGAATAAGTTATTAAAGGGTTATAGTAAATGTAAAGATTTACATCTTCTATTGTGAGTTTGTAGCTTATCCAAGGTTAGCAAAACATTTATAATTTTTGTTAAGATGAGTTTCAAGACACTTCCTGAATGGCATTAGCTTGTCAGTTTTCTTAAATGTATCCGTTACTATTGAGGTCCATCAGGTTTTCCTGCAATCATTCTGGTCACGGGTACTCAGAGCACTGTCTCCGAGCCAAGGACTTGAGTATCTTGGAGTATAGATTTGGCAGCAACCAGGAAGGGATTTAGGTTTTATGGAGAGAGAGGGGGATTTTAGCATTGTTGAGCAGGAGGGGAATTTTAGGGTTAGGGAGTGAGAAGGAAGTTTTATGGTTAGGGAGCTAGAAAGAAGTTTTAAAGTTAACATAGTGGGAAAGGACAATCCAAAATCAGTACAGAATGTCTCAACTTGTGTAACTCAGAAATCAAAAAGCAAAAAAAGGAGAGTGAAGCCAATGAATCCTGTTCTCCAGAAACGACTTTAATATCACTGGTTAAGTGCTTTCGGCCACAACATTGGCCTTCATCAGAACAAACTAACTACTCACCACCATTATATATGGTTCTTTGAAAACATAATAACCAATCAACTGCTGACTTCAGTTAACACTTCTAAAATTTAAAAACTTTCCATCATATAAAAAAAAAACTTTCCTTCTATTGAAGAGACTTGTGTTAAAAATGCATGTCTTAAAACATAAAACCTTTTACAAAAAAAAAAAAACAACAACTCATTTACATTTACAAGCTGAATAGTTATAACATCATTAAATACACAAATATGTCACAAAATCAAGTGTTAAATAATTTACATAAATTATACTTGCAAAAACATGCATGTAAAATAGTACTGCTTAGTAAAAACATGAGACTTTCATCATTTTTATTTTTACACTTTTAATATTTATGTGTTCACTAATGGGTGGGTGAGTGAAGGAGTGATATGACATTTTTGTTGATGAGCGGCCTTTGGAGATTTCCTAGTTTCACCATATTTTGTGCACCACCCCTCTTGTATCCAGTATAATACATACTATTGAATGCTTGCGAAGGTCATTATTCACCACTTTCCATTTTATATGTTTGTTCACAGATCCTCAGTGAAGGTGTGCTTCTGCTTTCTCCGTATCCTTGCAGGTGTAGCCCCCCCACCTAGTTTGGTTTTATATTATATTACACCAAAAGCTTCAAAACAATAAATTTTAAACCATACACATGCATACTTACAACACCAATGATTAACTCTTTCCAAAAAAACATATATACCCAAATGAAGTTGGGGCCTACACCCCCCACACCCCCTAATGTGGGAGGCTGTGCCCCTCCACCCCACCCTAACTATATATACTAACTCCAGGTTCGCACTGCAATGGGGAAAAAGGCATATAGCTTTTACTTGCCTTACAGTACTTTAGACAGTGCCAGTACTTCACTTCAATGAAATGAGATTCGGTGAAATGAGTTTTCAGTAATTTCAGCTTTCCGCAATTTGGTCAGGGTGAAAAGAAATTCAGTGAAATGAGCTTTCAGTGAAACAAAGTAAACCCATATATATATATATATATATATATATATATATATGTGTGTGTGTGTGTGTGTGTGTGTGTGTGTTTATTTATATATATATATATATATATATATAATATATATATATATATATATATATATAAAACGTATATGTGTGTGTGTGTCTGTGTGTGTTTGTGTGTATATATATATATATATAAGTAATACAGCAATTAAAAAAGTAAGTAAAACACAGAAATTTTACAGACAGCCCATTCTCTAAGCACAGTAATGGTCTTCAAGATGTGTGTTACTTAAGCAATAACCAATGACACTGGTGTAGTTTAATCATGAGGGCAAAGCCTGATTGATTGAATAAAGCCAACGATGGGAAAATCTTAATATACCACACCATGGAGTTGGTTATTGCTATTATACAATGACATTTTTTAAGAAAGAAAATGCTTACTTTTCTTAAATAATGTCTTTGTATAACAGCGCTGTGCTGTCCTTCCGTGGCCGGTACATATCCTGTTGCCTTTTTTGATGTACTGCACATGTGTATGGGACTTGCATTCCCACACATATCTAGTACACCAGTGCTTTGGAAAGGAAGCAATGGAGAAAAGGTCTCCATTTCCTTTTTTTTTTTTTTTTTTTTTAATAAAAAAATGTTTCAGACAGTTTAGGGGTAGGAGAGAGACATAATGGAGGAAATACAAAAAAATCAGGTATGCATCTTTAGTTCTAAATAATGTACCTGATTTTCCTAGTATTTTTTCTCATATGTCCGGAGTCTGGATTACAGATTTTTTTTTTTATTTTTGTTAAAAATAAAAATAAAACTTGCAGAACATAACAATGGAAAAAAGTCCTGACAACCGGACTTTTTTCCGTTGGTATATTCTCAGATTTACAACTGGCACGCTGCTTGGGCTGGCCAGTCAGTGTGCTAGTTTTAGAATATTAATGGCCAGCCATTGTATAATGTCTAAATAACAACATTCCAGGGGTGTAGATGCTCTCCGTCTGCAGCGCCGGGCCCCATAACAACCCTAGGTGGACATCATTTACTTAGTAACACTCGCTGTTTGGCATTATTACTTGCATGAAATCCACGCAGAACACTTGGTGCTTTCCTATATTTGGTAGAAGTAGGCTTTGTGAAGTTTATTTTTTCATCAGTCAAACCACATATACATTTGTACATTATAGACCTTTTTTCATTTAATGCCATCTAGTACAGCAGTCACACTGCTTTCTTCACAGTTTTTATTTTCAAGCAATAAACCTCTTTTCATCATTCTGTTATTGAAATCTGTTTTCATTTTTGTCATCTGTAACTGTCTGTTGTTATTTTATAATAATTTACTTCATAAACTCTTAATATTTACTGTCATTATGCAAATTCACACTAATGAATGTCTTTTTCCTATGCATGCAGGTGTCTTACTCTTTTTCTTATAATTCCGTGTAAATTTCCACCTCCAGATAATTAACCTTGTCTATAGAGACAGTAACTAAAATAAATGTTCAGTGCTTTTATTGTTTGACATAGAACTACTAAACTGTTGTGTAATACCTCTCTACAGAAAATAGTGTATGTTCAGTAAAACAATAAAAGCTTACATATCTGCAAAACTCTGAAATTATATAAAAAACTCCCTTTCTCTTGCTTTCATCAGTGTTCTTGCAAATGATGACACTATTACTGCCCCACTTGTTAATCCTCCCCTGGATTCAGCAAGCTCTGGACAGAGTGCAGGAATAGTGCAAGAGCTGCTGCATGCAATACGGCCGACGAGTGATCCAGGAACGAGCTCCCGGGACGTGCACAAGCAGTCCTACACTATTCCTGCATGGACACCCCTGCTATATGCTAATTACCTAATTTGCTGGTGAAAACCCTGCAAATGAGGTGAATTAGCAATCCAGGAAGCAGGCAGGTGTCTGTGCAAGAATAGTGTAACCTGCAGAAATGTATTCAGTTACTAACCGAATACATTTCTGCAAATTACAAAACGGAGGCATGACAGCTCAAAGGAAAGCATGTATTCAATGTAGTAGGCATGCCAATGGTCAAATATATGGACATTGGCATGAGAAATAGTTTCAAAATTATAAAAAATAACTTATTTCTTGGGGGGGTTGATTTTGGCTGTTTAAGCATAGGGCAGAGGAGCGCAAATGGGATCGGCCCAAAAATATGAAAAAAAGTGGGAAATAAGCTTTTAAACTCAAATTAGCATTCTGCCATAATAGTCAATGGTATGCATAAGACAACAATACCAGTGAACACTGGTTGCTAAGGGGAAGGCTCAGTGTGAGTTGGTAACTAGGAATTAGCATTCTGTTTTATGCAAATGAGAGGATTAATACTCAATCACAGATTTCTTTTCAGTGTTAGCTTGCACCCAACCATGTAGGTGCAGCAGCACCATTGTATAAGTATAAGAGGTAGATGACCTCATAAGGGGGAGTGTCATGCATGCTGTAAGCTTATTGGAGTTCTGTGGCCCGTGTTTAACCTTAGCTAAGCACAGTTAAGGAAAGGGGTGTGTCTGATTCTGCCTGGCAGTGTTTACATTGCCTAAACAGGTGTGTGCACCATGCACCGGGTTTAAAAAAAACAAACAAACAAACAAAAAAAACAAAAAAACAGGAAATAGCAGCTCTGTTCACATCTGAGCACTGGGTATGCACACCGTACCTTGGGGCTTAAGCAGGAAGACAATAGAAAGGGAAAGCAGCAGTAAGAAGGCAATCAAGGTGAACTACCATAGCTGGCAGGTGAAATGTATAAGAAACAGCCAGTTACACATGGAACAACCTAGCACACTACTATAAATGATGCAAACACCTTTCAGCCTGATTTTTCCCACAAACTCTACACCACCGGTGTACAAAGATGGGGAAAGTTTACCTGACAGAACTAACAAAATGCTAGGGGCTGCTGTTGCTCTCGTATATCAATATGTGCAAGGGTGTGAGGATGTGAATGCTGACGACGAACCCACAATGAGGAGAAGGAAAAGAGTGTACAGACCCAGGGTAACCTACCAGGAGCTACATGAGTTGGAGATAGTGGAGTGCTATAGGGTGGGCAGGGACATCCTACAGCAAATTGTTGAGCTGTGCCAGCCACGCCTCACACACAGAACTAACAAAGGGGAATTCACCCCAGTGAATACCAAGGTATATGTAGGCTTAAAAATACTAGCCACAGGTACTTTCCAAAGGGCAACTAGGGATACCATGGGGATCTCACAGACATCAGCATCCAGGGTACTCTACCATTTCCTGGATGTCATGTCAGCACATGCCGGTGAGCACATATGTTTCCTCAACAACCATGAGGCATTGATCAGCAGTATGCGTCTCTTCCACCAAATAGCAGAATACCCTGAGGTAGTGGGTGCTATAGACTGCATGCACATACACATCAAAACACCATACGATGAGCAAGGTAGGGTCTACATAAACCACAAGGGCTTCCCCTCCATCAACTGCCAGGTTGTGTGCAATACCCAGGGCATTATCTTGAATGTGTGTGGTGGCAGCCCTGGAAGCTATCACAACTCCCATATCTGGAAAATGACACAGCCATACCAGTCATTTGCCAGTGGTGACATCCCATATGCCCACCTAGTGGAGGATGCTGGTTATGCACTGGAGCCATGGCTGATGACACCCATCAGAAATGCACACACATCTGTGCAAGAAATCCATAATGAGGCACATGCACAAACCAGAATCATAATGCAGTGTGTGTTTGGGATGCTCAAGTCATGGTTCTGCTGTCTGGACATATCCGGTGGAGTCTTGAAGTACTCTCCAGCTACATGTACACAAATATTCATAGTATGTGCCATGCTTCACAATATGATCCTGTGGAAATAGCTGCAGCAGGAAGAGCATGGGGCAAGGCCACACAGCCCCCCACCTTTGCCAAGCTCATCACAGGCACAGAGGGACTCAGAGGAGGAACAATCTGAGCCTGCCCATGTAGACAGAAGGAGGCATGCCCAGTTATACCCAGGCCTTGGCAAAGAGGCAACATATAGCACATACACAGACATGGTATGGACCCAGGGAATGACACCTCTCTCTGACTCGCACATACAGTAAAAGGGATGCCAAGCATGATACTACCTTTGTTTTACCATGTATAGGGAGTGTACTGTGTGCATCCAACATAGTCAACCCTCCAGCACCATCCTCAGTACTGACACAGCCACAAGGTAAGTGACTCTTCCTGTTAATTGCTGAATGGAGTAGTATGTTCTGATAGTTGTATCTATGGTATGGACATGAACATGCAAGGGAATTGGTTGGCTGAATGGGATGGTAGCAGATAGTGGACACCTATATTGCCAGCATGAAATCCATAGCAAATACTGGTGTCAACATACTAGACAGTAATAGGCAAGTTGACAAATCCCACTGCAGTACATGTGGTGGCCCAAGTGTGTGTCCATAGGACGCATACATGCATGTCAGTGAGGCACACATACCCACCACCAGCCTCAGCCAGCAGGACAGGTGTAGATGACCATAAAGAAAGGCTGGGCTAAGGCCTCCAATTGATGGCAGTGATTAACAGCCCCCCTCCAGACCTACACAAACAGACTATAACAGGTCTGGCAGTTGTATGTTAATTCTGATGTGTAAGAAGTCTGAAACTGAAATGCAGGCCAATAAAACCTAAGATCTGTACTCTACTGATATGCCCCCATTCTGCATGATAGTTCAGAATACAAAATGAAATGGAAGCCAACAGAGTACCTGAAATACCAATACAATCACAGCAAATGTAGAAATGCAGTGACATGTACATGTACATGTGAGGTGTAATAACAGTGGGGCACATATTACCTGAGCTGGCCCATTCTACAGGATAGATTGTTGCATGTGTACAGTATGCAGGGGTCCATGTGTTAGGTTCTTGTGTGTTCAATATTGTCTGGAAGTGGTCAGCATGTAGGCATGGAGGGTTGTATCTCACTGGCCTATGGGCAGTACTGTGGATGACAGGCCCATGTTCCAACAACTGCTGTGCCAACCACAATGCTTCTCAGTAATACCCATGTCAGCAGTTGTCCATACTCACTGTCAGGATATCAATATCTGTCACTGTCTGAAAAATGGACATGCCATGAATGTGGGCCCAGACATAACACAGTACACAGGTGGAAGTACCTTAGACAGAGTACATAAAATGTAACTGTCAACTGCACACAACTTTGGAACAGTACATACAGGTTAACAGCACATTAGTTGTCTTTGTAGTATGGAATACTGATGTAGTCTGGCCAATCACTGGCAGACCAGAAAAGTCACAGTTATGAAGTAATGAGTGACTGCCTATGTCCCCACACAAGGCAGCATAAGGGGAATGTCCCATGTATATCTGTGAGTCAGCTGCAAGAAGCTTCCATATCACACATGCACTCAGCTCACCCCACCATTAGCCACAGGTTTATCAAAGGTCATATCCTTGCTGTTGGGAATGAGTACAGTATGACCCCCCACGTCTGTATGGGAATACCCACAGAATGCAGCATGATGAAGAGGTGCCCCATGCAGATGTGTCCCAAGCTGTAAGCAGCACCCTGCCAGCATCCAGATCAATGGATAAATATGGTCAGGAATTATTGCCATTAACACCTTGCACACTTACCCTGTCACCCCAGGGGAATCCAGTGGCTTCTAGCCTGGGAATGTATGAGTGACAGAATGCAGTGGCTGGCTATGGATGGCCTGAATCACTACCAAATGGCCTACAGTCCTCTGTAAAAGTCATGTGCATCACCTGTAGTGCCACTGTTTGTTATCTCATGGGGTCCCAACTAACAACATGACACAGTCAACAGAACACAAATGCAAGGCCATGTTGACAAATCCCAGTAGCATGGCCACCATGTCCTACTGCATGAACTGTGGACCAACCACTAAATACCACTGGGATGAAGGGACAACTATAGGGATACATCTCAGATATCACTCGGATAATGTTAGGAAGAGGATAGAATAACAGAGTGGGGGGTGTGGAAGCATGGACATCATGGAGTGTGTGAAATCTGAAACTCTGATGTGTGCCCATACTACCCCTGCCTGCAAACCCAGTAATGGGTGGCTACAAACCTGCTTGTAAACCAAAATGTGAAGGGGAACTGACAAGATATATGAGCCCTGCCTCCGGGTAACCTGGGTGAATTTGTACAGCTGAACGGTATGCCACAGCAAGATATGGCCATTCTGTTACATTGATATGTGAACAAGAAGGAGATCATCAGCCACCATAGAACCAAGGTTCTGGACCATTTACACAGACCCATCAGCAAATGTCTGCAGCTACCCCTCCAGAATGACATGAGTGTGCAAGAATATGTACGATGCAGTCCACAATACTGGACACAACTTCATTCATCTTGTATTTCCCAGGAATTAACTGTGAGCAAATAAGTATATCTGTCAGTAGTTGATGACATGATACATCACAGTGTAAAACAGTACATATGTCTGAATATCTCTGCTAACACCAACCATGTAACTCAAGCAGCACAGACAGCAATAGTTACAATATCTCACTATCTGTCACCCATTGTGACTCCATATTGTCAACCTGTCTACAGATATCCTGCAGAAACAGGTTGCTAGCTGTAGGTTTAGAACACCAAACCCTGGACTGGAGTACACCCTATCTGGAATGGATTCACACACTCAGTACAAAAGGTCATACTGGGCATGCTCCTACACTTAGATAAATGAAGCCCATGTCTGGCAACACAGTGAAATACATACATCTGTCAGTCACAGATGTCTGTGCACACACACCACATTGTACACCATTCATGCTTTGCACACACATTGGATAGGAATACTCACACATATCCAAGGCCAACACACTATATGTCAAACATACACACACACAGATGTGAGGAAGAGAGAGACAGTGACAGAGAGATTTCCATTATGAGGCCTGTCCCACCCACCACACATCCAGTTGGCTGATATCACATGATGTGCTGATGTCAATCACTGTAGACATTCCTTTTGGTAGCCCTCAGCCCTATAGTGTCTGTGGTGCTTGTGATAACTGTGTAACGTGATAGTAAAAATCAGTATTCATCCCACATTTGTATACTCAGTCCTGTCAAATGTAAAGTTGTGTGTGACTGAGTGTGTGTGTGTTTCAAACACACTGCACTTCTCATTGCCCATGTTAACACTCCTGCTGATGTCAGCCACCTTGAAATAACCATCTGGCCAAGTCTCAGCCTTGTAAGCTACATGGCACTTGCGATACGTGTGCAATACTGTAGTGTAGAAAACTAGTTAGGTAGAAGTTCTAATCCCAAACATAGCAACTATGAAACTGTGTGTGTGTGTAGATGATTTTGAGGCCATTCACACTCACTACACTCCCATTTCCCTACTTTAGCATGTCTGCTGATGTCAGTCACCTTGCAATGACTCTTTGGACAAGTACCAGCTCTATAAGCTCTATGGCACTTTCAATAACTGTGTAATGCTATAGTGTAGTATACTATTTAGGTAGGAGTTCTAATTCCAGACATGGCAACTGTGAAACTGTGTGTTTGTGTGTGAGAGAGTCTGTATGTCTTTGTTGATACCTGATTTTATGGATATTGAAACTTACTGCTCTTCCCTTACCTCTCCTTTAGCAATGCTGCTGATGGTAGTTCCTGTCAGAGATACCTGTGAACAGCTCTGCAACTTATAAGTTCCATGGCACTTGCAATAACTGTGTAATACTGTAGTGTAGCATACTAGTTAAGTAGGAGTTCTAATCCCAGACATGGCAACTGGGTGTGTTTGACAGTGTGTGTGTCTTTTATGATACCTAATTTTTATGGATATTCACACTTACTACTCTCCCCTTACCCCTCCTTTAGCACTGCTGCTGATGTTAGCCACCTTCAAAGATACCTTTGGACATCTCTCCAACATACAAGTTCTGTGGTGCTTGCGAGAACTGTGCACTACTGTAGTGTAGCATACTAGTTAGGTAGGAGTTCTAATCCTGGCACTGGCAACTGTGGTAATGTGTGTGTTTGTGTGAGGGATTGTCTGTGTGTCTTTGTTGATACCTGATTCTGTGGACATTCACACTTACTACACTTCCCTTACCCCTCCTTTAGCTCTGCTGCTGATGTTACTCACCTTCAAAGATACCTATGGACAGCTCTTCAACATGTAAGCTCTGTGGCACATGCAATAACTGCATAGCACTGTAATAGCAATACATAGCCAGGCAGGGGTTTAAAACTCAATACTGGTATGTGTGTGTGTGTGTGTGTGTGTGTGTGTGTGTGTGTGTGTGTGTGTGTGTGTGTGTGATCAGTATCCTCTTTGGGTGTTGAGGTGATTGTGTAATGACAGGATCCATTGTAGTGTGGGTTTTGCAACATTATTATATTGAGAACCTATATGTCCCAATGTCCATGTTACAAGGCCAACAATTTTCAAACACTGTAGAGGTTGTTATATACAATCCACAGCCATAAATGTGTACTGCCATGTGCAATTACTATGTGACAGTATATGTGCAATTATTATGTGACAGTATGGATTAGTAAACAATATAGGCAACCGTTATAATACCCACATACCACTCTCCACCCATGGAGCATACACAAACATGATTGTCTCTTTCTCCCTTCCTTTCTTTCTCACTCTCTCTCCCTCTCTGGTAGATGTGGAAAAATACATCTGTTTGCATAGGCAGCAGCTTGACTTTTGTAGGTAATGCTCATGATCAGCTGATGGCCTGTGCATGAATTGCAGTCCCCACTTGCTAATTGCGTGTGGAACAGCTGTGGTATCATCCTATAGCCAATTGCATGGAAACACACTCCTATAACTATGCACTTCATGTGGGTGTTGGCCCTTTTCCTTCACTATGAGCAGGACGTCATATGGGTGTCTGACAAACAACATCACAGAGGGTAGATGGAAATACCTCTTAAAACAAACACTGTGGAGACAGGCCAACAAACAGGAGGGGGATATTCCAGACATGAGAACAGAATGTAAGTATTGCCATTCTACATTTGAAGTAATGTTGGTTTAACAGGGTTTGTGTGGATATGGCTGTTCTGCATGATTTAATGTCTGGCATGGCAGTGTTATGTGGTTGAGGAAAATCTCACCTGTAGGGCTATCTGCAGACTGGCCAGAATTTGGAGTCTTGGATGTGGTGTGTTGCTCACACATTTCCTGTCTTTAGAAATGCAGTAGCATACTCTGATAATTGCAGTCAGTAAATGGGGACATCGATGTGTTTTACTGACTTCATATCCCTCAAAAGAGATACGTCACAATAAACCCTGTTACACCAGCAATTTTCTCAGTTTATTACAGCAATATGTCAATATTGTCCATTTGTTTCTGCCTCTATCCCCCAAGTCTGTCACCCTTTGTCCATATGTCATGCAGTAAGAGGTGTGTATATACAGTATATCATTATTTACTGACATCATTCCTGATAAAAAGCCAGTGATGTATCAGACTGCCAGACATGTTATGTATAGTAGGCCTTATATCTGAGTGCAAAAGTTGGACATTCTGTTGTAGTCTGTATAGTAGTGAGGTCTGTGTACATATGGTGATTGTTGACAGAGTGTCAGTATTGTGTAGCAGTCTATTGTGCATATGTTACTTGGCCTGTGTACAGACTGTGGTAGATGTCATTATTCTTGGTCCTGTTCTATCAGACGTTGCATACTGCTCCAGTTTCTGGTACCCTATCAGCGTATATGTTTGTACGGCCAGACTGAGACATGTTCCATACCACAGTCCGGCATCATACTACACTGTGAATTGGGCCAGTATATGTAGGGTTAGTGTGTGTGTGGCAAATATGAGGATGGTTTTGTTCACACAGTCCATATACTGTGCTATTAATTAGGCTTACCATAATGTGACTCTGACTGTGTTGAGATTGGTTGCGGGTATGCACTTTCACATTGGTGTCTGTTACATGCCTGTAGTGCCTGCTATATTTGCAATTGTATGTGTATTCCAAACAAGAAGCTGAAAAACCAGTTGTTGACTTGAGCTGGATTAATAAGTTAGTAAGATTTCTAATGGAGGCATTCAGTCCTCCAATTAAACCAGCCAATTCACCAGTATCTCCGACTCCTGAAGCCATGAAAAACACACTTCTCACCTCACTTACTTGTAACCAAAGAAGAAGCTGAAAAACCAGTGAAAACTGTTTTATTAAACCACCAACAACAGAAACGTTAAAGGTTTAGTGCCTTCATCCATCAGGACATCATCAGAACAATGAACCAGCCCAATCCATCAGTATAAATAATAATTAAAACAATCACATGACACTTAAACCACTAATTAAATACAAATATTAGTAAAAACATCTGTAAACTGTTCATTCAAACATAAAATGTAAAAAAATATATAAAAAATACTAAATGTTAAACAACAACCACATTAACATTATAAACTTTTTAAAAATAAGATAGGTGAAATGGAACAAGTGTAATTTAGCCCTGGCTCTAGGGAATTCAGCCTGAGCTGCCATTTCAGTTCCCTCACTAGTAAATGTTCTTCTGCAATTCTACTCCTATCATCCCTCTTAAGCTGTTCTATGACAAAATACCCAAATGTGTGTCCAGGGTTTTTTGAACGTATCTAAACAATGTGTTTATGTTTTTTTTCTTTTTAATATCTCTTTCATGTTTGTATATTCTTTCTCTCACCCATCTTATAGTTTTTCCTATGTAATAGGCAGAACAATCCAAGCAGCAGGCGGCATAAGTAGCCCATTTGGTGTTACAATTGTATTTCTCCTTAATGAGAACCTTAAACCCATTAAGAAAAAAACTGACAGCCTACTAATGTATGGGGACATATTCTGCAATATCCACACTTGGACATACCTTGGGTGGCAGATGAAATACAATCCCTACTTTGTTTTCTCTCCAATAACAGTTTGAAGCAAAAATCTTTCCTATAAACCATAATTGGTTTGCCACCCAATATCCTATACAATTGGGGGTTCAAAGATATTAGTAACCAGTTATTTCTCAATGTTTGGACAATTTCATGACTATCCAAAGAGTAGGTACAAGTAAAGGACCTGTTGTAATTATTTCCATCAGAAGCCTGAAAATCACTTATAGTAACATCAGAGAAAGAGATTAAAAATAAAGACACAAACACATTGTTTAGACATGTTCAAAAAACCCTGGACACATATTTCGGTATTTTGTTATAGAACAGCTTAAGAGGGATGATAGGGGTAGAAATGTGGCTGTGTGCAGGGATGGGGTGGATAAAAGTGGGATGTCAACCAGTGGCACAGATTCAGCCCCTGACAACCCTGCCTGTGACTCACTATGCCTATCATCATTGTCAGAGTCTGTATGGACAATAACATCAGTTTGCCTGCAGGAGGGACCTTGACCCAACTTGCCACCTGTGAGGGGCAGACAAGAAATGTAAATTAAGATCTGTATATTATGTTTACTTCTACACACACACACACACACACACATACACACTTACAGGTGAGGTGGCACAAAGATATTACATATACCTCTCATTACCCAACAATCATCATGCATGACATATGGCACTCAACAGCATACACTGCAGCCTTACTCAATCCTTGTTACCAACATTATACATCTCTGTAATGCATGGGTTGCATTAGTAGGTGATGTCCCTTCCTCTGGAACTCACTGCACCCATATACACCCTGTTGGTGTACCCCTGTACAGCATACTGGCATGTACTGTGCAACATATCTCACAGGTGTACACAGCATTGTTGAATGTGTATATGTGTGACAGAAATGTTTGCTCTGTTGCTCACAGCCCCTATGTGTTTGTTTCACACATACCTGGGATGATATGAGGACTGATGTCAGTAAGTGATGCCTGTCCTTTGATTTGCATATTTCATCATCAGCAGTGCATATATGTGCAATACAATCTGGTTACACTGACAACCTTCAAAGCTTAATGTGGATATGAGGAGTGTATATACCCTTGTTGACATTCCAGCCTCTTCTATGATATGCAGTGGGGCCACAATACTGCAATTGTTAACATTACACACACCTGATATGTGATATATGCCCTGTGCAATCCAATGCAGTATCAAACAAATGTGTTAGTTATGCAGGTGCTGAATGAGATGCATACAATATGTGGTTTGCATAAGTGTGCACACCCTTAACACAATGGTTTGTTGAAGCACCTGTTAAGTTAACTACAGCAGTCACTGTTCCTGGAAGGGGTATACTAGCATGACCCATCTTCACTTGCCATTATTTTGTCACTCTGCCCTACAGATGTCCTCCAACTCTGCCAGATTGCAAGGTCAGCTCATGTGCACAGCCCTTGGAGGTCACACAGTGGCTTCACTATTGCTGTAGAGTCAGGGTTATGTCTGGCACAATTCATAACCTTCACTGTGTTCAGATACAGACATTCGTAGCAAGCTTTGGATGTATGCTTCAGTTCACTGTTATGTTTCAGGCCGAAACCCTTACCCATCATCAGCCTTATTGCAGATGCTTGACAACTATGGGCCACACGAGTGTTATTTTGCAGTGTTCCAAATTCCAAACACCATGTGCACTGGCCTAGTTCCAGTTAATGAACAGCAAACCTAAAGGTGTACACTGGCACCAGCAAGCTAAATATTGGAGATGGTGGCCTGAGGTGGGGTGAGCTGTTGCTTGTGCACCACATGTATCTTTATGAATACTGTCTGTAGGTTTGATCCTTGGTCTCATGACACCATTACAATTTGCAACATAAGCATTTGGGACACTTACTGTTATGCTTATACTACCTGTAGAGAGCCCTGGATGATGTATCATGTGGGCCAACTCTTCCATCTGATTAACCTAACCCATAGGGCACACTTATGCAGAATCCAGGCAATTGTCGACACAGATACTGTGCAGGCAGTACTTCCTAGACATTCCTGCAAGTCCCTCAGTATTGCTGCATGTTTCTGGCAGCCACCATGACCAGTTTGCAACATGTTTTGTCATCTGTTTCGGATGGGCATCTGTTTATTTTCTACATCAATGTAGTCCCATACTTCATACACACATAAATGACTGCACTGTTTGCCATGGTATATGTAATGGTGAGGTAAGGCTACTTTTCCCACTCCTGAGTGCTACCTTTCAGATATGGGATCTATTTCATGGTTTGTAAGATTTGTGCAAGCCACGGTTGCCTCTGTTGCAGGTGACTGGACAAATGTCATGGGCATACTTCTTGGACAGCAGACCATGACTTGGTGTGACATTGAGGCCCTGTACTTGATGGAAGGTGTGCGCTCAAGAAGAGTGAATGCTGTCAGCACATCACAAGCTGCTTCCACAATATGTTATTTGGAGTGTGCGCACACATGTTTCCAGTGTTTGTTAAGGTATGTATTCCCCATATTTGTTGTCCTAACATAGGATTTCATATTACACATTCATTGCTCATGTTAGGATAACATTACAGGTTGTAAATGGTGTGGAATGTGGTATTGTGATTTTCCATTGTTTATATCAGGAACAGTTGCCATTGTAATAGTGGTGTATACACTGTTGTAGCCATTGTATAAGGGTAATGTTTCAGATATGTACCTACTGTAGGCCATTTGTCCCACCATTATGTTCATCTCTGTCCACACATCTTCACTGACAGGTTGTTAGGTATACTGCAGGACTCTTACATGCCCTTCAGATATGCCACCATGGTGACCACTGTGATGCAGTGCAGTTAACACCAACAATAACATGCACAGCATGCATTATGGGTAGGTGTGTTAGATGTGTGCGTGGCAAATAGCATGGCCCTAACATGGCCGGTGTATTGGCAAATGTGACCAAAACAACTCCATACTCACCAGCTACAGGCTGCTGTCCCAGTTGTATACCAGAGGGACCTGAATAGCTGTGAGACAGAAGTAATGTCAGTAGCCACACTTGTGGCATTGCTACAGGGTGGAAACAGCATTTCAACACATCGACAGTACAAACACACAGTACTAGAGATTATGCACATCCTTTCATTACTACACTGCAGCAACAGACTATCTTATCTGACATATGAAAGTAAAACTCCGCGTGATCAGACCACAATCTTCTTTGATAACAAAAATAAAATTCAGTAGATTCAGCGCTATCGTCTGCTGCAGGCAGACTTCATCATCATTCTGATGAAGTCTGCCTGCAGCAGACGATAGCGCTGAATCTACTGAATTTTATTTTTGTTATCAAAGAAGATTGTGGTCTGATCACACGGAGTTTTACTTTCATGGTTTATTGGACTTTTTACATTTTTTGATTATCTGACATATGCATGTAGATACTTTACAGATGAAAATGTATAAGCAACAGTGGTCTAGTAATGTTCCCTGGGGCCTTACCTGCATGCTCCTCGTCCATAGTGTGGGTGGCACCCACCTCCACAATGCTGTCTTCAGCCTGCTGGCTTGGCTGGTGAGTGGGTGCCACAGGGCTGGCGAGGAGCTCCTCAGCATGTGTCAGTGGGGAGCTGGATGGCATGATCCCCACCTGTGACTAGCTCATCCTGCCTAACTGCAGCAGCATGCAGATGGGTGTGTTGGATCAGATTGATGCATCAATGCCACACCTGATCATAATTTCAGTTGTACAGGCTAACATTGTTTACCCCATGAATGAGCTTGTTCCACAGGGTGGTCTTCTCCTGCAGATCCTGGGCCCTGCGGCCAAAGAGGATGGCATGATGCATGATGACATACTGGATGACTGCATCATTTTCCAGGTTTGTGAATGTGGGCAGACATTCCAGGGACATTGTACCTAGAAGACACAAACAGGAAAAAAGGTCACAGGACCTCATACGGTTGTCCACATGCATATCAACAGTGGATATTACTTGCAAATAATCCTGCCTATACCATAACACTGTAAGCTATCATGGCTTTGACATCTTGCATTACACACCTGGCCCTGACCTGTCCAGTTCACCCAATGACACTTAATGGCATAATCCACTATTCACCATTCATTTCTGTGTAGAGGGATGACCGTGGCAATCTTCCATGTGGATGTTGGCATGTGTGTTTTTGACTGTAGTGTGTGATGGAACTGTGAGTACATGCCTGTGTTCATGTAGGAGGTAAGCTGTGATGTTCTCATGCCCCATGGAGACTTGCTGTTGGTGCCATCATTCGGCATTCTGTCCATGCCCCCTATGTGCCACTGTACAGCCGCTATAGCAATCTTATTATGTGCTTTGTGTCTTGGTGCTGTCCACCAAGGGGGATTACCCTATCGTTGGTGGAGTATGGTTGTACAGGAAAGGTACTTCTGATTCCATATAGCTACAGTGGATGTGAAGTGTACACACCCATGTTACAAAGCATGGTACTTGTGAAATTGGAACATGACCCCACAAAAGGACATGTCAACACAATCCCCACATGTGATGTGTCCTATAGCCTGCTCAGTTCAATAGGGAACATAACAACCTGTCCAATGGAAACATATGAGAATTAATACTCAGTACAGTAAGCCAGTTGAATGTGTGTGCACACCCTTACACTGATATGTTGTGTTAATACCTGCTGAGATGATTACAGCATTCATTTGTCTTGGTTTGTACTCTAACTTCATAACATATCTTCACTTGGCAGTGGTTGCTCACCTTCCATTAAACAGCTTTGTTTCTTTTTCAAGAGAATTGTTCAGGTTGTGGGTCACATTTGAGGTGAGAAACATTTTGACATGACTTTCTGTGGTCTCAATGGATTACAGCATACAGACCTAGCATTCCAACAGGGGTGTGCACTTTGATATCAAGTGTATATGGGTGTTGGTATAGCTGTTAGTGGTAGGCATAGACAGTGGGTCATAACAGTTGTACACTTCTCTGATTACTATGTGATAAGCATGCCTATTGTAGTACCCATATCAGTGTCATGGCAATGCAACAATTAGTAGCAGTGCACATTTTATTTTGTTGTATGCAGTGGCAGTGATATTACACACGTGCAACATGCACATCCTATTTTTTGGACTGCTTGTGACCCATGTTATCACTTCTGTGCCTTTCAGCTGAACATACACATAAATACACATGCTCAGGGGATACCTGTTACACATTTGTGTTTTATGTCATTATGGCACACTGTATTTACAGTCTTGCAGCTCAATCATATGTCTCAACCTGTTATACCAGGACTTCTGGTCATTGGTCTACCTCACTAGGTGACAAAACAGGGAAGTCAATTTTGATAATGTATCAATATAGCTGCCATAACACAAGTATATGAGTGACTGCAGATATCTGTCACAACTGTGAACTTTGTCCAGAAGAATGCTGTATAGTTGAATGTTATTAACTCAATATATCACATGCAGTTTAACACTACAAAAGTGCAACAGTGCTTTACTATGCTCATGCCCTATATAGGTATCCTAGATTTACAATGCAAACATGTATAATACTCATATTCACAAGGAATATGGGTATGGGCAACATCCCATTAACTGGCCTAGCACTGGCACAGACACGACTGTTTGACAGACACTCTAATGGTTGCCATATGTGAGCTGTCCTTTCCCAGGGTGTGTCAGGCTCCTCAGCTTTGACACAACCTATCCACCTCTTAGAGCATCACATGTGGACAAAACCTAACATTGGGGGGGTTGTATGGGGACAGATCATAGATATGCCTCTTACAAACCTTTGTAGCATGATACATTTCGCATTACCATGACTGTACTGAAGGTGGTGGGGTCTGAAACTCATGTGTCTGTCATGACTTCATTACGTCCACCTTCAGCTATTTGCCAGACTGATATAGATGTCTGGAGGAAAAGAACAAACACTATGATGGCTAGATCTTGATATTATGTGAAGATCTGCACAGTTCACAGCTATGGCCCACTGCAGACAGAGCCAGATCCTATGTCCATAGCATTTGTTCAGCAGGGCAACATTACAGCAAGTACTGATGGCACATATACATCTTTCATAATCATCTATCCCATTATTACAGACCAAGTACTACATTCGATTGCATGCTTACATGTTTCAAATACCTGGTTTATCTTCAGGTTCCCTCTGTGTACAGGATGTCTTCTTGTTTCTTATTTTGAGGTTTTGTGTGTTTTTCATTTTTTGCTGTGTCTCTCTTTCTGTCTCATCTCTCTCCCTCTCTCTCTCTCTCTTTCTCCACTACTGGGATTGAGCTTGTTTGAATAGGTTGAAGCATGGGTTTTGTAGGTGATGTTCATGTTCAGGGATGGCTTCTGCACCAGTTGCTGTTCCCCACTTGCTAATTGCATGCAGGCAGTTGTGTAGTTCTTCCAATGGCCAATGTCATAGCACTACATCATGTGGGCATTGTCCCTTTACCTTTCCTGTATGGAAGACATCCTTCATGTGTGGAAGCAGCAGTGTTACAGACAGCAGGTAGGAATACCTCTTACAACAGGACTTGTGGACACAGGCCAACTACATGTTTGTATAAGGTTCCAGACCTAGGGACAGTGTGTGAGTATTGCTGTTATATGCATTGAATACTACTAGTTTTACAGGGTTTGTGTGTACATGCTAGTTTTGCATGGAATGCAGTCTGTCTGCATTGTTCTCAACTGTGGGCCTATCCACATGATGGCCAGAGGATTGGATGTTATGTTTTGTCTGTTCCCCACACAGGTCTTGTCCTTGACATATCAGTGGCATTCTCTCCGTAGATTGCTATCAGTACCTGGCAACATCCATTTGTGTTTCTGACTTCATATTCCTGAATAAGGGTATGTTGCAACCAATCCTGTAACAGCAGCAATTTTCACGGTGTATAACAGCAATATTTCAAATATGGCCCTGTGTTTCAGCCTCTGTCCTCCACCTATATACCAGGCTTTGTCCAGATGTAATGCAGTAAGAAGTCTATCATTATTTAGTGCTGACATTTCTGCTATCATTCCAGGGATGTTGTGGACTCCCACACAAGTTGTGGGGTAGAGTCCATATATATGAGGGCTACAGCTGGACAAAACGTGTGACCCTGTACAGTCTGAGAGTCAGTGTATATAGAACACTGTTATATGCCCTTGTAAGACATTTTATGGGGGAGGGGTATTAAATCTTTTTAACCTAGGCTCTTACAACATGGGAGGAATATCAGCACTAAGAAACATTAAGGTATATGGCTGTGCATTTTCATATGTTTCATCATGGGAGCAGTGGTGGGCTAGAGCTTACTGCCTTGCACACAGTTCTGTTTGTCAGTGTGATAGTGACGTTTTAAGTTAAGCATTGTTATGTAACAGATACATTTACATTGTGACAAGTGATACTTTCCCCCCTAGGGGGTTGAGTACAGAGTGTAATTGGAGGCTGTTGAACTACATCTGTAATTAAGTGCTGATCGATTCTCATCTTTAAGGCAAATGTATTTTTTTACTGTTGTACTACTTGAAGGCTTTAGCCTAGACAGCAAAGTATGTTATGCTTTGCAGATTACTGTATTATATGTTTTCTTTGAGAGTTGCATTAATCAGTTATGTATTTCAAACACCTACATGCTATAAGAAATGGCATAAACAACTGAAATAGTACACACATAAACATTTATATGTATGCAAAATGTGTGTGGTGTCATGGCAATAGTTCTCATTTGTAGGAAAGAATCAGAAATTGGCCATTTGAAAAGGTGGCAACTGTAGGAATAATGGCTGTTTGATATTCTGTGCACTCTCTCTCTCTCTCTCTCTCACTCTCTCTCTATATGTTGTGTATACGCTCTATATTAAATACGCTTATTTTAAGCACTTTTCTGCAGTACGACTACATTTTTTTGGATATATTTTTCGGATATTGACAAGAGTGAAAACGTGAAGTGAGCTTTGGTTGTCTCCTGGTTTATTACTTGGATTAATATATATATATATATATATATATATATATATATATATATATATATATGTAGATATATATATATATATATGTAGATATATATATACACACACACACACACACACACACACACAAATACATTTTCCCTATTGTTGAGTGACTGTGCTGCATAATATGTTTGAGAAAACATCACTCATATCTTCAGCTCAGATGGCTTAGTGGTAACTTGCTGTGGATATGTTGTGCAGGGTCCTGGGTTTGAGACTTGCAAGGGCTGATTGTTTTGTTGCCGGGCAGAACAAAGGCACTTTTAAGCAGTTGTAAGTGGGTCTGCACGTTGGTAAGGCTAATTTCTGGTTAAATATGCTTACAGACTGTTAGCCTTAAAATTGCTCAATCTGTGTAGGCATTGCTTAGCGCCATGCAAACAGACTTAATCCCACTTACTACTGCTTAAAAGGGCTTACACCCAGTTAACCCTGTGCTAATTTCTTTAAAAGAAAGAAAAAATGGGTAATAGGAAAGTGATGAAAAATGGGGCATGCAGAGGGAAAGACAACAGGGAAGGTAGCTAGGGATGTGCAGGACAGGTGTAGGGAAGGTCAATAGCTGTCCATTTCTTCTACAGCAACAGCTGTGCATATATATTGAATTTGCAGGTATATTTGGACACTCAAACCTCTGAGAGAGGTGTGAGGACAACAATAATGTGTTGTGGAGCCAATTAGACCAGATTACATGTGTCCAGTGGACACGTGTGCAAAATGGACAGCTTTGTATGGGGCGAAATATTTTTTGGGAACAAATTGCCCTTTTTTTTAGGTGAGAATGGGATGTTGGGGAAGGATAGAAGGTATATTTGGGGAGGTAGGTTGGGTAGTAAGACAGACAAGACAGACAAGATAGCATACAGGTGTGGTATATGACACATGTGGGGAGTAAACACCTTGGATGGGGAGGGGTGTTTGGAAATCGGAAGCCCATGAGCTCCCAAATGGAAACAGTGGGACTGAGGTCCCCACCCATTGGCAGACACCACCGCACCTTCTTGGCCCCAAAGGTGGCTATGGGCTGAGCAGGAGGGGTAGGATGACCCTCTAATTGTGCCATGCAGCCCTCAAGCTGGGGTATCAGCTCTCCAAACCCCTTTCAGAGCTCGCTACACACCAAACACTGGACCTGGCTTTGGGTGACAGGATCCTGTCCTTGCCCATTCCCCGGGGGAATGAGCCTCATCCCCTGAGGCAGTTACACCTGAAGGTGGTGTAGGTCCAGCAAACGAGGAGGTCCCGGGGTGGCTCCCAGATGTGCTGGGGCCTGGTCCTCCGGCCAGATGAGGTGGGAGAGGTGGGTCTGCTGGGACTGGCCTTCCCAAATGTGCTATGGTGTTACAGTTTTAGAATATATGTGAGTTAATAATAGGCAGCACAATCCAGGATTAGTTATAACAGCATAGATATTCCCATTAACCCAAAACAACAGATTTGAAAGAGTTGCATAGCAAACAGAACACATGCATATATTGAACCACAGTGACCATTACAATGGCTTGCAGGTTACATTGATAGCAACAGGCCACCAATGATAATATTTCAACATGGAGCATTAATAGAAACACATTTGAATATTTGTTGAACAAAAAGAAATATGTCCCAACAGTAAGTTTGGTGTAAAACATACCCATTGGTTTGTGTGTTTAGATTATTGTTGCAGATACAGTGGGGGAGGTAGAGAGAGATGTCAATTAGCAACTTGTATATCCTTGCAGTACTCACAACTTTAATGATCATTGCTCTAATCATTACTCTACAGGTATTATTACAATACCCCATGGTCTTGGTTTGGGCAGTGGTATGTTTGTACACAGCGTATACTTCAACTGTCTTATAGCTAAATTCTACTTCTCTTACCTGGTAGACCTTTGGAGGGAATGTTTGTTAACACTACCTGACTGTTTCTGCACATATTCCCAGATTCCTAGTTATAATTCTACACATACCTCTCAACCTCTTAAAGCAATCTGTACAAAGCTTGACAAATTGGGGGAAAAATAGGGACATTTTTTAAATATTGCTCTTATAAATGTTTAGAAAGTTGCTAGAGTAACAGGATTTGTTTTAATGTACATTTTCTGAAGGATCCGAAGTCTGAAACTCAAATGTATGTCATTATTTAGTGACTACAATCCTGAGATCATCCCAGTGATTTGCCAGAAAAATAGAGGAATAGACCAAATAATATGAGGCAAATATCTGGACATTCTGCAGAAATCTGTACAGTTGAGAGATATGATTATGCATACAGCTTACTACCACTCCCGGGATTCGAACCATGGCTGTTTGTGCTAAAAATACAACAATTTGTGTTTCATCAGCATGAGCTATTTAGAAAGTACTATCTTTTCCTTCTGTGGTATCTGTCTTAGTCTCTCTTAGTTGTACAATCTGACCTTGTAATTACAACATTCTTATAGAGACATTCCAAGACATATTTTTTTATGTAGTACAGTGTAAGAAACAGTTGACACAGCCATACTATTCACATACCAAATCTTGGTGAATGCAGCATGTGAGGCCATACAATACCAGAGTAAACACATCCAGTCCAGGATTTAGAACTTTATTGCCAGGCAGTTACACTTTTATTTAAATATGACCTATATGGGACTATTACTGTCATATTGTCTGGTTTAGTCAGTGGAAACTGTACACATTTTTTTTATTGCCAGGTAACATTTTACTCCTTTATATTTATTTGGTATGATATGACTACTACAAGCAGGATTGTTACTCACCAGCCTCAAGATGCAGCCTTTGTAACCTGCTGGCATGGGCTTCCTGGCTCACAGCCCACTCAGCTACAGTTGTAATGAAAATGACATTGCCCCTGTCTCTTACTTCTTGGACCCACTGTTCCAAGAGCTCCCTCTTCCTCCGTTTCAAGTCAACATAATGGTGCCAGACCTGCTCACCAGTCCAGATACCAGTGGCACTGGTGAGATCATGGGTGAGACTTTCCCAGGCTTCTGCTTTATATTGGGAGCCCTGGTACTGGTCTTGCAGCAGTCTCATGTCATGTTTTTTTACCAGGAGTCTTACCATGTCCTTGGACTCCTGTATGCCCCAGTGCTGCACCCAGAAGCTCATGCCCTCTCCAACTCCTGCCATACTGCCTACAGTGGAGAGCTACAACCAGTTATGAGCTGTATTCCTGCCTGTGGAGTTTAAATATGGCCGATTTCCCACCCTTTGCCATGATTGGACAGCTTTGAAAATGCTGAACTAAGCTAAGCTACGGGCAAACCTGCTTAGCTAAAGTTGGCAGTGCTTAAAGGGGCAGGTTCAGCATTGCTTACCAATGGGTAAATCCACTTAGCTGTGCTATCCATTGCTTAGTATTCATATGTACACAATGCTTACACCCAGTCAACATAGCTGTGCAATGCTTATTATATTGGTCTACCACCTGTATTTGATTGATTCATCATTCATTACATAATATTAGATTTATTTACATTCCCTGACATCCCCCAATGTGCTGTGATTAATTTATTTTTGTGTTCATAGGTTCATACTAGGCTATCTGCCCTAGGGCATTTATAAGCCTAGCCAGAGTGTGTTTGGCTTTCGCCACCCCTTGGAATGAGTATACTCTGCCCATTTTAAGGTTTAGTTTACTGTACCTCTGTCTAGCAGTGACACAGAAGTGACCCCCGGGGTAAACCTACGATCTCCCATCCACTCGTCAAGATTTCTCTTGAAGAGAGTCAGTGAGGGGCTCTGCCTAACATGGACTGGGATTTTATTCCAGAGTGAAGGGAGCCTATGGGTTATGAATCTGTCCCTCCAACATGTCCTATTTCATTCTGTGCTGAGGATCAAATTTCTCACTCGCATAGCTCTGGTGGATTTGGATTTTCTGAGGTGGAGCATGTCCATTAATTCCGGGTTGGACATGGCCTTGTACGTCAGGCATAGATCGCCTCTGATTAGGCGGTATGCTACTGAGTAGAGCTGGAGTTTCTTTAGCCAGGCAGCATATGGCATATGTTTGAGTCCCTTGATCCTCTTGGTGAGGTACTTTTGGGGTCTTTCCAATTGCTGCAGGTGTCGGGTAAGGTACATCCCAAATGGGGCATTATACTCAATTATGGGCCTGATGAGGGAAGAGTAAAGGGGCACAATGACCTCTCCTGATCTAGATGTGAATCCCTTCATGATAAGGTGGGCAATATAGAAGGCCTTTCTAACCACTTTGGCAATGTGAGTGTCAAACGAGAGGTTACTGTCAACTTGAGTCCCTAGGTCCCTAATTACTTCTTCCATACTTAATGGATTACCACCTATGTGGTAATTTGTGGGCACTTTGTTTTTCCCAAAGGGTATGACTATACACTTTTTGTGTTTAGTTTAAGGCCATGGCTCTGGCACTAGTTTTCCATTTCTATGAGACCCTTTTGAAGGATGCTTGTATTCGCTGGAGAATCAATTATGGCGCCCAGTTTGCTGTCATCTGCGAACTTGGTCAGCCACAATCCTCCCATGTTAGCCTGTACCTCAGAAAAATAAATACCGAACAAGAGAGGTCCAAGGACCGAGCCCTGTGGGATGCCACTTGTGACTGCTTTAGAGTCTGACATGTTTCCAGCAGTTCTGACCTTGTGGGTTCTGTTCTTGAGCCAGTTTGCAACCCATCTTATGACATAGGGGTTTATATTTAAGCTGGAGAGCTTGTCTGTGATGCCCGAGTGGGGTATCATGTCGAAGTCTTTTGCAAGGTCAAGGTAGGCTGTGTGAACTACCTTACCCTCATCAATGGCCTTGGTGACTGTTTCAAAGAAGTTGACCAGGTTCAGGAGGCAGGATCTGCCCTTAACAAAGCTGAATTGGGTAGGATCCAGTGTCTGTAGGTCCCCAATGTCTTTGTTCATGAGTTCCATAATGATCCTCTCCATAGCTTTGCAGACCAGGCTTGTCAAGCTTATGGGGAGGTAGTTTCCAGGGTCTATAGAAGCACCTCCTTTGTGGAGTGGGACCACTGTTGCTGTACGCCATTCTTTGGGTACATATCCTGTAGTAAGGCTGAGATTAAACAGCTGCCTTATGTGTGGGTTTAGCTCTTCTTGGAGTTCATGTAGCATGCAACCCGGGACACTGTCTGGTCCCATTGATGCTGTGTTTTTAGCTTTGGAGAGGGCGGCTCTCACCTGGGCATCTGAGATGCCAGCAAGGCAACTCTGCTGGGATAGATATTTGTCCCTTTGGAGGGGAGGGGGGAGAAAAATTTGCACTGAACCTGTCTGGTAGTATGTTGGCAATGTCTGTGGGTTCAGTGTATTTTTTGTCATTTTGGACTAACTCTGAGCATATCTGGGAGTTTCCACTCAGGTTTCTAACATAACTAAAGAAAGCCTTGTGATTAACTTTAGTGTCTTGTGCAATTTTTCTGTCAAAGTTGGCCTTGAATGATTTTATGAGTGATCGTAGTTGTTTGCTAGTACTGATCAGAGATGCCTTCCCTTTTAGGGATTTTGCTCTATCATGTAGTAGCTTCCTCCTTCTGTTGTATAGCTTATTTATGGCTGGGGTCCACCAGACAGGACGCCTGCCTTTGGGGTAATGGGTCTTGGTTTTATTTGGGATTGCATGATCCATGCATTCCTGTAGGTGTCCATAGAATGCGTTTATAAAGGATTCAGCAGAGTGGGCTGTGGTTTCCACTGGCCTAGGGGCCTTGAAGGATTCCACTTTGGTCTTAAGAAGTGTGAAGTCAGCTTTTGAGAAGTTCTTCACTGTGGTCTTCTGTGCTGGGGTGAGGGCGGGATGTGGATTTCCAGGGAGATTAATTTATGGTCCGATCTTACCAAAGAGGGGTATACTTCTGGTATGGAGCATTGTGTCCCCATGTTTGTGATGATCAGGTCTAATATATTTTCCCTTCTTGTGGGAGAGGTGACTAGTTGTTCCATAGCATTTGAGTTTATGAATTCTAGGAACCTTTGGGCTAGGGTATTGGGGCTTGAGTAATGCTCCCAGTCTATGTTTGGGTAGTTGAAGTCCCCCAATATGATGGTGTTTGGAGAGACCTTCATATTCTCCAGTGTCTTTAGAAAGGCCAAGTGAGGTTTCTGAGTTTGAGAGGGTGGTCTGTAGCATGCTACAAACTGGAGGACGGTTTTGTCCACTGTTAGTTGCACATGGATGGTCTTTGATGCTTCGTGCATTGCCACTAACCTGGAGGTGTGGGTATCCTTGTTGAATATGGATACTCCCCCTCCTTTTGTGGTTCGGTCCAAGTTCTGGGGCCAAAAAGCATGATATGAGGTATAACCTGGTAGTGCTGGGGTGCTCTCGGGAGCCTTGAACCAGGTTTCTGTCACTGCACAGACATCGATGTTCTCCATACTGAGAAGGGCTCGAGAGCATGCATCTTGAGGTTTAGACTTCTGGCATTGAGCAGCATTACCCTTAGTTTCTTTTTACTTGTGTTTTTTAGGGAGGTGGGTTTGTCTTTTGAGCCTTGCCTAAAAAAGGCACTATGGGGGTGGCAAGAGCCTTTGCCAATATCCGAAAGCCCAGGGGTGACGTGTGCAAGCCATCCCTTGCGAAGCAGCGGGGCTTGTCGAGCATGTCATCCCAAGCAGACAGACATTGGATCCCCTTAGAATGACACCAATACTTAAGCCAATTGTTAAAATTGATCATTTTGTCTTTGTACTGTGGCATCATTCTTGGTGAGGATAAGATGCTGCTCAAGGTCAGGGTCATACCGGCCTGGGCTACATAATCAGAGAGCTCCTCTATGTCTCTTTTCATGTAGTCCAGGGAGGTATGTCTCAAGTCATTCACACCAGCATGGACAATGACTGAGTCATATTTGTACCTGCTTTGGAGTACCTGAGTGCTTGTGTTATGTGGCAGATTCTAGCGCCCGACAGGCAGCTTACTGTGACCTTTTCCTTGTTCAGCCCGGTGAGCGGGACATCAGTGTGTCTGACTATAGAGTCACCTATTACAAGTGTGTCAGGTATGTTGTTTAGCCTTAAGGGCTGTGACTGTTTGGCACACTGACTTTGTGAATTATGTGTTTCATGTGTTTTGTTTTGAGATAGTGGTTGCTTGGATGTCTGCTTTGGAGGTCTCTGTTGCTTTAGTAGATTTTTATTAAGAGCCTCCGAGTATGTATTTGTGTGTTTATGTGTTTGGTTTGCAGTTGTGGTAGGTCTATGTGAGACTGGATTTGTGGTGTGTGTGGTTACCTTCTCCTCCTGACTGGTTATGCCAGTACTGAGTCGAGAGAGCTCTCCCTCCAATTTGGCTATATGGTTGCATCTCTCACATATATTTGTATTTGTTGGGAGAAGGAGAGGGTTGTCTGTATACATGAGGCAGTTGTAACATTGCTTCACGATTCCCAGATTCACCAGCTGAATTGGAGAGGAAGCCAGCAACTGTCCCTTCGACATGCCAGAATAGTATAAGGAACTGCTATGAAACTGAATCAGAAAGGACCTATAGGGGATAGGGTACTCAAGGGGATTTTAGGAGGATGTAGTGCTTTTTTAGTTAAAAAGTGCTTACCTTATACAAAATGCCTATAGGAGCAAGTGTGGGGTTTTTAGATTGAGAATAGAATGCTTAGCTTGAGAGTTAGAGCAGTTCTAAGGGAAAAAATGAAAAAATGAAGAGCAGACTTTGTGCAGCCAGGAATAGTTTAAACCTGATTAAGCGTCGCTGCCCGATGCTGCGCTATGCGCAAATTCGCGCTAAAGCAGACTTTATAGCAGGGGCTTAGAAAGAGCTAGGAAATGGCCCAAAATGGCCAATAAGCTACAAGTTACTGGGCTGGAACCACTCCTTTAATGACAGATAGGCTGCTCAGAGCTCCCCACTCCCACTGGTGAACAAAGAAGCTTCCTCCTATCCAAACAAGTATATGGGCAACACAGGAATTATGACACAGCCCAGAGATCCGCAATACCTGAAGACTGGACTATTCTAGTTCAGTAAAGGCGGGAAACAAGGATATTTTTTTGTTTTTTTCTTACAAAGTAGCAGAAAATAGATACAGTAACAACAGTAAATGCTTTAAATCGGCTAGCACACTTGAGTGTGTAGCCTACCAGTTAATTTAAGCAAAAACAAACTTTAAAGTGCAAAAAAGTTCAGGAAAACAAACAATAATGCAGTAAATCAACTTTGCAGAGCTTATTTTGTTATAGAAACTCGCTTTTCGGCGAGAAAAAGCAGTCAGAAATAAGTAGCCAAAAAATACTTATAAATCAATGGAAAGTCACTCTTCCACTCGCTGCTGCTTGTAGAACTCTGCAGGACACCACGAGGAGCTGTGCTGAGTCAAGTGTGACTATACTGTATGGGGCACTTGTGTTTATATGGGGTTTTCACTACTTTATTAGACTGCCACCTCACATCTGGGCCTAATACACTACTCTGGTTGAGAAAAATCAGTTACTTCTTACATAAATATGCAAAAAATAAAATATTTCATGCTTACACATACAAAATGTAAAGCTTTGGTGAGGCTCAAACCGTGAATGACTACATGCAAGGCATACACTCTAACCACTACACTATTGCAGTTATGCTTGTGCTTGATGTCTATTGCTTTTTAACTTATCGTGCTATTTCAGCTGAGCTAAGCATAGCAAAGCAATGGGCACAAACTTCAAAAAACAAGAAACAAACCAAGTGAACTGTTGAAGGCAAAAAAGAAACACTACAAGAGCTGGCAAATTAACGAATCCTAAGTTTAATGAGCGCTTTCGGTGAAGTTGATGCCTCACCTTCCTCAGATGAAATTAAAAACTGTTAGTCATCTTTTTATACAAACATCACCAAGTTAAGTTAAAACAATTAATTGAATAATTAAAACTAGTCAACAATGTTTTAAAGCCCTATGTATGACTATACATAAATTAAAATGTCATACTGTGACACACTGTAGTTACATAAAAACTTTTCAAAAGGCTTTTCAAGAAACTTTAGAATAATCATGCACATCACGAGCAATCTTTTTTTTCTTTGTTATTAGCAATTTACCCATGGTTGCTTCGATACGTGTGAAAATCCGAGCATACTCATATTTGTATCTCGGAAATTCAATGTGGTTATTAATAACATGTTCCAAAATCTCTAGTTATCCTTTAAATACACCAATTCGTGTTTTATAGAAGTTAACAAGTGACCTCAAAAACTCAAGACCTTGTCTGTCGAATAGCCACAAGAGTTCTCGATGAAAAAGAGAACCTTCCACTAAACCTACAGGGTAGCAGCACTGGCGCAACCCTTCGGGAATCAGCTTTTTGTCAATACATTCTTCTAAATATACAACTTCTAGTTGCAGTTTCCTGCATTTATACAACTTCGTATCAAATTCATCAATGCTAGTAGGTAAATCACTCACCCCTTTTTCGTTATCCTGTCCATTATTAATATTATTGTCTGGGCTAAAAAAGTCGTTGTTGTCAAGAAGTTAGCCATGGAAGGAATTGCACTTTCCTGTATCGGCACACTTTCTTGAGGCGGACGTGATTTCCAATGGTTGCAGTGTTATTTCTTATGTCCCTGTTAGTGATTTGCACCGTTGGTAATCCCTGAGTGCTACCAGGTAGGATTACAGAATTAGGAGCAAGCATTGTCTTTGCTCGTAAAGGAATTGCTGCTTGGCTTAACGGCTGCATACTAACACTGTTAGAAGGTGATGCATTAAGCCATTGGATTAGGGCATCCACCCACCCTAATAGAACCTGGACTAACGCTGTTAGATTTCTGATGCTGTTGTCCTGGTTAGACATGTTCAAAACATTTAAATCTTCTTGCGAAAAAAGAACTTGAGTTGCTGCTCTGGTTTCGTTCGCCATGCACACACAGACCAAACTTCAAAAAACAAGAAACAAACCAAGTGAACTGTTGAAGGCGAAAAAGAAACACTATAAAAGCCGGCAAATTAACAAATCCTTAGTTTAATGAGCGCTTTCGGTGAAGTCGATGCCTCACCTTCCTCAGTTGAAATTAAAAACTGTTAGTCATCTTTTTATACAAACATTAAGCAATGGACACACCCGTGCAGCTATGCCTAAACTTTATTGCATGTATAAAAAATGTATTTGTTGTGTTTTTTTATCTGTATCCTCCCAAATTCCCTGCTAATGCTGAACCTGTTATTTTATCAACTTTCTGCTTTGTGGGATGATTGTCCCTTATGGCTTTGTCCACATTCTTTACTCTGATGGGTTGGGAGGTGTGTGCTATGTGCTTATGCTAAATCTGTTATTCTAACAACTTTTGCTTGGTAGGGTCAATTGTCCCTTATGGCTTTGACCAGATTTCTGACCCTGATGGGTTGGGGGTGTTACGAGCGTTCTCGCTCATTTTAAATTGCCGAACAGCAATTCTGGAGTGCAGGGGACATGTGTATTGTGAGAGCTCTGCTCTCAGACACCCCCCCTGTGCTCGTACATGGAACCGTGTCCGTTTTACAGCATGGCAGCATGCCTTCATACATATGCATGGTGCGCTGCCATGATGAACAGGAACAGTCCCTGCTGCTTGCTGAATCCAGGGGCCTGTTTATTTGTAGAACTCTGAAATATATACAAATTCCGTTTCCAATTTCTGTATATAAAATGAGAGCAACAGTACTCTCCCCTTGCCAGACATATTTTGAGCAATAAAACTTATTACTCAACATCAGTTTTAACAGAGTACTATTTGTACTTCTTTCACCATTGTTTATACATGTGTTGTTTGTTAGGAAAGACCTAACCATGTCAGCACCATCAGTCTGAGAAATTATTGATTCAGTGTCAAAAGTTAAAAAAAATCATATTGGTGTCAACAGCAATAAATAAAATCTCTCAAAACAGCTAGTATTTTAATTTTGACTCAAGTGAAATGAATCTTTTATAAAACGGACAGTGTTTTGAATAAACTTTCTTAAAATATTTTCAACATAAAGGCTCCATTTTAGACCTCTTTGCAGCTACTGTTAGTCTGAAAGACAGTCTTTATACAGAGACCTAAATTGTATGACATTGCACTGAAAAAAAAATCATGTATTTCTAGAGTAACAGCATCATAAAGCAAGACTGCTAATACATCATCTGTTCTTACAGATTAAAAATTTGTCAGGTTTTCTAACTTCTATTTAATAAGCTACAGACTCTGCCAGCATCTCTGTAGTAGCTTGTTTATATAGTTCTCTGTGTCTGTAGTTACTAGTCCGCATCTTTCTCTGCTTTCTTGTATCTGCTTGTTTTACATCATGTATCTCTTTCAGTACCCTCTTTTCTGTGAGACTAAAGTGTAAATATAAGCTCTTTGCTGGTTTGGCTAATCAGAGCCACAACTAGGATATTTGGCACCCTGCCAAAGCCCCTGTTTGATATCCCTCATCATATATGTACTCTCTGCTAATTGTTTTGTATTGGTTGTAAACTGATTACTCTCTTTTATAACTGATCCTATATAAAACTACTCTTATACAAACTCAAACCATGCTCTACTTCAGTTGATTGACCTTCTAAGTGAGTACCTTAAAATAGCAGTCAATATCATTGCCTACCTGTCTCAATCCTTATAAAGAAGTTAATACAGGAAACCCACAGTCCATCTCTTTGGAAAAAGCAACACATTGTCCTTCTGCACAAATGAGGAAATTCAACAGATATTACAAACTTTAGACCTATAACAGTCTTATTCCTCCTCTGTAAAATACTTGAAAAAATGTACTCAGAAACAATTTCTAAACTATCTTTTACAGGAATAACTCCTATCCCCCACACAACATGGCTTCCATCCTTCCCCTAGTACTAACACAGCACTGCACTTCTAACCTATATAGATAATGGCAGTTAAGCTACAAATAATGGCTGATTAATCTCCTCCTAATTTTTTGACTTGTCTAAAGCCTTCAACGCAGTTTGTCACAACAACCTTGTACTTTGAAGGTCCTCATTAGGTCTTACTCAGCCCATCATTCTATAGTTCAAAAGTTACCTATCCAATAGGTATCAGTCAGTAAAATGGCACTCCACCATCTCTTCATACCTCCCAGTTACCACCGGTGTACCACAAAGCTCTAACCTTGGTCCCTTCTAATTTAACATTCCCACTAACACCCTCCACGTAACTGGCCTCACTAATACAGTATGCAGATGACTCCACACTCATTTGCACATCTGACAACATGGCACACCTCCAAAAATTACATAGGAAGCTTTAACAGCTACTGAAACATGGTTTTGTAACTCACAAGTCATGCTCAACCCCCACAAAAAAATAAGCTACTACTTTTTTCCCCAAATCGCTCCCCCATGAAAAAAACAAACAATGCAACCATTGAAGCCACTCCTAAAAGTAAATTATTAGGGATGATTGTGGATAATAATCTTAATTTCAACCTGCATATAAAAAAATTGTATAAGAAAATGCATAAAAAATAAATTAGGGATGCTTTATAAAGCCAAATGGTTTCTCACCAATTCGACTAAAACTACACTTGCCACTACGTCTCTCCTCTCACATTACTTTATGGCACTCACATCCTTACTAACCTTCAGGCATCACAAAAATCAAAACATAAACAGTGCTGTAACAAAGTTGCTAAATTTGTAGCAAATACCCCTTTCAGAACCTACCGTCATATAGCACTAAAAAGACTAAATTAGAACTACCCCATCAGCTAACTTGTACACAGCTTCTTAACACCTGTAAAATTAGCCATAATCCATCTGCTTGTTCAGCACTAACTAACATTCTACACAACTATGCTCCCAATCAGTTATTATGATCCAGTGACCAAAAACTCCTCTCTGTCCACAAATCTAGCAAATCTGCTGGGCATTGCGTATACTTAGACCATTTTGCTAAGGCCTACAACTCCTTATCTCTGTCCATAAAGTCAGCACCCTCCCTCCCATCTGTCAAAAAACATTCTTAAATACTTCTTATCCAAAAGCTGGCACTGTACTTACTCAAAAACAGGTTAAACTACATCCCCTAAATATGAACAAATACCTATTCATACCTTACATCTTCCTACTCTCCCTTCTTCACTCGCTTCCTTAGTTCTGTCTGTTTCGCTCTCCTGGTTTTTCTTTAAATATACCATAAATTTGTTTTTCTTTCACTTTGTATTACAATTCCTGAATGTGTTATACTAACTTACCTTTGCTCTACTTATAAACTGGCTAAAATTTCTTTAACTATTAAATCATTATCATATAACTTGTGTCTGTTCTTAACCAATGTTTTCATATTATGTCTAATTTGTATAATTATTTAAAATCTAGGTTGTTTTGTATTATTTTTAAAGACTGTAAAATTATTGTTGAAATATTTTGTAAATCTTTGAGTTTTTGTCCCGATGCTTCTGCTGAAACACTACCTAGTTGGCCTTTCCTGATAATCAAATGTCAATTAATAAGTAAACAATAATAAAATATATATGTGTATGCGTGCATGTATGTATTCCTCACCCAAGGTGAAGACCAGAAGCATCATTAGCCCAAGTTCCTTGCAACAGTTTCAGAGGGACTGTATGGCAAGAAGTTGCTGCTTGCAACAATTCATTAGAAAAAAAAAAAAAACTGCTTAAAGACTTTACTGCTACAGTTTCAGAACAGGAATTTTTTGGTGCCTAGAATAAAGCGTGGATTATATCATCAGACTATTTGCACCCTACCATTACAGTGGCTCAGCAGCTAGTACTCCGATGTTTTGTTTCTCAAAAAATGTTTCACTTGACAGCTAAACCCTGAAGAAGGGAAGGTTTAAAAGTGTTGAGATTAGGAAAACTAAAACCTGAAATAATATTCTCTACAAGCTAACAATTATTTGCTGTTTAAAATAGTTTATCCTTATACTTTATCGACTCACTACTTTTCAAAAGATAAGTTTTGAAAACAGTGAGTTAAAAACTCTAAATACCACACAAAAAAACTTTTTTATAGGGTGCAAGTCTCTCCCTCTTCACCCGCATATGGGTGGGTCCACACTACAACCCTTTAAAATTGTATATACCAACTCAGTGGTCACGCCATGGTGAAAAAAAGGGTAAAAATGCTTCAAAAACCCATATCCAGCTTACACAATTCCACACATTGCAGTAAAACTCACTTGTTGTTGTGTCTTTTGGCTTTTCCGGTTAGGTGTGATCTTATATTTTTGCACTGCAGTATGGTAAAAAATCACCCATACTAAGCTATTTTAAATTTAACTTTTGTAGTGTAAAGATTAAAGTATTTTCAAGTTGCAGCCAGCTTTGCTCTTCTTATAGGTATGAAGCATGAAACCTCTTTTCAACAGCTCTGTTCTTTTATAAAACATTTGCTGGAAAGATCAAATAACTAATCCTTATTTTTTCTAGTCTGTTTGACTTTATCTGTCAAAGATAATCTCTTTGTCCTGCTCTGATTGGTTTACTCTTCTTGGATCTTGTACAGAACTGTTCAGCTGTCACTGGGGAGCATCTAGAGGGTTGTGTTGTTAACAAAAAAAAAATCCTGCCATTCCTTTTGAATGGAGGCTCCTTTTATTTCTTCACTTAAATAATTTTCCCGATTATTTGTAGAATCTGTAGGTGACAGTATTAACACTAAGTAGTTCTCATTTTTTTTTTTTGTTTGGTCTCTAAGGAATTTTTAACTTCATTAATACTTTGAAGTTCATATCTCTTATGACTTCAGTACTGAGCTAGTCAGTAATGGCTTTTAACTCTGACATTTCCTTTGTATTAATTATGTTTCATCCGTATTTCTATCCAGTCACAGCCTACTTATCAAACTGCTGATGCTGTCTGATATATTTAATGTATTTAGTGAAATGATATATTGGATCGTTGCTTTTCATATGTACTTCCCAGGCTGGTTCGTGTTCTACCATGATTAGCAAATGAAAATAATACGGTGTGTTAATTCAACTCCTGATCAATTGCTTGACCATTTCATTTAATTTCCCTAATTAAAGAAATGCACTTGGTGGCCATGCTGAAGTCGTAGCTAGCCCTCTTCCCCTAACATGGTATGACTTTATCCAGTGCCATAAAACTAGATGTCAAATTTGTAAAATTTAAGAGTGATCAGTGGATTCATTGGGACTGAGTGATTGTACAGGGGTTTCACATATTTTGTTGAAGGAATCTTCTAATTAAGTTTTTTGTACCATAAAATTTGTCAAATGTATGTTTTAGTGTTAAATGTACAAGTTAGAGATTGTTGTATTTACCAAATACTATAGCTGTGAAATGGAATATTTGATATAGTGGCAGGTAAGTATGGGTTTCTTATTTTAATGCCAAAACTCTGGGATTTGCTGAAAGTTTTTGCATTAGGGTTAGGAGTGTTTGCAAGTGTTTGTGGGTTAGTGTTAGAATGAAGACTATGTAAGAGGTTAGATTCATTATTGAGCATGTGGGCTGATGTATATAGTTGTAATGATGTATGTGGTGGTTGTCCAAGAAACTTGTGTAGTGATAGCTTTACAAAAAGTTGTTTTGTTTTTTTCTTTTTGTCTAACGTAAGTTGTAGGGTTTGGGGCATACACAAAGTCTAGGGTTAGCATGCACTACTAAGGTAAAATGGTATGTTGAATGCATGCTATGGTTCATTGAAGATCGTTGCTTCAGTTGAAGATTGTGGGCAGATAATTGCCTGTAGGAAACATCTTTTAAAATATCAGTCAATTACTAGTCTGGGGTAACAGTGGAGCTGAAAAAGTGTAGCTTGTGTGCCTGAATAGTTATGAGTTGGAGAAAGGAGCAAGGCTGTGTGTGCAGGTGCCGGTTATGTGGACATGTCAATGTGTATAAGAAGGAAGGACTAAGCAAATAATGGAGATAAAATGAGGGAGTCGAAAATCAACCTGCAGGATAGTACATTTTTCAGTTTTTGTGAGAGTGAGAGCCTTAGGAGGTAGTGTGGTAATGATACAGCAGTATTATCACACAATAGTAAGAGATTTGTCTCATATCTTCAGAGTCGGGGGATCAATACTGACCATTGGCAACTTTTTTTGTGGAGTTTGTGTCCTTCCTGTGATTGTGTCTCTGTGGGTTTTCTTTAGATACTCTGGTTTCCTCCCACTTCCTTCAACTTGCTGCTTGACTGGTTGAATGAACATGTCTTCATATATGTGTGTATGTGTATGTATGTACATGTATAATATATGTATGTGCGTCTGAGTGTTTTTGTGTTTATATTATGAACTGCATTTATGTTTGCTCTTTTGGCCTGAGTTATAGCTGAAACAGGGCCATGAAGGACCAGTTCACTTGCTCAATTAAAAAATAATTACATTAAAAAAATGACAGGTGTGATGAATATTGATCTTTACAAGTTCAGACAATGAGGTTCATGTGGTCGGTATTCCCTATATTGATTTATTTATTGTATTTTCCAAGCTCAAAGCAGTTAAATCACAACAACATGGCATTTTTGCTTTTTTTATATGCTAAATATATACTTAATTCAATCACAAAGTTTTTAAAATATTAATTGTATTGGAATCAACAAACATTACAATTGTATCTGTATGACAACTGATATAATTTTGTTTCCCTGCTGTTGCTGCTGGCCTTATAAACCTTGTGAAAGGCATGGCATTTGTTATGTAGTCTTCCAAAATGTAATGATCAGTCATGCTAATATTGCAGTTTCTACTCACTGTTTCTCTGGCTTTTGCAATTTAGGCAGTATGTTACAAAAACAAAGCATCTGAGAGAGTAATTTGTGAAAATCAGGTGTTGTTTATGGTGTTCTGTGCTGACATTTCAGTTAATAGACAGAGATATGCTGTAAACATTGAAATGAAGTAGAAACCTTAGAAATGTTTTTTCGAGCTGCATAATAACCTCTGAAGTAATCCGCACAGTGTTGTATATTGAAGTGCAAGCTTGCTTATTAAGCAGCCAGTAAATGAAAATTTGCATAAACAATGTTGTTTATATACATGCAGCCTAAATCTGTTTTTGTCTAAACTCATTTCAGGCAAGTAGACAATGGAAGACTAATTATAATTATCCTTTAGAGAAGATACTGATCTTAATGAGACTGTTTAGAAAAACTGACAAAAATGTAATTGCTGCTGACTTTGTTTGACACTCAAAAAAACAAAAAAAAACCGATGAGTTTCCTTTTCTTAACCTCTACCCCAGGAGCATACACAGCTCACAAATTTCACTCAACTTCATCAGCAAGGAAATTTTGCAACGTGAAGCTTTGTAGATTGTCTTCAGTCTGTCATAGTGTAGTGTTATTTGTTGAACACAATACTCAGAATGTGAGGTTTTCTGATACTGCAAATTTTAAAAATACTTTTAATACAGTACCTTATATGAAGACTGTTTTTTAAAATTGCCTATCCCAAGTGTTCCTTATTACCTGATAGAATACAGGCAAAAATAAAGATTAAAACGCCATTACATATATGCATGTAAAGTCATTCATGTTCTGCATTTCTTACCAATTTTTTTCATTTGTTTTTAAAGTTATTTGAATAAATTATCTTTCATGGCATGTGGGCTTACTGTGCATCTGTTTAGTTTTACAAGGATTTAAACTGACAAACTTCTCATAATTGTACATTTCAGTATTTAGTAGATGTGAAGTCCCATTCTAATAACATGTTCCATATGGTCTTTAAAGATGTTCATCTCATACATAAGTGATGTGCACATGTCCTTTAAATCCAGTAGATCTTCTAGTAGTGTCTGTCCATCTATCTATCTATCTATCTATCTATCTATCTATCTATCTATCTATTTATTTTTTTATTTATTGTGATGACCTGACTGAGCAGAGCTTCTTTTCACTGGACACTCAGGTAGAAAATCTTCAAATGAACTTGCACAAAGCAATAAACAAGGTTTAACAATACAGTTTTTAAACAGTTGTACACCACAACATAAGCAGAAAATTCAACAATTTATAAATACATATGAGCAGCATACATTAAGAAAAAATAATTAACAAAAACAATATGAGTACAGCTTACATTTTTCAGACATCACATGAAAATATAGGGTAGAGACTAGCCGGCATCATCGTTAAGATCTTTGCCTCCCATGCCCAAGGTACAAGGTTCAGTCATGACCTCCACTCAATGCCTATATGAACTCTGCATGTTTTTCCTGTGTCTATGGGGTTCTTCCCACCTCTCAAAAATATGCAAATGTTTCCTTCTCAAACTCACCCAGGAATGGAGATGTGGGCAACAGCACAGATTTGAGGTCGTGCCTTACAAGGGGAATATTAACCACTCTGGGCATGTAATGTAGTGCTCATTTTCCTCAAGTTAGGAAACATGGATCACAGACTATGCCATGCCATGCCATGTCAAAGATAGCCACTTAACTGGATGTAAACCCATTAATCTGCCAGACATGAACTAAGGATTACTACACTCAGCCCATTCCCCATAACAGGTTTGTGATAGTGAGGAAAAGTGTGCATTCAGACAGTATTTGTAGGACCTACACATAAAGCAGGACAACATACATTTGTGATGATAATGGGTGATCTGAATGCACACATAGGGACAGACAGAGCAAGATATATAGCTGGGTCAGGTCCAAATGGGTGGAACAATACAAATAAAGAAGAAAATAACTTTCTAGACTTTTGTCTGGCAGGAATGGCCAACATGCAACTCAAGCAGACTTCCTTGTAGTAAGGATAGGGAAGTGGGGTAAAATCAGCAACTGCAAAGTCAGCCCCAGTGAAAAAGTCTGGCCACAGCATAAACCACTGTTTGCCACAATCAGGTGCAAGCAGTACTCAAAGAAGGCTTTAAGGTCAACAAAGACCAGACTGAAGACCTGGCAGTTGACTGGAGAGAAAGCTGAACAGTTCAAGGAAGTACCCAGGGCTCTACCACTTCAAGAAGAAGAGGAAATAGGAGGAACTGAAGAAGAATGGCAGTGCCTCAAAACAGCATGTATGAGAATTGTAGAACAGATATGCGGCTGAGCCAGGTATGGAGATAAGGTACATAAAGAAAGCTGGTAGTGGAATGCAAAAATCCAGAAAGTCGTCAAAAGAAAGAAGGAGTGCAGGAGAAAATGGAAGTTAGAAAAGACAGACCTGGCTAAGAAGGAATACTGGTTGCCTAGCAAAGAGGCTAAAAGAAAATTTGCAATAGTAAAGAGCAATGCATCAGAGGAACCCTATCAGTTTCTGGAAAGTGACACAGTAGATGGTACAAAGAAACTATTTTAGTTTGCAAGGCAGTGATAGAAAGATAAAGAAGATAGTAAGACACCTTTCATAAAGGATGCCAGCAAAAACTTGCTCACCAGCCCACAGGAAATGAAAGAGAGATGGAAGGAGTATTTCCAGAATCTTCTGAATGAAGAAAACCCCACTAAAGCAATATCCAGTATATTGACAATAAGTTATTTACATTAATAGATATATTATTAATAGAAAATACAGTTATATTTATTTTATAATTAAGTATAATTTCTTATTAAATTATTAATTATTCTATATTACTAACAGATTATAAAATATTGCTAACAATATCCTTGGATGCATCTTAATTAGCATGACGCATGATTTAGCCACACCCCTAACAACACTGTTCAATCTTAGCCTCCATACAGGTTTTGTACTAAGTGAGTGGAGAACAGCTACAGTCATTCCACTGCATATGGGAGGACCTTCCATAGACCCAGACTTTTACAGATCCATAAGTCTGACTAGCCTCATATGCAAAGCCATGGAAGTACATATCATGGAACTAATCTCTTAGTACACAGGGACCCCACAAACAATGGACCTGTCTCAGTTTGCATTCATCAAGGGCAGTTTGGGAGTGCAGCCTAATGGTTAAGGTTCTTGCCTTACAAACACAAGGTGCAGCGTTTGAGTCTCACAAGGGATAACTAGCTAAGCTTAAAATGGCTCGTAAGGGCAGTTAGTTTAGTACTAATCTTCATTTACTCATTCATTGATTCATTCCTTTAACCAAGAGAAAACTCCCTGTCATAGAATAAAACATTAACATTAAAGGGTTGGGAAGGTGGCCTAATGGTTAAGGTGTTTGCCTTGCAAACACATGGTGCAGGGTTTAAGTCTCACAAGAGACAATTGGCGAGGCTTACAATGGCTCACAAGGGCAGTTAGCTTGCTACTAGTCTATGAACCTATGGAAGGTGCTTTATTACTCTAGTTTCTGTTAGAATATACATGTGAAATGTCTTCTATTGTTGTAAGTTTCTGTGCAGGTGTTAGATTTCTAAATAATGCTGTTTGTTTGCCTGGGAAAACCTAAGTGTCAAAAATGATGTAATTTGGGGAGCGACCAAGCAAACATGTTTGTTAGGAATGTTTAAAATACTATTTCTCACAAGAGAGTGGAGGCATTTTGACGTAAGACATCCAACTTCTCAGCACTCTGCCATGTGCTCACATGTAAGTTTTAGCACTGTGATTTCTTGTAGGAATAGTTAAAGCTAGTAAAGATTAATTAGGCATTTTTCTTTGAAATCAGACCTGTCCTACTGTATTATTTTAAGTTTCTGTGTGACCTCTGAACTCCTAGATATCTCTGTGATGTAGTAGTTTTGTATTTTGTTATAATTATTTATTATTAAATATTTTTAAAACCTTGTACCTGTGGCTGATTTGTGTAGAGATTAGCTCTAGAGTACATTGCATATTTATAGAGGTTATTGTAATAGGCCATTCTAAAGTAAGCCTTGACTGTTAGTCATACTACCATTGGATAATGATAGTGCACAGTAATAACTGGACACCCTTGTAAGGGCCTTTTAGTAGCTGATATTATTAACTGAGTGGTGGCAGTAATTACTACTATATAGTCTGGGTAAAGGGGCACAGTTGGAGAATCTGTATCAGCCTTTCCCAGGAGTGTCTGTGAAGTTGTATAAATACGTATCTTAAAGTGTGTGTGTGTTGTGTCAGTTACTTGGCAGGGACACGAATCACTGGTTGGACAGAGAGGGTACTGGAGGTTTTAGCTTGTCCAGTTAGGCTGAGGCTTGGACCCTATAGCTGTGCCAGTGGGGAATTTTATTGGGGATCTGGTGAGTAAGGGAGCAACCAGCCCCAGACTGACTGTGATCTCTGTGTGCATTTAAGGGAAATTGTACTTTACTGTGTGTATTAGTTATCCTTTTCTCTTCTAGGAGATGACCTCCCTGGTGCTAATTGTGAGGATTGAGGCTCCTTGATTGCTGGGCCAGGGCACGGTCGTCACAAGTTTTTGGCAGTGGTGGGATCTGCTTCACATACTAATTGGCTTGTAGTGATGTGGGGTAGAGCAAATTTCTGTAGCATATGTACAGTGATCTCTAAAAGTGCTTTGTACTCTAAAACAGCCACACAGTGTATACTCTCTTTTGTTAGCTTAGCATTAGTCAGGGTGAGCAGGCAGCGTGTCAGCAGAAGAGTATGGAAAGCTGACAAGGAGCTAGCTGGCGGAGATTTTCCAGGCTAAGGGACTGGTGCATGGAAACCTGACTAAAGCAGACCTGATTGCAGCCTAGGTTACAGCTGCATCAGAAAACAGCAGCCTAGATGACAATCAGACTGACAGTGGAGATACAATATCCTCGGAGAATGGACAGCTCAACCTTTCTGCAGTGGACTTAAAAATCCAGCTGGAGCTAAAGAGACTTCAGTTGGAGACTAGGCATATGGAACTAGCTGCCAGCTGAGAAAATGAGGAGTCTACAAGCTGAGGAAAGTGAACAGCAGAGGAGGCATGAGAGGGAAATGCTGACTCTTCGCTAGAGTCATGGAGGTAATAGGGTAGGGAGTAACTGGATCCCAGAAGCACAAAAGGTCAGTAAATTTCTTCCACAGTTTAAAAAGGGGGATAATTTTGATAGTTTCATTCACATGTTTGAGCGGGTATGTAAACAGTATGAAGTTGACCAAGGCCTCTGGGTATGGTTCCTGACCCCCTTACTCCATGGTAAAGCTGTAACTTCTTTAGCAAAAATGCATGGCACTGACTGTTTTGATTATACTGCTGTAAAAAGACATTTATTAGAATGTTTTAAGCTAACACCTGAAATGTATAGGAAAAAGTTTTGTGAGCATAGATGCAACGCAGATGGAAATGTATGTGAATATATTACTGAACTGAGCACTTATTTTCATAGCTGTGTGAGTGGATGTCAGGTCACCACTTTTGAATGGTAAGGGAATAGGCCCTTAGCACTTTGCCTGAGGACATGAGGATCTGGTTAGCTGCTAGACAGTGTGCTACTTCAGAGGAGTTGGGGAAGAAGGGAGACCTATACCTAGCAAGCAGGGCAGCGCTGCACAGGAAATAGACCCCCAGTACTGCTCTTGGGACTAAAGGAACCCATGGTGGGCAGCACAGACTGCCCCAATAGAATCCGCCAGTAGCAGGGGAAGCCACTAGTCCAGGTACATGTTCAGGAGCTAGGGTTAAATGTTTTGAATGCAACCAGTGGGGCCATGTGGCATACAGATGTCCATGGAGGAAAGGTGGGGAATCAAAGTTGAGGGAGCCAGTAAGTGGGAAAGACAAAATGCCAAAATTGGCTTGTCTTGAGACAACAGGGGTATGGAACTACCATCCTGCAAATGTCCTGAGAGGGAAGGATTTGGATGAGGCAGTATTATGCACTAATGCAGTTACATGCAGTGAGGCTAGGAAACAAGCATGTGGGTCTGGTAGCCTGGGGGAGACCCAGACAGACTGCATACTTGGAGCCAAGACTGCTGAGGTGGTTACTTCAGGGAGTGAGCTACGCTGTAGCAGTGAGACTGAATGTGAGCCTCAGCTTCTTGTGAATACTGATGTTCCCTTGGACAGGGTAACTGCAGAAGTAGAGGTGAGTAGTAGTACTTAGGCCAACAGTGAGGCACCACTGTCAGAGGATGCCAGACTTCCAGTGAAAGGGGAGCTGGGAAGGGTTACAAGGAGAGACTTTAGACAGCCTCAGCTCTCAGACCCTACATTGCAAGGCCTAAGGCAGGTAGCTAGGGAGGCACTTGATTCTCAAGGGAAGGGGGAATCTGTATATTGGAACAAAGGGTTACTATACAGAGAGTGGACCCCTGAGGGAGGGCTAGAAGGTGAGAGAGTACAGCAGTTGGTAGTGCCTAGAGCTTACCATCTGGTGCTTCTAGCCATAGCCCATGATATTCCCTTTGCAGGTCATGTGGGCATAAAACGTATAAAGAGGCATGTTATGCAAAACTTCTATTAGCCTGGAATTTCCAGAGATGTAACAGGGTACTGCAGGACCTGTGAGCAGTGCCAAAAGGTAGGCAAGGCAGGAAACAAAGTGAGAGCTTCTTTGATGCCTTTGCCTGTGATTGAGGAGCCATTTCAGAGGGTAGCTATGGATATTGTGGGTCCTCTGAGTACCCCAAGTTCCACAGGGAAAAAGTATATCCTAGTGATTGTAGATTATGCTACACGATACCCTGAGGCAGTGGCTTTGTCCTCCATTGAGGCCGAGAAGGCGGCAAATGCTTTGCTAGAGATTTTCAGCAGGGTAGGTTTCCCAAAGGAAATACTGTCTGACAGAGGTGCCAATTTTATGTCAGACCTGCTGGCTTGTCTGTGGAGGTCCTGTGGGATAAAGCACATGAAGACCACCCCCTACCATCCCCAGACTAATGGTCTTGTTGAGAGGTTAAACTCTACAATCAAGTCCATGCTATGGGCATTTGCAGATCTGTTTGAGGGAGTGGGACAAACATTTGCCCCTTCTGTTGTTTGCTTTTGCTTACAGAGAGGTTCCCCAGGAATCCACAGGTTTTTCACCCTTTGAGTTGCTGTATGGGCATAGGGTGAGGGGACCTCTAGATTTAATTTGCGATGAGTGGAAAGTTGAGTGTGAGTCTCACAAGGAGTCTGTTGTGGCATATGTCCTGAACCTCAGGACAAGGCTTAGGGAACTCATGGGCCGGGCCCAGGAGAACCCGGCAGAAGCCCAACAAGAGAAAAAAAGTGTGGTATAACAGGAATGCTTGAGCTACAGATGTGCTGTAGGGAAGCAGGTGATGGTTCTCATTCCTGTCAGACACAACAAGTTGCAAGCAGCTTGAGAGGGACCCTACAAGGTGGTAAGAAATGTAAGTAATGTTAACTACATGGTGAAAGTGCTAGGCAGACAGCAGGGGCATACATTGCACCATGTTAACATGATGAAACCTTACCATGATAGGAAGGCCCTTGTGCTGAGCATTTGCAGTGGATTGCAGGAGTGTGAGAGAGATCTTGTGACTGATCTCCTCAATGAGGCTTGGGCTGACACCTCGGTGGAAGGGGTAGAAATGTCCCAGCAGCTATCTCCTACCAAGGTTTGAGAAATCTGAGCAGTGTTGCAGGAGTTTAGGGGCATGTTCACCCGGAAACCAGGGAGCACCCACCTGGTGCAGCACCAGATGGATACAGGACCCCAAAGGCCTATCAGGCAGGCCCCTTATAGGGTGCCTGAGAAAGTCAAAAAGACTCTGAGGGAGGAGGTACAGGACATGTAGGAAATAGGGATGATTCAAGAGTCCAACAGTCCCTGGGCCTCGCCAGTGGTGTTGGTGCCAAAGACAGATGGCAGCACCAGGTTCTGTGTGGATTACAGGAAACTAAATAGTCACAAAGAGGCAGATGCTTACCCCATGCCTAGAATAGATGAGGCCCTAGAGCTGCTGGGTGGGGCTAAGTATCATACAACCTTTGATCTTACCAAGGGTTACTGGATGGTGCCCTTGACTCCCAGTGCTAGGGAGGTCAGCCTTTGTGACTCATTTTGGCTTGTATGAGTTCACAAAGATGCCCTTTGGGATGAAGAATGCCCCAGCGACTTTCCAGAGGCTGGTAGATCATATCTTAGCAGGAGCAGGAGGGTTTGCCCTTGCTTACATGGATGATATTGCTATCTTCAGCCATTCCTGGCAAGAGCACCTAGAGCATGTCAGGGAGGTGCTAGGCAGACTACAGGAGGTAGGGTTGACCATTAAGCTGAGCAAATGTCAGGTGGGTATGACAGAGGTCTCCTACCTAGGACATAGAGTGGGGAATGGAAAGATAAAGCAAGAACCTGCCAAAGTGGAAGCTATTTAGGCATGGCTTGCACCTGTTCCCAAAAAGCAGATGAGGGCATTCTTAGGGACAGCAGGATACTACAGAAAGTTGGTTCCCAGTTATAGCACCATAGCTGCTCCCCTCACAGACTTGACAAGGAAGAACAGGCCAGATAAGGTAGTGTGGACCCCAGCATGTGAGCAGGCATTTCAGAAGCTTAAGGAAGCTTTGGGAGGACCCCCTGTGTTAGCCAATCCAGAATACAGCAAATACTTTGTTGTGCAGGTGGATGTTTCAAACTATGGGGTGAGAGCTGTACTTAGCCAGATTTCTTCAGAGGGAGAAGAGCACCAAGTGGTTTATCTCGGTCGTAGGCTCCAACCCAGGGAGAAATGCTATGCAGCAGTAGAAAAGGAATGTCTAGCCATAGTGTGGACACTACAAAAACTTCAGCCTTATCTTTATGAAAGAAAATTCACTGGGGTGACAGATAACCACCCTCTAGCATGGTTAAAGAGAGCCAGTTAGCAAAATGCCAAGTTGCTAAGATGGAGTCTGGGGTTGCAAGCAAATGATATGTCAGCACAGCACCACAGTGGGAGTAGCAATGCCAATGCAGATGGGCTCTCAAGGCAGGGAATGGGGTGAGGTACACCCAGATAGACCTGACACTCTCAAGCGATGTTTCTCAAGGGGCACTTGAAAAATGTGCTTGATTTCCCAGGGGGGAAAGAGATGCGACGATTGGGGAGAGATGGGAAAAGGCTGCCAGCCTAGTCAAATAGAATTTGATACATAATTCTATCAACTGTATAAATAAATGTAAACTACAGGCTTGTGTTTTTAAATGTAAGACAACACTGTAAAATGTGAACTTCAAGATTGTTGCAACATTGCCATCTGCTGTAAGGAAAACCAAGCCAAGTATTTCAAATGTGTCTTTTTAAGTTGAAAAGATCTTATGGATTTCTTTAATGTTTTACAAGTCGGCTCCAGTGCAGCTGGATAAAGGTTTCATGCCCATTGTTTTATGGCTAAAGTTTATGACCAAAATTTAGATGCGGAAGGTGCTTTATTGCTCTAGTTTCTGTTAGAATATACATGTGAAATGTCTTCTATTGTTGTAAGTTTCTGTGCAGGTGTTAGATTGCTAAATAATGCAGATTGTTTGCCTGGGAAAACCTAAGTGTCAAAAATAATATAATTTGGGGAGGGACGCAGCAAACATGTTTGTTAGTAATACTTAAAATACTATTTCTCACATGATACTGGAGGCATTTTGACTTTAGACATCCAACTTCTCAGCACTCTGCCTTGTGCTCACATGTAAGTTTTAGCACTGTGATTTCTTGTAGGAATAGTTAAAGCTAGTAAAGATTATTTAGATATTTTTCTTTGAAATCAGACCTGTCCTACGGTATTATTTTATGTTTTTGTGTGATCTCTGAACTCTTAGGTATCTCTGTGATGTAATAGTTTTGTCTTGTGTTTTAATTATTTATTATTAAATATTTTTAAAACCTTCTACCTGTGGCTGATTTGTGTAGAGATAAGCTCTAGAGTACATTGCATATTTATAGAGGTTATTGCAATAGGCCACTCTAAAGTAAGCCTTGACTGTTAGTCATACTATCATTGGATAATATTGCACAGTAATAATTGGACACCCTTTTAAGGGCCTTTTAGTAGCTGATATTATTAATTAGGTGGTGGCAGTAATTACTACCATATAATCTGGGTAAAGGGGCACAGTTGGAGAATCTGTGTCCGCCTTTCCCAGGAGTGTCTGTGAAGTTGTATAAGTACTTATCTCAAAGTATGTGTGTGTTGTATCAGCTACTTGGCAGGGACACGTAGCACTGGTTAGACAGAGAGGGTACTGGAGGTTTTAGCTTGCCCAGTTAGGCTGAGATTTGGACCCTATAGCTGTGCCAGTGGGGAGTCTTATTGGGGACCTGGTGAGTAAGGGAGCAACCAGCCCCAGACTAACTGTGATCTCTGTGTGCACTTAAGGGAAATTGTACTTTACTGTGTGTAATAGTTATCCTTTTCTCTTCTAGGAGACAACCTCCCTGGTGTTAGTGGTGAGGATTGAGGCTCCTTGATTGCTGGGCCAGGGCACGGTCATCACAGGCAGATAAACAAAGTTGCTGTATGCTGAAGATGGGGCATTACAGGAAGTCTGAGCAATAATTTCAGCAAAGGATAGGGAATGGAATAAAAAACTGAAGCCACATGTGATTAAACTGAGTACACATAAAACCATTGTAATGGCAGAAAATGAGGGTAATAAGAATAATATGAGAACTGAAAAAGAAGGGAAAATAGTGTGACAGGTTAACAACTTCAAGTACTTGGGAGGGATGATTGAGGAGAAGGAAGTCTGAATTAGGAGACCAAAGCTAGAATCAGAGGGGCTGTCACCAACTAGCATAGATTGTCAGGAAAGTATATGACAAGCATCCCAAAGAAGGTGAAAAGTGAGGTGTTCAAAACAGTAGTGAAATCAGTATTAATGTATGGTACAGAAACCTGTCCAGTAAAAAAATGAGCAGTTGAGGATGTTATAGGTGATGGAGGTGAAGTGCTTAAGATGGTTTGTAGGATGCACACTGTGAGACAGATGAAGAAATGAAGTCAACGGAGCAGAAGCCAAAGTAACTTTGATTGCAGAAAAGGTCAAAGGGAACAGATTATGATGTTTTGGGCATGTGTGCAGAAAAGCAAAAGAAAATCTGGGGAAAAACATTTGGAACAGACAGGAATAAGGTATGAGGAAATGAGGGCATCCAGCAAAGAGGTGACTGGATTGTGTGAGAAAAGACCCGTGGCAGTCAAATATGAGTGGCAAAGAAGGTAGTAGAGTGGCATTGAACAGAGAGAGAGATGGTGATCCCATCCAGAAAATGGGAAAAAGGGGGTTGATGATTATGATGATGTGAGAATTGAGATCCTCCTGCTGAGTTTGTTGAGTTGGTCACACTCCGTTTGTATCACTGAATGTATGGTTCTGTTTGGAATATACTGAGTAAGAAAGTCAGCCAATCTTGGGCATTTTCAAGGCTGTGGGTTAGACTGCGTGTCAAATACATGTAAGAGTCAAAATGCAGTGATGGAACTCTAACCAATGGAGTGTTTTCAGGGCGAAGCAATGGTGTAACCTGTAGGGAAGTTCACTGTGAATGTTGCTGTTTTGTTTCAGAAGTTCATTGTGAATGTTGCTGTTTTGTTTCAGAAATTCACTATAAAGTTGCTGTTTTGTTTCAGAAGTTCACTGTGAATGTTTCTGTTTTGTTTCAGAAGTTCACTGTGACTGTTACTTTTTTGTTTCAGAAGTTCGCTGTGAATGTTATTGTTTTGTTTCAGAAGTTCGCTGTGAATGTTATTGTTTTGTTTCAGAAGTTCAGTGTGAGTGTTTCTGTTTTGTTTCAGAAGTTCACTGCGAATTATGCTATTTTGTTTCAGAAGTTCACTGTAAATGCTACTGTTTTGTTTCAGAAGTTCACTGTGAATGTTACTGCTCTGTTTCAGCACTATTCTAACAAGTTAGAGTGGTTTGCAGATTGACAGGTGTGAGGGCCATGTACAGAAGGGATGGAAGTAGGTATGCCGTGGCTGTGTGTACTTTTGCTTCTTTGGTTTCATGTGGTTTAATTCTGTAGAGGAGATCAAGTTTTCAATGCTTTTCTTTGTTTCTTTTATATGGAGATCAAATTTTATATTTTCATCAATTAGTACTCCTAACAGCATGGAATGTGAAGTAGTTTCAATTGTGGGGTTAATGGAAGAGATTATGGCGAAACTGGATTTGTTCTCTTGGAATGTTTTATAAGTGAAGAGGAGAAGTTTAATTTTTATGTATTTCAGTAGAAGCCGTGAGTTATAGAGCTAAGACTCTACAGGGAAGAGGGATTCCTTTTTCAGTTGCTATAATTTTTCAAAAGTTTTAGCAGAACACAAGTGTTGAATCATCTGCAAACAGTACAATAAAGGCATTTTAGTTGAGTTATGTAGGCCATTAATGAAAACCGTAAATAAGAGTGCTCCTAGGGTGGAACCTTGTGGAATGCCTAGAAAGATAGGAAGGAACAAGAAGATGTAGGTAGTCCATTTGATTGCCTGGTGTCTGTCAGATAAGTGACAGGAGAACCATGACACAGCTGCATACATCTCAACTTCTTAGTGCAAGACATCTGTACAAAGCCTGACAAAATGGGGAGACAAAGGCCCAAAAATACAGACAGATTTTAAATATTGTTCTTATAAACTTAGTAAATTGCTAGAGTAACAAAGTTTGTGTTAACATACATTTTCTGAAGGATTTGAAGTCTGAAACTCAAATGTATGTCATTATTCAGAGACTTCAATCCTCAGATCATCCCAGTGATTTTCCATAAAACCACAAATTTTATGAGGAACAGACCAAAAATATGAGGCAAAATTTTGGACATTCTGTGAAAATCTGGGCAGTTGAGAGGTATGCATGGCTGGGCTGTCTAGCTCAGTAGAGAAGAATCTGTTAAGAAGTTTAGGATGGGACACTGTATCAAAGGCTTTGGACAGGTTAAGAAATAGAACTGACACTAGTTTGCCAGCATTGCAGTGTTGGTTAATGTGAATACAGAAATTGAGTAGTACAATGCTGGTACTGTGGTGTGGGCAGAATCCATGCTGGGTACGAGAGAATAAATTATATTCTAATTTAGATTTTAGTAGTTGGTGATGGATGCATTTTTTAGGATATTAGGTAGAGAGAATATCAACAGGCTGATAGGCTGTGAAGTCTGCAGGGGGGTGGATGAGTTATTGACAACCTGAACATTTTAAGTTTAATTTGACCTGCATTTTATTAATTGGTATAGTAAGATGTTTTATTTGATTTGATCTTATTTTTAGCCTTAGTTCTAAGCTGTCTAAAAATCTGGATATTGGATTAATTTTTGTTTTGTTTCCAGTGACTCAAGACATTGTTTCTAATTGTCCGTTGGAACTTTGTTTGTTAGAAGCTGGGATGAATTTAACTCTCTTATTTCTAACCAGGGTATGGTTATTGAGTATATGTAGCAAAGTACTATTGAAGAAAGATACAGCTTCATCTAGTGATAGTTGCTTTAGTAACTGCCAATTGATTGATTTTAAAGTACTGACAGATATCTTTATCAAAGTTAGTTGTGTTGCAAGACTGATGCTGTGTTTTTGGGGAGGATGGATGATACCTTACAATAAAGGTGGATAGGTGGTCACTTACATTATTTCTTAGGGATCTGATGGAAGGATTTTTAGTTGTTACTGTTTTATGGTTGGGGTATCTGTAAACTGATTAAATCCATAGAGGTTACTGTTTTTGTTGATCTATATACTCCTATAGTATTTGTACTTTTATGGTAGTTTATTTTCAAAGTAGCCATCAGGAGTTCAGCCATTCCTATAATGGGGGGGGGGGGTAGCTGTATGTATTGAGAGGCTGAGTGTTTGGTATATATGCTGTCAATCACATCTGCTCTTTTATTTTTTTCTTTCTAGACTAAGGATTTTATAGCCTGGTTGAACCACATTTTCATCATGAATTTCCTGTTTTAGCCATGTTTCTGTGAGTATGATTATGTTAGGTAGGTACAGGGCAATCCAGGCACGTACCTCTGACAGTTTGTTACAGATACCATTTGTTTATCATCAGTTTAGTAGAATATGTTTTTATACTACTTCTAACACAAGCATAGATTCTGACGACAGATATTACTGAGCTGATCTAGTCTGCCCTACTTTCTGGATAAGCTGAAAGTCTCACCTGATAGCTTTCCCCACCTTAATGAAATTACTTCATGAAGTATGCATGCACCATTATGCCAGCAATTTTCACCACTTTTTTCTCTGTTTTTAGTATCCTACTATACAAGTCCACTCCCATTTTCTGCTTTTGTATTCTACCTTTTGGCAGTTTGGTGTTCACATTCTAATGTGAACTTACCTTACCAGAAACAATTCTACATCAGAGCACTCAAGCAGTCTGATGTTAAATTTATCCACTGTTGACTCACCTGTTTGCATGGAATATAAGATGATCTTCCACATCACCGTTGCAATATTCTTCACTGAAGGGATCTGGTGCCAAGGATAGCCCAGTGTCCGGCCAGTATACAAAAAGTCTTTAAATTTTATAGGCATCGTACGCCACACATATGCTGCTTGTTAACGGTATAGGGCATAAAGGTGATGTATGGACGCCAACACGCAGAACTTCATTGCAGCCAGTCTGAATGCCATTACCACACATTGGTCTAGATGCCTGTGTGCTGTGCTGGTTACATATCTGTCTTCAGACAAGTTATCTGTTGGAGTTTCTTCTTCTTTTTTTCTCAATGTTGTTGTTACTTCTGTTCATGTCATCCAGGAAGGAAAAATAGTGTGGCAGGCAGATTCCCCATAAAGACCATCATGGCCAGTGTCTTTTTTGCCTAGGTACTTCCCACAATCAAATACAGTACAGTATCTGTCAATTACTTGTCACTAAGACCCACCATGATCATTTATCTTCCTTCTATATATACCTTTAGAACCACATCTTAAGCTGTTGGCTCAGGGTGCTATGGCAGAATCCTCCCTTCCTGAGGGACAGCTGTCTTCCAAGAAGGCCAAAAAGTCTAGGCCTGATCTTCTTGCTGTCCATCCTTCACCAAACATACCTGTAAAAGCTAGTGAAAGCCCTGAAGAATGCCTACTGCTTGCAGATTCCTGTACTGTGACCCCCCCATCAGAGGCCTGCATAGATCAGAGTTCTTGCACCTCTTCTGAGGCTTTTCAAATGTCTGCTGCAGACATTGCAAGGTAACCATGGCTGATTATTTCTGAGGGGTGTTCCTCAAATCTTAGTCTGGGAAGAGATTCCTACATTCATTGAATCCTGCCATGGAGCTGAGCTGTAAGGGTTGTTAGGACAAATGTCTCACTTAAGAAAAAGCAAAAGGCCAAACATATTACCACTATTGGCTAAGATCCCCAGCAAGAATGGCAGAATTTTCAGTCAGGGTTTGCCCAATGCCCTGATGGCCTTATAGCCTTCTCAGTGGGTTTCAGTCCCTGCTCCTCTCTGGTCTTCCAAGCCTGTTAAGAGGACAAATGATTCAGATTCCTCTAATAAGGATTTAGATTCTGGTGAGGAATACCATGCATACTCCTCTCAGATTCCTTCTCCTCTAGACTATGGCACAGAGGAACAGGATTCTTTGAGCCCAGATTCCCACTTGGAAGAATGATCCTTTGTGGATACTATTGCTCATATGATGGTGTACTTTAAGTGGGATTGTTCTCAGGTCTTTGACATCCAAAGCAGATGCTACATATCGAGTCTCATAAGCCATCTGCAGTTCCTCTTGTGTTTGCAGCAGTTTTAGACACCTTCTCTTCTGCCTTGGTGGCTCCTGACTCTCAGCAATCAGAGCCTAAGAAACCCGACAGATTCTACAAGGTGTCTTAGGACTGCAACTTTTTAAATATCCTTCCGCTGACCCTTCTGTTTCAGTCTCAACTGATAAGCCACCTGCTAAGCTTCTTTCTTCTGATAAGGATAGTAGAGCTATGGAGTGGTTGGGTAAAATAATATATACTGCTACCATTTTGTCATTTAGGACTTTTAGTTACCAAATCCACATGACCAGAGATGTCTTGGTTCTCATTTCTCAGGTAGCCAAGGTTGTGTTGGATCTGCCTGATTTAGAGGTGAAATCTTCAGCTCCCTCCCTTCTTGAGTCCACTTCCTAGGTTGCTTGTCACTCCATAAAATGCAGATATGATACTAATGATGCCTCTTCCAGGGCTGCTGCCTTTGGTTCTGTAATGAGGCATTATTCTTGGCTTCATCTTCAGGCCATGCTTGATGATATTAAAGCTAACCTCATAGATGCTCCTCTGGATAACAGGAATCTTTTTGAAACAGCTACAGCTGACCTGTTCAAGTCCCTGCAGGATAGGGTAAGAGTGTGCAGGAACTCAAGCATATTTTTGCCTCTTCTATGCCAGAATTCCAGAGGAATTACCCTTTCAAATCTGCCTTTGTTAACAGGCAGAGTTGTCAACCTCCCAAAGGAATGAAGGGGGTTCAAGCATATCCCACCTGCTAAACTCACTCAGACTCCTACTTATCAGAAGCCTCCCTTTCAGGACAAGCCCTCCCAGAATCATATTTTTCTTAGCTACAGATTTCAGACCATTCCCACATTGGCCTGTCTTTCTGCTCTCAAGGTTTTGTTTCTGGCAACCTTCTTTGAGTCGCTTCATCCTCTGTCCTCTATCAGGGCCAGGAAATTTCTAGGTTTCTACAGTTTATGGCCTCCACCAGTCCCATGCTTCCTCTTGCAAGACTTCATACGAGAAAGCTTCACTGGTACCTCAGATTGATGTGGCTCCAACACTGTCACCCCCTAGAGTTCCCTGTTCCTTTGTTTCCTTGTCTAAGACTCAAGCCCTAGCGGTGTATTCAGCAAATTTGTTGCAAACTGAGTCTGTCCTGTCTTGCTCCATTTGTTACCCAAGAACCATTTATGGTCACCTCAGACCTGGGTTGGGCCACTTCTTGTGTCCTTCTGAAAGTTAAGGGTCTCTGGTTTCTTCATCAGAGGTCAGACCATATCAACATAAAACTGATGAAGGGCTCTGATTCTGGCTCTACAGGCCTTTTATTCCTTTTTCTCCCTGGCCCCTGAAAATTTTTCATTGGACAGTACCACAGTGATATTGTATATCAGCAAGCAGGGGAGGGACAAGGTCTTATCTCCTTTTCAGTACTGGGATCAGGCTATTAGTTATCAGGTGACTTTTCAGACAGTTTACATTCCTTCAGTGCACAGTCTAGTGGCAGACTCTCTGAGCAGGTCCAGAACACAGGCTCACGACAAGATGCTTCAGAGGGATGTGCTCCTGGACATTATCAGTCAGTGGGGTACTCCTCAGATAGATCTTTTTGCCTCCCTTCTGAACAGACAGCTTCCTGCATTATGTTTGAGAGTACCAAGTCCTCTAACTTGGAAAGTGGATGCCCCATCTTTTCCGTACAAGTGAATGTTTTTGTAAGCATTTCCTCTCCTTCCTCTCCTGCCAAAAGTTCTGCACAAGATCAAGCAGGGATTTCCCAAAATCTTGCTGTTAACTCCCTTTTGGCACAGATAGCACTGGTTCTTCCTTCTTTTTCATCTGGCCAGGGGCAATTACCACAAGGTATCTCACGAGGTGGATCTACTCCAACAAGATGGGGGATTTCTTATCCATCCTCACCTGTCTTCTCTTCAAATGACACTGTGGGTGATAGGGTTTTGGTCCTTCATAGGTACCATTTTTCTGAGGATGTACTTTGGGTTTTGAAGGAGGCCAGGAAACCTACCAGAAAATCATACATGTCTAAATGGAAAAAATGTTTTGTTTGATGCATGTCTTTGTTATGATGAGTCAGTTCTCAGTAGGTGTTCCTCTGGTTCTCTCTTATTTATGTGATGTGTGATGTGCTTCATGCTGGCTTAGCATATTCTTTAGTCAAAGCTCACCCATAAGCTATCCCTGCTTGACTGCCATTGAACCATTCTTTGGCCTCTCAGTTTGAGGTCAAGTGATTTTGTACAGGTGTCCTTCATATCAGGCCCCTGAGAAAGCCTATTCCTCTTCCTGTGGACCAAAGTTTTGTTCTTGAAAAATTGACTAAGGCTTCTTTTGAAACTCCTAGTTCAGCTTCCTTACACCTTTGTACTTGGAAGACTGTTCTGCTATTAGCTGTTATTTTGGCCAAGAGATTGTCTGTGCTTCAGGCTCTTATGACCATTCCACCTTTTTTAGTTTTTCAGAGAGACAAGGTGACTCTTTGTACTAATCCTTCTTTTATATCAGCTTCCTTCCTTTTTTTCTTCTCCACAGTCTGCCAATGAAAATGTTCTCTACACCTTAGATTTGTATAAACAGAGCAGATATTCTTTGAATAAAATGAAGATTATTTGCAAATCTGAGCAACTTTTTGTTTCTTTTCATTGCAGGACTTGTTTCAAAGCAAACTTTTTCCTCTGGATCTCTAAAGCTATTTCCCTTTGTTATTCATTTCATGACAAATGCCTTTCCTTGTCTGTAAAGGCACATACTACTAGGGTAGTTGCTTCTTCTGGTGCCTTTTTCAAGGGTTTGGACATTAATTCTCTCCTTGAATCTACTACTTGGTCCTCTGCTCATACTTTAACTAAGAATTACAAACTGGATATTATTAATAGGGCAAGGGCAGGTTTTGCCAGGGCTATTCTGCATGAGTTTGTACAAGTTTCTTTGTGATTTACTTTCCCCAGGCCTCCTCTTGAGCTCTTGTACTCTCCCTTAGTTGAAAAATACTGCAACAGTGATATGGAAGGACAAAGTACAGTTGTGTAAAATCTTACTGTAACAGTAGATGAATGATCTCTTCACTGTTATAGAATTCAGTCCTTCCCTCCTTCCTTTCCATTTCTGTAGTGAACTCTTGCCCCTTTTTTTGTCACCCTCCTGGCTGAGGGGCTTTCATTTATTTTCTCTTCTGAACTGCTTTTTCTGGATGTACATGTTGTACCGTGTCCTTATGGACCTTTTTTCCCCCTGGGGACAATTCAGTTCTAAGTATTTGTCTTCATACGTCACCTTTATGCCCTACACCCTGTGCAGGGAGCAGGTACAATACCTATAAAATCTGAAGGCTTTGGTATACTGGCTGAACGTTGGGCTATCCTTGGCAAATAATGCCCTCAGTGAAGAATACTGCAACAGGGACGAGAAGGACATCTACTGTTATGTTAAGATTTTGCACAGTTATACTTTCTTGTAAATAAAGCAGTTTAAGTTTTTCTTTGTAAGTTATGATTATGTTCCTATTTCCGCTTTGGTGCAACAGTTCAGTTTACGTCAAAGCTTTGTATTATTTATTTATTTTTTTAAATAATTACTGCTCCTCAGTGATAATTTTAATATTTTTGTTACTCCAGGTTTCAGCCTTATTGTTTTATGTATATTTACAGAGGATAGCTGACCTGCTGTTTACCTGTTGTCAGGCTGCACTCTTACAATGTTGCTGTATTTCATATATAATTACTTTGTTTAAGCAAGCTACTAACTTTCGGTGAACACCTAACTCACGTCATGTTTTGTGTACATTACATCCTTGTGCACCCACCTCCTGTCATAGTCTTGGAGCACTTATATGTATTGATTTAATTGTTGGACTGTAAAGCTTTACACTGTGTTCATGGGCACATATTTTAATGGTAGGCAGGGCATTTGGTCAGCTATGTATAGGCTAGTCATGCACCCTAGGAAGTATCAAAGCTAGGTTTACCTCCCTTCTTAGTAAAGACAAATTTGTGTGAACTTATCCAGTCATCAGGACTTGTCCTGAAGGAGAATAAGATATTAAAGTGTATGATGTGCAAGGGAAGCTTGTTCCACAGGTAGGGAATCCTTTGAGTAATGAATCTGTATCTCCAAGAAGTTTTATTTATGTTACAGAGTATGTTAAACATTTTGGAGTTTGTACTCCAAACATTACCAGAGTTTGAGGTGGAGAAAAATAATGCCTTTCATAGCTAGAAAAGGCAAGACAGAAATTTCCAAGCAGGATTATGTTCAAGATGGAAAAAGTGAAAGATTTTTAAAGTCTCTAGGTAGTGTAGGGATTGTAGCTCTTTGTTCCTCTTGGTTAGGAAATGTTGATGTCCTTTAAGTAGTGGGTACATGTTTGGTAAGATATCCACTGGAACTGGAGTGTTATATTTAAAGCTAACAAGAAAGAATATATGGGGATTAAGGTCTGTTTGGATGTTGGATATACTCTTAAAAACTAACTATGCAGTGCAGAACATTTTACTCACTTTAACTTATACTTGAAGATCAAAGGGAAATGTTCATTGTCAATAAAACTTCCTAAATCTCTAACGAATGCGTCAACATTAAGTTGGGCTCCATTTTTATGATACTCTTTGGTTAAAGCTCATTTTCATGATACTCCTTGATTAAAGCTTGTTTCCCAAATGTGATCTCTGCATTCTTTTTTGTTTTGCAACAAGTCTAAGGCCATAGTCCGTGTACCAAGTGTTAATTCAAGACCTACTTGGAGAATATAAAAGCCTGTGGGGGGATCAGTAACTGCATGCAGTCTACAGTCAGCTGCAAATATGGTCAACCACAAAGCCTGGATATGTGTCTTGCTACAAGAGAAGAAGATGCTGAAGTGAATGAAACACCATCACAAAGTCCTGAGGGACTCCACTAGTAGCAAGTCTATTAAATAAAATGGTACTGCTGTCTCCCTGTGCATATGATTGTTGAGCTAGTTAGCAATTCATGAAGTAGTTTACAGTTTAAAATGTAAGCTGATAGGCTTGTCAGCAGTGCTCATCAATGGAATCACATTGAATACATTAGCTTGCTTGAGATAAATCTCGTGGACAGAATGACTCCTAACAACCAAATTAAGCAAGACAAAATTGTACTGACCAGGATCAAATGTTAGTAAGTTACCAGTTTAGTTGTTAATAGTATTAGCTCAGCTCCACTCCATAATTTTACAGGTAATGCTAGTGAGGCTAATGGGATTATAATTTTTAAAGCAAATTACAAACCTTTTATATAGGCACCACAGCTGCTCATATCTGGAGCTCAGGCACATATTCTATAGATTAGCAAAATTGCAGTTTTTAATGCACTGCATAATTATGCAGGTAGAGAGAGACATATGACCTCACCCACATTTATGTGAATAAGTTGCCAGTGATGGAGTTCAACACTAGCATATGCCTTTTTACCTAGTTATGTTCAGCTTAAGTCTTTGCACAGATAAAACTGACAATGATGCTTACTATTGAAATTAAAGATTGGGTATTGTTACTGACCATGCTAGCAAGCATGAACATTCTGAACATGTTATATTGTAATCACTTCATGTAAAGGGCATGACCACTGCATTCATGATGCAGTTACTACAGTCAGCTGTGTTTATGTGTGATAATTGTGTGTGTCCTTAGATTATACCTTTAAAGTACTACGTCACCTTACAGAGAGCATAGCACTCTTAACTGTTATCATCTATTCAATCCTCATTTAGGTCTCGATCCCTGCACCCACCTGTTTTGACTTCTGTCTGTCATTCATTTCTTCTGCTTGTACAGGAATAGCTGAAAATCCTTGCTGAAAACTGAGCACATAAGATGAACAAGATATCAAGAGTCAAAATCTACTATAACTTCTCATAATGTCAAATTAGCGTTGGATTGTAAGGATCTTCTAGCTGTAAATCTCTCTCTCCTCCTCCTCTTTCATTGTTTAGTGTAGAGCAGTTGACCCTTCCTGAGTTTTCTGTTCATTTTCCCAGCACAGAGGTTAATCCTCACTCCCTGTAATTTTTTGATACATCATTCTGTCCTATTTTTGCTGAATTATCACCCTTTTTGTTTTCCATGTTTTTGGTACCTTCCCTTTCACTAGTATATTGCTGAACAGAGTCACGAGTGACCATAACAAGTTTGTGCCACCACCTTTCAGAATCTTCAGAGGTTATTCAATGACCTACAATTTACCTATTCCCCACAGCATCCTCACCTCTCTCACTATACCTTCTTTTGAAAAGACATTAGATGGGTTTCGTAGACAAGTTACATAATACTCAATTTGGAGACTGGCAATGTGCAGACAGGCCCAGGCTAGTACTTATTCACTGTTCCCTGTTCCACTGCAGTGCAGTGAGCCCAGATGTTGCAACAGAAGATGTATGCAAATAACTGCAGAGTGACATACAGATAAAACAAATTAGTAAAATGAAGTCCTAATGATAGTAAAATGTATGCAAGCTGAACATGGGAACAATTTATAGTTGTTTACAGAGAAAATTACACAGCAATGTGCACCTGATTGTAAAAGAGCAAAGCATACCAAAAATGTTATTACAGTATTTAGTAAAAATGCTTGACGCCACTGCAGCTGCACATGGTGCATCCAGAACCATTGTAAATGGTATCCTCAGTGATTGAATTATGACAGTGTCGCTGATCAAGAGAATATTGATCATCAGTATAGAGTCAATCAAGATATTGTATGGGGCTAAGTTGAGATGTGTTCACAAAAATATGTAGAAGTATAGAAATACTTGCCTTCCCATACTTTCAACACCTAAGTAGGTGTGGATTTCCCATACTAGCTATAGGACATCTGTGATGCTGCCTACCTGTCTGAGGTACTGGGTACCATAGCGAACACAAATTAAGCAAAAACCCTCCTCCCTATAGTCAACAGTTACAAAGGTAACTAAAACCCACAGAGGATGGCTGAAAATCACCAAAGTCCTAAATGTGTACATATGTGCAACATTGTAGGCCATGTGCTCAGCCTGCTCAAGCCTTTACTCAACTGCCTTGACTGTCTTGAGAGTACTTCATTATGATCCTGCCATAGTCTGCAAGATCATAGGATCATAAGAGGTTACTAGGCTAACAGCCCCAGGGACCTTACAAGCCTAGACAAGTTCAACCCGTGTTCCCAAGGGTGTCTGGTTTAAATAGACACTAAAATCAGCACTGCCCCTGTCCAAGAGGGACACGGGTGGAACCCCTGGGGTGAAATGCTGGCTACCCATCCAGTCATCCAAATTGCACTTGTATAGGGCCAATGAGGGGCTTTGAGTAACATGAATAGGAAGGTTGTTCCAAAGGTGGGGCAACCTCTGTAAGACAAATCTGTTGCTCCAGCAAGTTTTGTTGATGTCACATACCAACTTAAGGTCCTTTGAGTGAGTGAGCCATGTGCCATTTGACTTGTGAATGTACTGCATTTCCATCAAAGCTGGGTCAGAGATTGCTCTATATGCGAGGCACAGGTCGCCTATGAGCAGTCTGTATGACACAGAGTAAAGTAACAATGATTTCAGTCTGTCCGCATAAGACAGATCTTGAAGACCCTGAATTTTCTTTGTAAGGAACTTTAGTGGTCTCTCCAATTGCTGCAGGTGTTTGGAAAGGTACATACCAAAGGGAGCATTGTAGTTTATTATTGGCCTGATGAGGGAAGAGCATGGGGGTGGTTATAACCTGTTTTGTTCTGGCGGCAATGTCCTTACTTAACAGATGAGCACTATAAAATGCCATTCTTACCACTGTGGAGACATAGTGATCAAAGTTAAGGTTGCTGTCTACCTTGTGTGCCCAGATCTATCACCACTGACTGTGTGCTTAGGGTATTGCTTTTGATGTGGTAGTTTGCAGGAACATCACCTTTGCTGAAGGGGATGGTAATGCATCTTTTTGTATTAAGTTGAAAACCATAACTTTGGCACCAGTTATTAATCTGAGTAAGACATTTTTGCAGCATGTTGACATCACTAGGAGTTTCAATGAGCACTCCCAGTTTACAGTCATCAGCAAACTTCATTAGCCATAGCCCTTTAGTTTTGGCTTGCACTTCGGAAAAGTAGATTCCAAACAGTAGGGGTCTCAGAACTGATCCCTCTGGAACACCACTGGTTACAGGTCTGCTGGAGGAGGTGGCATTACCTATTTTGACCATATGAGTTCTATCAGTGAGCCAGTTTTCAACCCAGCTGACAACATATGGGTTAATACCAAGCTGGGTGAGGTTATCAATGATGCCTGAGTGGGGGATTGTGTCAAATGCCTTGGATAAGTCTAGGTAGGCTGTATGCAGAGGTTTGCCCTCGTCTAGGGCTTTGATGTCTGTCTCAAAGAAGTTCACCAGATTTCACAAGCATGATCTCCCCTTGACAAAGCCAAACTGGGTGAGGTTGAACATTTGGAGATTTCCTATATCTTTGTTAATAAGGTCCATGAAGATTCGTTCTATGGTCTTGCAGATAAGGCTGGTCAGGCTAATGGGTCTCTAGTTTCCGAGGTCTGTTGATGCACCCCCTTTGTGCAAAGGGATGACGGTAATTTTTTTCCATTCCACTGGGATGAAGCCAGTGCTTATTCTGTGATTGAAAATGTGCTCAATGGTGATGTTAATTCCTGTTTTAACCCATCTAGAACACATCCTGGGATGTTGTCTGTTTCCATAGAGGCTGTGTTTTTGGTCTTGGAGACAGCATTTAAGACCTGCTCCTCAGAGATACTAGGTGGGGGACAGGTGTTTGGGATGCTTTGGGGTCTATGTGGTGGTGACATATGTCCAGATGCCCATAACATTATGAATGTTCCACAATATATTGGTAGGGCAACAGAGTTAATAGCTCCTGGATATTGGTTTAATCTGACTGTGTGCTCTCTCTCTCACACACACACACACACACACACACACACACACACACACACACACACACACACACACACACACACTCTCGCACACTCTCACACACACACACACACACACACACACACACACACACACACTTACACACACTTACACACACAAAGTAAGAAAGGGATACTTCAACACTATTGTCCATGGCTGTGGTAGAACAGCAAGAACTTCAGTATGTACCCACACAGGCAAAATAATGACTTGTAGTCCAGTTGTAGGGGCTTTAATGAGTACTCAGTGACATGATAAATGCAGTGTGTGTATATGCTGGGCAATGCATGGCTGAGCCACACTGTACATCACACATTCCCCCATTTACTACACAGGAGGACGGGAGGGTAGAGTGGCTTTAATATAGCGGGGGGCACATGCTAGAAGGGATTTCGTGGGTGGAGTGGGGGGTGAAGTTAGACTGAAATTTATTAGCTAGTAGATTTGCTATGTCGCCCTGGTCAGTGAAAGTTGTGCCATTTACTGTCAGTTCTGCACATTACTGAGCATTACCTTTAAGGTTCCTAACATAATTGAAGAAGGCCTTGTGATTATCCTTAGCTTATGAGGCTAGCCTGACCTCGTAATTGGTCTTGTTGGACTTTATTAGACCTTTTAATTTCTCTTGTAGTTGAATCAAGGAGTTATTTTCTGTACTAGAGTTGCTCTTTCTGATGTTGGCAATGACTTATTTTCTTTTGTTATGTACCCTATTAGGGTAAGGATTCCACTCGTGGGGTTTGCTGTCTCATGTTGGTGAGTAGTAACCCCAATATGTTTATTCCTTTGGTTGGAACCCATATATCTGGTTCAGGGTGTTTCTGTTGATAAAAGTCCAGGACACATTGTGCCTGTGAGTTAGAGGCAGTGTATGTTTTCCAGTGTATAGAGGGGTAGTTTAAGTCACCAGTGACTAGGGTATTCAGTTGGATGGTGAGTGCATATAGTAGGTCTAGGTAAGAACTGTGAGCTTTGTGGGTCATAGAGGGCAACCTCTATCTGGCCTAGACATGGTAGTGAACCTTGTCTATGAAATCTTGAATGTGGATGAACTTCGGTGCATCACTGTGTTTAACCAACCTGGAGTTGTATCTGTCGCTAATGTAGAGCAAGACACCTTTATCCCCTATCTGTGCTGCCATTGGTCTAAATGTGTGGAAGGCATGGTTGCCTTTCACTGCTGGAGTACTATCTGTGGCTTTAATCAAGTCTTGCTGACAGCACAGATGAGTGAGGAGAATTTTTATGCTGTGGAGTTTCTTGCTTAGGTTCCGAGCATTGAGCTGTAACACCTTAAGGTTCCTTTGAGTTTTTTTTGCTATGTTGGTAGTTTTTTTTTTTTTTTTTTTTTGGCATTGCTGTAAGGGGGTGGATAAAGTCTTAGTCAATATCCAAAGTCCAGAAGGGACAGGTGCAGACAATCTTTGGCACAGCAACGTGGTCTGTTAACCATGTCCTGCCACACTGATAGATACTTGATTCAGAGAGATCCATAATATTTCTTTTCATATAGTCCACTGAGGTATATCTCAGGTCATTTTCACCCACATGGACTATGATAGAATGATATTGGGACCTGTGATGCATTGACTTGAGGGCCTGTGTGATTTGGCAGATTCTGGCTCCAGGTAAGTGACTAACTTATCTTCTCCTTGTCCAGCCTGGTGAAAGGGGCATCTGTGTGATAAAATAAGATGTCTTACTACAGGAGTATTAGGTAATGTGTTTGCTTGCCTTATGGGCTTAGTTCTTGAGGGATATATATATATATATATATATATATATAAGTGCAAGATTCAAGATGCTGAGATGCAGTAGTTTAACAAAATCAGATTAGCAACATATATTCTATGACTGTGACACATTTAAACATTGAGATATTTGTAAAAGCTTTTTGGTCTGATAATTCTGTCCAAAGATTTGATACTGGCTTGTGCTCTATTCCCTTAACTTAATGTGTACTAAAAACAGTATCCTTTATGATGGGATATTCTGCCAGTAGCCAAAAAGTTCTTACTAAGAAACAGAAGTGAAGATAAGAACTATCATTACAAGAATCCTAAAATATAGGTTCATAGGTAGGTACTAGGTTATCGGCCCAAGGGCATAGGTAAACCTAGCTAACAAGGTTCCCTGGCTTACTCCACCCAAGAAAGTTACTTTCCTGTGCCACTGTTGAGCAGAGCCACAGAAGTGATCCCTGGGGTTTATTTCCCATTTCCCATCCACTCATCAAGATTTTTCTTGAAGAGTGCTAATGAGGAACTTTGCTTGACATAGCTATTGTTGTTTGTCAGAAAATAAAGAAGACAACCATCAAATTAAGATCTAAGTATTCTACTTTGGACTTTAAATGCTAGGTAAAGCTACATAATTTATTGGAAACCAATGAGAATGATAGATTTAGAAAGCGTATACTGTAATATATATAAATTAAGTAACATTTTATGATATATGGGATTTTAGGTAAAAATTGATGTAAGCACTCTTGTAAATAGTTGCTTTACTTGAAAGAATGTTGTTATTGTTTGCATAATTTCATTTTATGTTATAATAAAAAGTTTTGGGGAGAAGAAAAAAAATGGCTTATTAAAACTGGGTCATTACATTATTTATTAAACTCAAAATATTTGATAGCAGGACACCAAGGGAGCACCTACTGGTGTTGAGTTTCTATTAACAGTTATAGGGAATTTACTCCTTCATGTACTACATGGTATACTTAATCTGCAATTATTGTCTTTTTGAGGGCTGAGTGCTTGGCGTTACTCATTTCCAAGATAGTCTTTTTAGAAGCTGCAAGTCTTATATACAGTCTGATGGGGATGCTACACAAAATGAGAGATTGTTCATGTGATTAATACTTTAGATAATTATCAGTATGCTATATCTGCCCAAAATGAAACAGAAGTTGGGGCTTTAGGTATTTGATGTGGATAAAGGGCATTTCCAACAATATGGGTTTACTGTTGCATCTGTTACAGAGATTTTAAGATTGCAGAAGACTGTTTGAAAGCATATCCAAGAGCAATGTTTTCATCAAGCCATTAAACCTACTCATCCTTTCAACCACTTACTACGTGTCTCTCAAGATTCTATCCCATTCCTTTCATATTTAATATGTTTACAAATGACCTCCAGTCCTCCACTTTCCATGCTTTCTTAGTTCAGTATGCAGACGACTCAACATTAATATGCGTGCTTCAACAATAATCTCCCAAGATATCACCCAAAAATCTTTCTTCTCTGTAGAAACCTGGCTCAAAGAATCAGACTTCCTACTCAGTCCAAGAAAACTAAGTTAATGCTTTTTACCTCAAAAAGTTGCCAAAATCAAAAGCAATTTTTTACCATAAATTCAGCAAATACTAATACTGTCATTGAAACTGTAACTTACAGTAAACTTCTAGGCATTATAATAGATGACAATCTCAAATATGACCAGCATATTCTACACACCATTAAATCTACTTGCCAGAAACTTGGCTCCCTTTATAGGATGGATGGATTCCTTACAGATACTGCAAGAAAAAACTTTAGCCACCACCTTGTTATTCTTATTTTTCTTATATGCTGCTTATATTCTAACAAACTTAAATGATATTCAAAGAAAGAATGTTTGCCACCAATCTCCTTATAGGAGCCACCGCTGTCATAGCTTAAAGCTATTAAACTGGCTTGAACTATTCAACTACCTAACATATATATTCACAACTAACTACAACACACAAAGTCATTCATCATAAAGAAAAACGTCCTGCACTCTACAACTTATTACTGACCTACTGTCCAGCAAGGGACCTCTGCTGTAGTAACAAATTCTTATTACGTACAAGTAAGTCTAATGATGTTACAGGAGACTCGCTCTACTTTCAGTTCGTTGCGAAACTCTGAAATAGTATCTCTACACAAATACCACTCTCCAACAAACTCAGCAGTTTTAAACAACTGCATAGACAACACCTTAACCAATTATGGTCTTCCACATGCTTATCTCAAGGTTGAGACTTTGTGTTCACCACACAGTACTATCCAAATATCCTCCTTAAACAGATTACACTCAACTTCTCACTGAAATGACAAAATAGTTTGTATACATAACTGCTGCCTCTACAATCTTCAAAGTTGCATGTAGGATTTGTTTTTAGTAACTTCCACATCTGTAAAATCTTAGAATGTATAAATGTAACTAAAGTTTGTGTATAAATGTAAATAGAAAAGTATCTACTCTATGTTTAACTGGAACTTAGTATAATACACCATAAGCAAATGGAGCTTTTCACTCTATCCCTCCACTGAAAATGGATATTACCCAGTCAGACTTTACAGGTAAACAAAGACAAATAAATAAATGAATATATATAGAAATTGTTGCATTTGCTCTGGAATTAGCGGCTCTAATATTGAATCCTCCTTTTGTCATCACTGATTAGAACTGTCCTTCCCTCTTCTGTCAGTACAGCTGTTTTACTCTGAGTGTCTCATACCTAGAGATGGGCTTGCTTTCAGTTGGCATAGATATTGTGGCATCATGTGCTGTCTTAGGGAAAATTGCATAATCTCTGCACCAGCCTGTTTTCTTTTTCTTTTTTTTTTTAACCCTCCTATTTGCATATCCTCAGCCAACCATCAGCTGTCTGACTGTACCATTCTTTACTTAGTTTTCCTGGTACTATCCCCCAGGATTGGGACTGCACTAATAGCAGATTCGGCAGGGAAAGTGGAGCAGAGTAGCATACAGTAACATATAGCCAGACTATGGAGTAACCTTCCATCTGAAATAACTTAAATTGACCACCTAAAACTTAAACACATTATCTAAACAATCCATCCAGCGCCTGCCTCAGGAGCAAACCACCTTAAACAGTACATTGCACCAAATACTAAGGTGACAACACTTTGCAAAACTCAGTCTTCACATTAATCTACTGTATTCCTGCTATACAGGATACTATAATTCTCACCTATGATAGCATTTGTTTCTTAGTCCATTCTTTTTCTGTTGATGTAACTTTATAACCTATTGTAAGTATTTTTCTGCTTCAGTCTAATGTAAATCACAAGAAATGTAAATTGTAATATGTTTCTGCCTGCTATGCTTGTTATACTTTACGCTGTATTTTAAATGTTGCCATTCTCTGTAATGCTTATGGAGCTTTTCTCCCCCGGCATCCACTGAAAATGGGTCTCTGACCCAGTGGACTTTCCCTGTTAACAAATGTTAATAAATACAGAAGACACCAGTCATATTGTTCAAGGTGATTAGCAGGTATTTTCTGCCAGCTGTGTACTTTTTATCTCTGTCCTGATGTTAATTGTGAGAGAGATTCGATGTCTGTTTACAACTGTTATGGCTTAGTGGTTCAGTACTTTGACTATGGTGCACAGTATCCCAGGTTCGACCCTTAGCATTGCTTTTATGCATGAGTGGAAGGGTGGCCTAATGGTTAAGGTGTTTGCCTTACAAACACAAGGTGGAGGGTTTGAGTCTCACAAGGGATAATTGGCTAGGCTTAAAATGTCTCGCAAGGGCAGTTAGCTTAGTACTAATCTATGAACCTATCTAATAATTAATAAATAAATAAATATACTCTGGCCTTGCATGCTAGGCAGGTATTTTCTGCCAGCTGTGTACTTTTTATCTCTGTCCTGATGTTAATTGTGAGAGAGATTCGATGTCTGTTGCCTAACAGAACATTCGTGTGACTGCTAGACAGTCAGCCATGACATTTACTGGCATTCTCCTTAGTGCTTGAGGCAGGGGCAGAGTGCAAAGCACTCTTACATGTATCAGTGATTCTGCTCACCAGCCTGAAGAGAGAAGTGTGAGAAGCTCTTGGTCTACCTTTTTTCACATAAAGTGGTGTAAGTTGAATGTACTGAGTGAAGATAGACAGGAAGGACCCTCATGATACCCCCAGACCTAGCACAATCAGAAGGTGAAGGAAATGAACAGAAGACACCGGTCATATTGTTCTGAGGTAAGTCTGTCATCTGAATACCCCCTTGGTCTACATGTGTAAACATCCATAATCTCCTCTAGATATTAGCTGAGTTTATGGCTTTGGCTTCTTTCAACAATGAGAAGACTTTAAGAGGTACACACTGATAATCACCTTGAGGAAGAGATGCATTCCAGGGTGGTCAGCGCAATACATTTCTGGACCAAAAGGCCACAATGCACTCAGGCCCATCCCAGTCTGGAGTGCAACCATCTGAGTCTGTCAGCCATAGCTTAGTAGTAGCATTCAAGACCAAGAAATCATCTCTGGCATCCTCCTTGGTCTAGGAAAGCTTGATCAGGCAGTTTAATACCTGGCAGAACATTGCCAGCAAGGTATCACTGCACATGTTTATAAATTATCCTGATGCTGATGATGTGGTCAGCATGAGTCTTTCTTATGCTGTAATCTGCAATAGACCCATATCTGTTTACTGGTGTCCCACATCACAACACCTGACATGCACTCTTCTCATGCTAAACTCAAAACAGTTGAGCTATATATTAGTCTTAACAAACTGATGCTAAGGTAGGGAGAGATTTAATTTCGCTTTCTGTGTCCTAGAAGGAAAATAGACCTTCTTTCTCTGTGATAGAAAATGACAGTTTTCCTTCCACCTATTCACAGCTTTTATATGAATGTGTGCGCTTCTGAATAATACACTATAGAATGGCTTGTGGCCCCCTATTCCTTTGTCCAGAGCTACCTAAATGAGCATATGGGAAAGAAAGAGAAACTTTCAGTCATCCCTCCAGTGGATCATGTGTTCAAGGGTCCCATTTATTCTGCCTGGATGTGCTTAGATACTCCTAAAAAGAAGTCTGATGTATTTTCTAAGTCATTGGCAGAGAGGAGTGAAGGTGGGACCACATAATCTCAGAATGTTTCTGCCAAGAAAGAGTGTAAAGCAGTAGAGACGTTAGGCAAGACTTTGGTTTCCTGAGCCATGTCAGGGTTTTAAATTCTTCCACTGCCAGCTTTTCCTGTCCATATTCTGAGTCTCTCTCTTAAAATTCTGAAGACTGTAATTGTTATACTCTGAAGAGCAGAACTGTAAGTGTGAATGGAGAGGAATGTTTGCTAAGGATTTATGTTGGCATGTCAATTCCCCCCACTCTGAGGTACAGCAATGCTAGAGCATATACAAGTAGCAGGGGAATTGTAGTTGGATGCATTAACTAGAGCTTAAAATGTGTAACAGTGAGGTTTCAGAATTTGCTTTTTTGTTTAAATTGCAGCATGTTTTTGATGCGTTGGGAATCACAGTGTTAAGACTCACATTTCTAATGTGGAGCCAACTTCTGGTCCTTTCTTGTGAACCACATGCTGGAAAAGCTTTCATTCCTTCTTGAGTTTGGGCTAAAAGAAAAGTTTAAGATCCTCACCCCAGCTTCCATGTAGAGACAGCAGATGGATTGCTGCAACCTTGATTGTACTGATACCCTTGTTAAGGTCGGTGACCCTGTCATATGACTCTCCAGGATAATGTGGCATACTGTCCTCTCTCAAGGAAGAGCTCAGGCAAGCCATTTTGTATGTCACCCTTCTGAGGGAAGTTTTCTTCAGTCAGCCCTCCCAAGATACGGCTAAGGAGTTCCAAGAGAAAGGCAGTCCTCGGTATGCTGAGGGACTCTGTAATCCCTCCTTCATCTCTCACATTTAATTGCAGATCAGGCCAACCCCTTAAGAAAAATGTGCCTTGCAGACTGAAGAATACCTTCAAGTATCAGGTGGTCATGCTTCTCAGAAGCAGTCCCATCCATGTCTCACCCATGGGATTGACTATACTCGCCCTGCACTGAATTACTGACTGTAGTCAATGCTTTCCTTGGAGAGTCATAAATTGCCTGCATTAGGAAGGCTATCACATAGGACCACTGAGCTCCTGTTGTAGTCCCAAGTAGAAACACCTTTAAGCTGTTACACCCACTGTTCTGTGTGAGCTTTTTCTAGAAACTATGTTGTCGCTGCAAATCTCTGAGTCATACCTGGACTCCTCTCCTAAAGAGGGACAGAACCTGGCAACTGAACAAATCCAAACCCCACCTTGGTTAAATGTACCTCATCCAGCCTTTAGTTAACTGGGCCCTTATACTTTGGTTCCTAGTAGTGTAGGACCATGTGTTCTACCATTCAGCCTATAAAGACACAACTTTCTTACTATTTGTGTATCGCTGAAACTGTTCATCTGTGTTATGACTAAAATCTACTGTACCATATCAAATGATGCATGATCACTGATCACACAGTTCGTACTCCTCTAAATAAAGTTCATAACAAACATTAACGAAGTGAAATCGCCTTTGTTCACTCATCCTTTATGATTAGCATCTGAATGAATGATTAGGATTTTTTTTTCACAAGCTGATGTTTCACCACCACAATTTGGTTCCATCACGTCCTACTGCTGCTGTACCATATGAATCAGAAATCTTTAACTGCAGCTCCATTTTCTCTCACCTGTTCTCTTCAATGTCATCTTCTGGACCCAAAAGGCACAAAAATGTCTGACCAACAACACACTCCATGGACTTGAAACAAGAGCCAAAATCAATTAACAGCAAATACCATTCATGTATTTTCTTTCTTTCTTTTTTTTTTTTTGTTGACTAACTACCTTACTTGCCCTACCTGTATGGAATTAACTCAAAGAGCTGAGCTAACCCACTGAGCCATGCTATCACCCTCACTCTGTGGTACTTAATCACCACCCATTTTGTTGAGGTACTCAGGGCTGTAATGCTGTGCAGGCAAAATTTAACTTATCATGCTGGCACATAATTTCCCCATCTCTGTCTTTGAATTTCTCTGAATGAAATGAGTCTTATCCCTCAGCATTAACCACGGAGATTATGAGCATCTAAACTCAGAAAGGTTAGTATATTTGCTGGGCCTTCCTACTTATTATTTGCAATTGGGACATCCAGCGTATCACAGACTTTTCATAGAGCCTCTAGCCCTGACTGTAGTAGTTGTCACATTCCTTCTGATTAATAAAAACTCAATCAGATAGTGAACTCGCCTCCTCCTTCTGGGTCACCCAACTGTCAAATCCACTGAATGTGTTGTTATATGTTTCACAACTGGTGCAAGCCACCAAACAACCCATGGGCTTTGTCTTGTTTTGACAGAATCTACTATGGTGCCACCTCTTCAGTAAATGCCAGTCTTTCAGGAAAATGGGAAGCAGCTTAAATACTGCCTTATGTTCTGACTTTGCAATAAAAGGGTCAGACATTGTCTTATTTCAGTTGTGTCATCCAGTGATACATATCACGCTTTTGTTATCTCCATGTCATTACTGCCATTGACAGAACCTCCCGTTGGGAAGGAGTATAAGACAGAATTCCTATGTCCATTTCTAAATAACAAACCCAAGGGGATTTTTTGAACTATAGAATAGGAATATCAAATTGGGCCAACTACTGTACCAATCTGAATTTCTTTCTCTAACAATTTCACGAGTATGTCTTCCATTCTGCTGTACCCAACTCACTTCCCTAGACTCTAGCTTCCATTTGCAGTAGGGAACTGAATCTAAAAAAAATTAATATCGCCTTTGTCAGGGTAAAAAAAGTGGTATTTGATGTAATATCTGTCATTTGCAGCTGAGCTTCACATCTTTTAGCCTATACATTTACTATTCCTTCCTGGACACATTGAAAGGAACTTCTACACTGAGCCTGATGTCACCTATGTAACATATCTATCAGCAACCCTGCGGACTTGTACCTTATCAGCTACTTCCTTTTATTTTTTAACCATTTGAAAGCTAAAAGTAACCCACAGCAGACTGAACAAGCATAAACAAACTTGCAAGCTGATGAACAGATCTGTTCAGATTCTAATTCAAGTTTAAGTATATATAAACTAGGCACTATTAGAAATAAGTAAACATGTAAAACATATTTTGCAATAAAAACCAAAGACAGCTTACAAGGTGTCTTGCTGTCAGCCCTTGCCACAGCAGGCTGTATGTTGTCCACCATGATACTTACCTAGACTTGACAGTCTCACTTCGTGTAGGGTATTGCACATAACCTATCTCCTAAATCTCCTAGCATAGTGTATCTTAACTTGACCACACTTTACTTTGTGTGCCTCGTGTGTTGTCAGGTAATGGGGAGGCCATCATATGAATTGCTTACCCAGGTCTGTTCTCCTACATGAGTTCCATGATATTAAAGTCTAGCACTCAATTCTGTAATGCCCTAGCCCTTAATCTAGAAGGCCTAAGCTTACCTGAGGCCTTCAGTTTGGCTGCTAAATCCTTGTCTCCTGCGTAATCCTACCCTGTTATCTTTTCCATCACTATGATATTGGAAATGTCAGAAATTGTTGCAAACTCCTTTCCAGATTTTTTCTTTACCTAACTGCCTGTGAGATGTGTGACCAAATGAGTCATACTAACAGGAATGAGGGGCTTTCTCTATAAGTGTGCCTAATAGCTCACCTCTTGGAGCTGGCTATGTGATATGTTCTGTCAAGAATTCTTGGCAGTTCAACAATCTCAAAGTGTTCCAGAGGAGCCACTCCAGTCCCACATTTTCCTTTATACCTCAGCTGACTTTCTTCCATTCAGATTTGCCTCATCCAAAGACTAAGGAAAAACCATCAACATGGTCTTCTATCCTTCTAAAGTGTTCTGTTCTACAACCATGCCTTTGGAACAGACTCCCACTTCACGACAAGTAGAGCACGTCATTGTCTGTCTTCAAACACAAGCTGGACTTATTGGATAGGTAACCATAAATGTGTGCAGGGGGTTCTACCTGTGTCTGTGTTGGACAAGAGCAATAGGTGCTGATTGTGTTAACAAGGGTAAATTTGGCTAGGCTTGTAAGGGCCATCGGGCCATTAGCCTAGTAACTTCCTATGATCCTATGTACCTTTGGATAACAGATCAGCTGCATTCAGCATCAGTGCTTGGAGTCTGGATTGAATGAAGTTTCTTTTGCAATCCTAGACAAATCTAGAAAGAAAACAAATGAGAGGAGGCTGGGGAGGAGAACCCCATTAATAAAATTGTAGCTTTGCACATTATGTAGTGAGATGTGGAAGAAGGTAAGATGGGAATGATGAACAAATTAACAGGACAAGGTGTTCTAATCCTCTGGTATCAACAGAGAGTATTGTATCTTTTGAACCACTGTAACTAAGAGAGCAGGGAAGGGAAAGGCTGCACTGATAGCAGCTGGCCCCTCAGTCTTAGAAACATGTTAGATTCAGGAGAAATAATACTTGAGGATCCCCTGTCCTCTGCCATAATGTAATCAGCTTCCACCTCTGTGTTTATTTTAAATCAATCAATAGTTAGCCAAACTAAGCACCCCTTTCTTTTCTTCTTCTTTTTTTGATTTTGCATGCATTCATTCAAATACTGTTTTAAAGAACAGAACATATGAACTTGCATTTAACAAACCAAAAATTGTACTACTAGTCAGGAGTGCATCAGTGCCATCACTTATATCATCTATGAGGCAGTTTAACCACATAATGCTTAGGGTCTAAGTATGCCCAACAGTAGTTCCCCACACAATATGAACGACACCATTTCACCATGTCTTTGCAAGGCTAAAGTTCCTTATTCCAGACAACAAGCACCTTTGTGAACAAACATTGAGCAACACCTCTAAGTACTGCCACTGATGATCATTAGCAGAGGGGCACCATGACTACAAAATGGCTACGTTAGGGACACCTTTGTCTTAATTTAAGGCAGAATAACAGGAAAATATTTTAAATATTTTTAATTAAACATGAGAACCCATAAAGATTTAATTAACACCATAATCCTTTTCTTTTTTTAAATACCAAGGCTCACAAAATTTATCATATGAAAAAGCCAAAACAGTGAGACAAGAGAATTCTTTCTTCAGACATGGTGCTAGAACTCCCATTTTGTAAGTGCATAAGACAAGCAGACAATCCATTGCACTGCTGTAACAGTCCATGCATTAGCACAATGGAAAATGACCTGCTTCTGTTGAATAATCACTCATCCAAACCAGGAACTACTACAGTTGTGGTACTGTCAAATCCATGGGTTCCTCTCAATTATTCTATTTATGCATGTATGTATTTATTTATTTATTTTGCAACCATCTTGTGAATGTTAGGGTAAAATAGCTAAATGAATTACTGATCCCACTCCTTTGTCATGTCATTACACCTACATTAATGAATTGCACTATGTTATTCATTCATCATGTTCATTTTATTATCTTCAGGAACAGCCTGATGGCTTCTCTACATGCACTCAGGTAACACTTTCATCATACCTCTCAACCTCTCAGAGCAAGAAATCTGGACAGAACCATAAATAACGGGGGACAGAGGCCCAACAATAGGGACATCTTTTAAATATTGCTCTTACAAACTTAGAAAGTTGTTAGAGTAGCAGGTTTTGATTTAGCATGGATTTTCTGAAGGGTTTGAAGTCTGAAACTGAAATGTCCGTCGTTATTTTCTGATTTTAATCCTGAATGATTTGCCAATCTTTTGCCAGAAAACCACAATTTTATAAGAAACAGAACAGAAATATGTGGCAAAAATCAGGACACACTGTGAAAATCTGGACAGTTGACAGGTATATGATTCATTCTGTGTGTTGCCCCAGCTTGGTATGAGTCTGTTTATTCCTGCCCAAGTATCCCAGTTGACCCATTCATTTCCCAAGATAAATAGATGAGTTAAAAGTATTCGATGACCAGCAGGTAAGATAAACAACAAATAAGCTGAATGACAGTGAAGAAAGGTAGAATCCAAGATTAAATCAGAACCCCAAACTATGAAAGCTACAAGCTTCGGGCCTTCACAGACAACAGTCCTCAGTTCTTTGCTCATGCAAGATTTCTGATAAACAGATTGCAGAGCATTCTTTTGAATGCATAGCTCATTGACAGCTGTTATCACTGTTGCAAACTATCAATTTTTATCCCTTATGGTTGCAGTTGTGTGAAGCTCCCACTTAAACAAGTGTTTAGGTAGTTTGTTGTAGTTATTTTTTTCTTTTTCTGATTTCAGAATAGGCAGTGTATTTTCTTTTTGCAACTGGAGTAGTTTTGCTGAGGTTTTCCTTTGATCATTTGTGTTGTCAGCATGCTAGAATCAGTGTAATGGTATTTCAGCAAATTTTTAAGTATTTTTATTGTCACTGTTTATATAATGACATAGGTACATGTATGTTAATAGAAAAGAAAACAAGCCATAGCGACATTTTCATTATTTTCACACAGTGTACATATATGTTTTCGTTGTAACAATTATCATTTACTCCAAAGTTACATAAATTGCTCAATTTCTGCCTTCCCTTAAATCACATTCCTCCTCCTCCTGAACATTTTTCTGCATCTGTTGTTCCCACAAATTCCATTTATTTCTATGTAATTTCCTCCTTGCATTTTCTAAAGATCCCTCCTCCAGTTCTTTTATCTCCTTTGCAGTATTCAGTACCTCAGTTACACCTCCTTTTAAATATTGAGTTCCATTTTCTTGTAACTGTTGTCTTTATTTGTAGCCATTAGCATTAATCTTAGTAAGACATTACTACATCTATGCAATTCAGATCCTGAGTCTCAGCTCAAAATAATAATGCCTTTAGTTTATCCAACCAATTATAGGAGATGGTACACTGCAGGGAATTTTTAAAATCTGCCAAGTTATTAAACTCTAAAAAAATATGTTCCCAGTTCCCGCACTCATTCACATCTCACCACCAGTATTTGTTATCTACCTGAGGAAGAATTCTCTGAAGTCTACTTGGGGTATAAAAATACCTATAAAATTCTTAAGCAAAACTCCTAAACTTTCTGAATTTGTCACATCCTTAGGATCCTTTGTAAATGATAAAATCAGAACCTCAGATTGTGACACTCTTTCTGTTTAATCTTTTCAAACCTACTCTGATTTATTCTTATAATTATCATGCAATATGTTATACAACCTGTGAATAATCCCTTTTTAACAGTAACTTACATTCTAGACTGAACTAAAATATTTACCAGAGCTATCCTCTTATCATTCTCCTGTTCCTTTTTCTTTGTATGTACTGTAATATCAGTCCCTTTTAGGGAAGGTAGTCTCTAACCTGCAGTATAGATTGCTAATTGGCCTGACTTAACTTTGTTACCTTTCACTCTCTAGTTATGTGTTCCCAATACCTTGGTTCCTTGGCCAGTTTTCTCCAGAGAATTCCACCACCTCTTGCTTATTTTCTTAACCCCTAATCAGAGTCATCCCTACTGGCAGAATCTCCTTTTCTATTTTTTACTTAGAATACTTTTTGTTACTTTACAAACATGTATGCTGTTTTCTAGTGGTTGTTGTTCCCCTTAAGGACCTCCATCCAGAATCGTACTTTCTCATTATTTCTCAAACTTCCCGTTTCATCATTATTCTTTTTCACTTTGATTTATAACCTTCTGCTAGTGGTATTTATATGAACCTTAACTACATAGCTCTAAAGTTTCCTTTCAAATCATGTAATCCTAATCTACCTTGTATGGGAGTATCATTTTATCCACTTTCTTCTTGCCTTGTTCCCCTCCTAATTAAATTCCTTCATCTGTTTATTAATTATCATCCATAACTTCTCCACTGGCTGATAAAAACATGCCTGACCTGTATATAAAACTAAAGGGGTTAAAATTATTTTCACTGCTTATGGCTTACTGTCTATATCCAGAATCAATAATGTATTTTCTGAGTTTTTGTATTATCTTTTATTTCATCTTTTTACACATATCCTTAGCTGCCAAAACAGAATCCTTTTTAATCCATACACCTAAATACTTAACTAACTAGTCATGTGTGGGTACATAGCTTACCACTATAACCTTTGTTTTATCTTTATAAATTGTATTTCGTAAAATACTTGAAACTGTATCAAAATATTCCCCAGCAATGAGATGTCCTTTTCTGGATTATTCAAGTTGCGAAATAGTCATCTTCAACTAAAGCCAACTTTTCTTATTTGCCAGTCCATTTATATACTTGAATTTGTGAGTCTGAGCAAAGGAACTAGCAGGGGTGCGCTTTTTTCCCTTTGTTATTTACTTTGTATTTAGAGCCGTAGGAAAAGAATAAAGAAATGGTACTTCTGCTGTTGATGACAAATGTGACACATAAGTTGGGTTGCTTAAGGCCTTCTTTTGTTACACTATCTTGTGTGATGCAGACTTTCATGAGAAAGGCCTTATCAAGATGATGCAGTGAAGCTGGGGGCCACCACAGCTTTTGTAGACACTGCTTACTCTTAGTAGTTAAGCAGCACTCCATATAGTCCTAAATTAATTTTTAAGTTATTAATTTTTAAAAAACTGGTCAGCGGGAGAGTAAAGCAAGAATTCATACACACTCTGGTGCAGTCATGTACTCTTATTCTTTAAAAGCAGCTGATTGTGCTATACTGACAGTAGTGCATACTACCAAAACAACGTTAAGTATAGAATGTGTAAGCCTGTGGTGTCCCCCACATAGTTTGGATATATATTATGTTCAGAAAGAGTAATTTATTGGAATTGTAAGTTTCCATGTATATAGTTCAAAATATTTAAAATAGCCCCCCACAAACCCCACTTTGTGTGTGTGGGGGTGCCCCCACCCCCCCTTACTATATATACTAACTCCACGGTTGCACTACAGTGGGGAAAAGGCCATATTTAACTTTCAGTGAAATGTGTTTCAGTGAATTGTGTTTTCAGTGAATTGAGCTTTCAGTGAATTGTGCACAAATGTGTTTCAGTGGATAGTCCTAGACCCATATATACATATATATATATATATATATATATATATATATATATATATAGATATATGGGAATCAAAGGACTTCCAAGCATATACAAGAAATAAATTAGATTTCTTGGGAAGTGCACAGTTTAAGAAATAAAAATAGTTGTAATGCCTGTACTTGTTGGAATCCATGAATTGTATATACATCTGTCAAATGTCCTTGATTTTGCCTCAGAATCTTGTCCATTTCTTCATATTATTTGTGATTTTTTTAAACACCTTTATTGAATTATCTCTTGTGACACAGGAACCATTACATTTATATAAAAGTATTCAAACTGTATTAACTAGTTAAATTACTACTTGGGGTATAAAAATATCTGTGTAAACATTTCCAAGCAAAAATCCTAAATATGCTACATTTTTGTATTATTTATGATTTTGTGAAAAAAAAAACAGTAAGTGTTACTTATTAAATGAGAGCATACATTACAGTTACATGCTTCTTATTTGAATACCATCAATTAAAGAATTGTATACACTGAAAAAATATTTGATTTCTTTGTTTGTTTGCCTTTGATTACTGTGAACATCAGAGTGGGTAAAGCTCCATTTTATCAGAGGCTTGAGAAGAAAAGCTCTATATTACATACATTTGTATAAGCAGTTACTGTGCACTAAAGGTAAAAACATACTATATAAGCTGAGGTATGTGTAATTTAATTGGCGATAACTGTGATTAAGTGCACTGTGTCATATTTACAGCAGGTTAACATACACACACACACACACACACACACACACACACACACACACACACACACACACTTCTAGAACATTCAGAATTATTTTACAGTATATATGTATAGTAACACTGTAACTTCAGTACACAAGCAGCAGGAGGTCTATGTGCATATTTTATTCAACAGTTATTCATTTGACAGCTGTAAACAATAAATAAAGTGTAAGGGTTTTATATTTGTTGGGACTGACTGCCTAAAAAGTGTCCTTGTAATGGGTTGGAAAAAGAGCAGGACTGTTTTGTTATTAGCTGTGATTTCAGTGAGATATGGGGTGGTATTCATAGTATGGGCCCATATCTATACAGGAAGAATGCAGAGTCCCTGTAATCACAACTACACAGGTAAAAGCTGCACTCTCATCCATGGGACCAGACAACATCCCAGGCTGTGTTTTACACGAACTTCAGAACGAACTGGCTCCCCACTTAAGCACCATGTTCAATAATAGCCTCGCGTCAGGCTTTGTGTCCACTGAATGGCGAATAGCAACAGTTATCCCACTCCACAAAGGGGGAGCCACCACTGATCCTGGGAACTATTGACCTATTAGCTTGATGAGCCTGGTCTGCAAGGCCATGGAACGTATCATCATGGACCTCATAAACAAAGACATTGGTAACCCACCCAGTTCGGGATTTTGAAAGGCAGATCATGCCTTCTGAACCTGATCGACTTCTTTGAGGCAGTCACCAAAGTTGTGGATGAGGGTAAGGTGGTTCACACAGCCTATCTTGACCTCGCCAAGGCTTTCAACACCATCCCCCATTCTGGAATTATAGCTAAACTCACTAAAGTAGATATAAATCCCTACATCCCAAGTTGGGTTGCCAACTGGCTCACTGACAGAACCCACACTGTAAAAGTTGCAGACTCCAAATCTGACCTCAAGGCAGTGACAAGTGGAGTGCCACAGGGTTCCATCCCGGGACCTCTCCTGTTTGGTATCTACTTCTCTGAAGTACAGGCTAACACAGAAGGCCTCTGGCTGATGAAATTCGCAGATGACTGCAAACTATGAGCCATAATCAAGTCCCCAAATGATGTGGACATCCTACAGAAGGGCTTCACTGAGACAGATGCCTGGTGTCAGAGCCATGGCCTCAAGCTCAATGCCAAAAAGTGCAGTGTCATCCCCTTTGGTAAAAACTCTGTACCCATGAACTACCACATAGGCAGCAATCTACTTAACACCAAATGTGTGATGAGACATTGGGACCCAGGTGGACAGTAGTCTCTCCTTTGATATTCACATTGCCACAGTAGTCAGGAAGTCCTTCTACGTGGCACACCTCATCATGAAAGGGTTCTTATCCAGGAAAAAAGAGGTCATTGTTCCCCTCTACTCGTCACTCATTAGACACATTATAGAGTACAATGCCACTTTTGGAATGTACCTCACAAGACAGTTGCAGCAGCTAGAAAGGCCACAGAAGTACCTCACAAAGAGGATTACTGGCCTCAAACAAATGCCCTACACTTACCGCCTCAAAAAACTCCAGCTTTACTCAGTAGCATATCACCTACTCCGAGGTGATCTCTGTCTAACATATAAAGCTATATCAAACCCAGAGCTGTTGGACATGCTACACCTAAAGAAATCCCAATCCCTCCAAGCTACATGCTCTAGGGACCTAAACCTTGTCACCACAATAAACAGGACATGCTGGAGGGATAGATTCCTGTCCCAGAGACTTCCTATACTCTGGAACAAGATGCCCATCTATGTCAAGCAAAGTTCTTCATTAGTTCTCTTGAAGAAAAATCTTGATGAGTGGATGGGAAATAGGAAATACACCCCAGGGATCACTTCTGTGTCTCTGCTGGACAGTGGCACAGGAAAATAACTTTCTTGGGTGGCATAAGCTATGGTACCTTGCTGGCTAGGCTTACATAGGCCCTTGGGCCGATAGCCTAGTACCTACCTATGAATCTGTGTAGAGGTTACCTATGAATAGCGCCATAACATGTATATGTAATTTAGCTAAGCTCAGGTTAAGTCAGTGAAGGCATTTTGAAAAACTTGCCTACTTGTGACAAATGTATAAAGTACCTAAAGTTAAGCATTAATTGCATGCAAAGTACTACGTGAAAACCATAGGCTTTGTATTAATTCATATGTATTCAAATACTGCGGACAGATGAGGCTATGCATAGTCATGCTTGAAAGACTTAAGGCAAACAGCAGACTGTGCAGGTTTTATTATTATTTTAAAAAAATAAAGAGGTTTTAAATGTTTTATATAGGGGTATCTTTAACACTGACACCATGCTGGTTACTTTAAAGAGAGGAAAGGGGAAGATAGAACAGACTGAAAAAGCAGGGACACAACAAAGAGGGGGAGACAGTAGGACCACATCACGAGGATTATGCTGGAGTAGGTGGGAGCACTACATTTTTGGTGAGGGATAGATCCCCTATTTTTACAAATATTTTTATCTGAGGGTAGTGTGCTTGGGAAATAGGTAAACAGGTGAAGCAGAAAGGATAAGGGAAGAAGGGGTGACTAGGAGTAGTACCAGCATGGGTTCCCTGTCCACAGAGCCTCAAATGTTTCCACTTCTAGATAGTGGTGCAGTGTAGGACCCCAATACTGAGGGAGTAGGAGCCTATGGGCGTGAGGTGGTTGGCACCAACTTGGACAGCATAGCTTGAACATGCTGAAGAGAAGCTTTGACTGGCTAAATCCATTTGTCCACGATTTGTTCCAGCATGTCCTCAGCCAAGTCCCAATGCCTCCATTCAATAAGATTTACCAGGCTGCCACATGCCAGGGATCCTGCAGAACCAGTGCCATCACCCCAATCCTGCAAAGAAGTCTCTGAGCAGGCATAGTTAAAATAAGAAAATCACAATTGTGGGGGAGAAAATGGACACATTAAATTCACACATCATATTGCACAGCACTCAGTTTCTTACTTTAAAACATTTTTATTTTTATACATTTTTATTGAAGTAAAACAGAATGTACAGGAAGTGTTTATGAGACTGCTGATTTGGGAAATGCTTAGATGTATATGGAAATAATTAGGCGTACTTATGCATACTTGGGGTGTGAGTGTTTACTACCAAGTTTTGGTGCGGTTTACATATTTGCAGTTTACTACAGTAACATAAATGATCATATTTGTGTCTGATATGCATTTGTTTGTGATGTATTAAAACACCCATTATGTATATTCTTACATCTTATAGCTGTCTTACTAGTAGGACCCAGGAGGTCAAAATAGGTAAGGCCAACTCCACCAAGAGGCCAGTCACTAGCAGAGTCTCTCAGGCTTCTACACTGGGACAGTTCCTTTTTGGTATCTATTTCTCTGAAATGGAAGTAAATGCTGAAGGTTTATGACCGACTATGTTTGCAGATGATTACAAGCTGGAAATTATCAACTCCCCTGCAGACACTAGCATTCTTTAAGAAGGCCTATCTCTGACTAACAAATGTTGCCAAAGCCAGGGTATTAAACTCCATGCTAAGCAATGCATAAGTGTACACTTTGGGAAGCCAACCATCCTAAATGCCATGTTGATAATGTGCATCTAAGAGTCAATCCAGTGGTCAGAGATCTGGGTATGTATGTAGACCGTAGCCTTACCTTGGACCACCAGTTGGCCACAGTGGTAAGGAAGTCCTTTTATGTTGCACAACTCATAAGTAAGGGCATGGCATCTAGGTCCAAAGTACTCTGCCCTTATTAGACCAATCACAGAGTAGAGTACTCCCTTCGGTATTTATCTGACAAGGCATATACAGCAACTAGAGTGACCTCAGACGTTTCTTATAAAAATAATACAAGCTATAACAAACCTGCCTTATGCAGAGTGCCTTAAAGCTCTTTTTCTCTTTTCAGTCTCCTATAGATTGCTGAGGGGTGTTCTATGCCTGGCTTACAAGTCATGCACAATTCACACACTTATAAATCTCCTGCTCATTCATAAGTCAAATGGTATCAGAAATATAAGGTCTAGGGATATGAATTTTTTCTGTGACTTAGACAGAATATGCTGGAGAGACAGATATATGTCCCAGAGACAGCCCCTTCTATGAAACAGGCTTCCCATCCATGTAAAGCTGAATATGTCTATTACCTAGCTTAAGTGCAACCTGGACCAGTGGATAGGGAATAGAAAATTTACACCAGGTCTGGCACCCATGTCCCCTATGGACAGAGGTAGCATATAAATATCTGGCCCTCAGTGTCCTGTTTGGATACAGGACATCATTGTTCTTTCATGAAAACTTGGCTAGGCAAGGCTTAGAAAGGTCTCCAGTTCATTAGTCTAGTAAACCTGCAATATCAGTTAAGGACAGGATACTGCAGTTATATATTGATGTATCTTTTACATTAACTTAGAAGCAAAAAAGCCGCAACCAAAATAAAAGCACAGACTGTTAATTTATTTACACTGTAAGTACAAACGAAGGACAACTAAGCGCTTTTGCCAAAGATACATGTAGGCTTCTTCAGAGTTGTCTCAAAAAGTTAAGAAAAATATTTAAATACAGTAATTTACTCAAACTACCAATCAAAATTTATCCAGCACACAGGCTGAACTCACTGACTCTGACTCCTCCAAATTATTGGCTATGGCAAAATAAAATAATCTGATGTGTTGTACCTCAAGAGACAACATACTTCAGACTGAGAAAATACTGCAAAATATATACAAAAAAACCCCAATATGATATGTTTTCATTTAAATGCAAGTTATGAATTCATGTTAAATACTGAATGAACACTTTATCGAATCACTTGAGGATATTCACTACATGCATACTTAGGTAAATCACCCTACTAGAATTTATTGTGCAAACTTCCAATCAAATTTTAAAACCAATTTTCCACAATTAAACCATTTAAAGAGAAAAGCACATTCCTTAACAAATACAATAAATAACTGTAAATAAATGTATATTTGAACTTCATGTTCCCCCGAAATAAAAAAAAAAAAAATCATTTGATTACAATGTCTTTATAAAAAACTTTAGGAAATCTGATCATGTTTCAATTTTAAAAATGGTTTTACTGAAATAAAATCATTCAAGCCAGGGAACACCATAGCATTTAAACAAAGCTGCCATTTGGATTCCTTGGCTTCTATGAGGGTTTTCCCATCCCCACCCCTTTCATTGTATGATACTTTGTCGATTATTAGAAAAATGAATTTGTTGAAACTCAGACATTTAGTTGAATGTAAATACAAAGCATTATGAACATCTTTATTTATAATGGCCCTTAAATGTTCCCCTATTCTGTCTCTGAGTCTCCAGGTAGTTTCCCCCACATAAAACCCAGAGCAAGATGAACAGGTAGCTAAATATGCTACCATGGAGGAATTGCAGTTGCATTTGCCTGGACATTGTAAAGAAAAATCTGCATTTGCAACTGTGACATAAGGGCCATTGTTAATGTAGTTACATATTCTACATGCCCCACATTTAGACATAATAGACCTGTAAGTCCCTTTCTGACCTTGATGTTTCATTTCTAGAATGTTTTTTATGTTCCTACCTTTACTAAAGACAATCAATGGTTTTGGTCCAAGATTCTGAAGCATCTCATTTTCAAAACAAAACATTTAGTAATCAAGTCTACCATTTTGTGGGCATGTTCATTATATCTAATGGTCATTGCATTCCTTTACATTTTGTTCTTAGATTTTGTTTCAAAACCTTGTTCTAAGGTCAAAATTGTAGCCAGAGTTGATGTTCTTTTGTGCATTACTTCTTTTTTATATTAATCAACAGTTTAAAGGGGTAACCTCTTTCAATAAATAAACCTAGCAAATCGAACATCTCTCTTTTGAAAGTTTCATCTGCAATGGTCAGTCTCGAAATCCTGACCATCTGCCCTTTGATAACGCATCTTCTTTGATGTTGGGGGGTGGTTAATACTGTAATGTAGTAAAGTGTTAGAAAAAGTAGATTTCCTAAACACTGAACTCTCCAATACTTCATCTTTATTAGTTAAATGCATATCCAAATAGTCTGTCTCATTTTGTTTCCAATAACTGATAAACCTTAAGAAAGAAGTTGTTCCATTTAAATAATAAAGTTATGAGCTTCTTTCTCTTTCCCTCTCCACAAAATCAGGATATCATCCAGAAGTCTATTGTAGGACAATTTTTTTTTCTTTGAATTCCGAGTTCAGTACATGTTTCCTTACCCATTCTAATAGCACTAAATTGGCATATATGGGAGCACATCTGGATCCCATAGCTACACCAGATTTTTGATGGAATAGTTCTCCTTCAAATAACAACAGATTATTAGTAAGAACTATTTCCATGAATTCTACTAGAAGTTGCACCAAATCTAGGTCCATTTTATCTATAAATTTTAAACTCTCTCTCTAAACATTTCAATTCCAGTGTCGTGGGGGATAACCGTGAACAAATTGACTACATTGATAGTCAAGAACATATATTCACTACCATCTCTGTGTCTGCCCAACCTTTCTAGGCAATGCCAAGAATCTCTAATGATATGTTCAACTTCTTTTGTCAAAGGACTAGCTTCATTATCCACCCATGCTGCCAAAGGTTCAGTTTTGGAACCCCTAGTGGCAACTATTGGTATAAACGATGGATTGGTTATGCTTTTGTTTGATTTCGGAATCCCAAAAATATGGGGTATTTTTGGATTTTTAACTGACAAATAATCAAACTCTTTCTCATTAATAGCTCCTTTGAATAAAGCTTCTGAAAGAATAATGTCAATCCAAGCATAACCCTATTGACCTCGTGTTTGGATACTCTCTCATAAGTTGTGGAATCATTCAAAATTTCTTCCAGTTTAGCAATATAGTCTATTTGACTCATGATAACCACCCCTTCCCCTTTGTCTCGGGTCATTATCCAGATGTTCTTGTCATTTGCCAATGTTTTTAAAATTTTTCCTCATCTATTGTCAAGTTATTTATGATTCTTTTGTTCTCTTTGAGAAATTTCCTAATTTCTCTCTCACAGACTTTCTCAAACATTGATATTTCAGGGTTTTGGGATGGTATGAAAGTACTTTTTCTTCTAAGTTGTTCTTCTAAATTCACTTTTTGGTTGTCCTGAAAAAACATCTTATGGTTCAATTGCCTAGTGTATAACTTCAAGTTAACCAAAATGTCAGCTGCATCTGTCCCAAAACAGGGAACAAAAGACATTCCTTTTCTTGAAAGGTCAAAATGCGCATCAGTTATTCAAATTTCACTATAATTGTATATCGTGAAACTGTTCCTTGTAATAACTTGGCATTTTAAGGATTCATATGTGTCAATCTGATTGAGAAAATCTGTGTCACTGATGTCATTAATAGAACTTATTTCAACAGTTTCCTCAACTAGTTCCAGTTCCTGTAAATGCCCCCCCCTCCATGATCTCCCTTGAAATTGTGTGTTTTGTTGGTTCCTGTTGAAGGAATTGTTTTGCTGATTCCTGGTGTTCCTGTCTGCTTGATTCCTCAAACGTTCTGATCTCCTGAGCTCGACCCCCTCTTCTAAAAAACCTCCCTGTCATCAAACCGTCATTGTTTTGAACACCCGTTTGATGCTTATTGTAGCTCATACTTTCCTTAGCTCCTTTTGTATTTGAATTAATGTTATTTGAATCATACATCCTATCTTTTTGCTTTTCTTCCACCCCTTTAGGATAAGCTTTTAATTTTTTGTACTCTTCAGTGTCTCTATTTATTTTTTGCTGTTTAATAATAACATTTTTCTTGACATAATGTTCAACATCTGTTAATACCTTATTATATACTGAATGGTTTGGCCCAAAAAGTAAGTAATTAACAATGGTCTGATTTAAAGCTGAAATTTGACTTTGCAAAACTTTTAACTTACAGTCATTATTTTTAATTATGATGTCCAACATTTCCAATCCTGCCTTGTCAAATAAGGCGACAAGTTCATGATACGATGTCGAGCCACTTTTGAATGCCATAGGTAGCTTCCATAACTGTAAACCTCTTGGAACCTGTTTTAATAGAAGAGATTTTTGCAAAAACACATTGTCCAGTTGTAATGAATGATATTTTATACATAGTCTCTCGAAATTAGAAATCTGTTGTTTCCACGTAGGCGCAAAGTTATTGTCCGCTCGACCTTCTCCTAGTTCAACTTCCGGAATGCTGAACCATGCTACTAGATCGTTTCTGGATTCTCTCCCTCTGCTTGTTCCCATGGCATTGCTCACTTATTGATCTCCTGTAGAAATTGGTGTGTGCAAAGTAAAGAGTTCAGCCTGTGTGCTGGATAAAGTAGTGTCCAAAACTCCTTGCATTCTTTCTTTCTTTTGTAACACCGTGAGGCTTTGGATGGACTCCAATAATTCGCCCAGTAATTTCTCGATGACTATTCAGTCCTGAGTTGGTGTGCCAATCTCCTAGATCACAGGCTTAGCTTCCTAATGGTGTGGTATGTTATGGTTAAACAGTAAAACAAATACGGCCAACAAGACCTATACTTTAACTTAGAAACACAAAAAAGCCGCAACCAAAACAAAAGCGTGGACTGTTAATTTATTTACACTGTAAGTACAAATGAAGGACAGCTAAGCACTTTTGCCAAATATACATGTAGGCTTCTTTAGAGTTGTCTCAAAAAGTTAAGAAAATATTTAAATACAATCATTTACTCAAACTACCAATCAAAATTTATCCAGCACACAGGCTGAACTCACTGACTCTGACTCCTCCAAATTATTGGCTATGGCAAAATAAAATAATCTGATGTGTTGTACCTCAAGAGTCAACATACTTCAGACTGAGAAAATACTGCAAAATATATACAAAAAAACTCCAATATGATATGTTTTCATTTAAATGCAAGTTAGGAATTCATGTTAAATACTGAATGAACACTTTATCGAATCACTTGAGGATATTCACTACATGCATACTTAGGTAAATCACCCTACTATAATTTATTGTGCAAAACCATTAAAATGTGATTATTACTTATATGATACTTTACAATATCACTGAACAGGAATCAATGAGCAATAATTATTTAAGGAATGTCAGATGAACACTGAGATAAGATCATACACCACACAGCAATGACTACAGATAGTACTGCATGCATCAGTTATACTCTGTATTTTTTAGAAGAAAGGAAACACTATCCTGAATGTCATGGTTCATAGTTCTGGACTAGATTCCCCTCTTTACCTGCATAGCTATATGCTGTGCACAAGCCTGCCACATGGTGTCCCCTACTACTGCTGTAAGCTGGTCATCATTAATCAAAGTGGGACTGGAACTGAGAGCTTCATTGACAGCATGAGTCATTTCACAAGTCTGCAGCATGATCATGTTATGCAGAACACAACATGTGATAAACATCCTGCATGCATTAGCTGAGCCATACTGAACGGCACCCCAAGACTCATCCAGGAACCATAAACTCTCAGTGGTGATATGGGTCTGGAACAGAGCTGTGCTATTGCTGTCTTCTGCAGCTCCACTTGAATTTTGCACTGTTGTAATGAGCCATGGCTCCAATGGATATCCAGCATCACCTGAAAGATAAAAGAGAGAGAGAGATGGGCAGGGAGACAAAAGAAAGAAAATGTGGTTTAGTATTCAGCAATGTATTTTACCATGAAACTACCTAAGTACAATAGAAAAAGAAAAAAAATGTTCTTCCATTATCAAAGATGACCACTGGACATCCTACCATGATGAAAGAGATGGCAGTGTGAGGTAGTGTACTAAATATAAAAATACATACATACATACATACATGCATACAAAAGTTTCAAGCATGGGCATTAATGCCCTTCTAGCTTGTCAATATACCAACACACTTGTTCCCATAATATTTGCCCAGGCTGTTCTTAAAAATATCTAAACTAGTGCTTGCTTTAATGTAATTTGGTAGTTTGTTCCAAGCATCAGCTACTCTGTCAGAGAACCAATTAGTACACTTCTCATTCCTATAGAATCTTCTACATAGGTTATTTGACGGTTCTCTAGTACTTTCTGATAACCCCAAACATTCCCAGAGGTAGTTGTCCATAAATGGCCTATATACATGAATAAGATCTCCTCTTAAATATCTGTAAGAGACACTGTACAAGTTCAGATATTTTAGTCTTTCATAATAACTTAGATTTTCACATCCATGGAAGGCCTTAGTATATTTTCTCTGTACTCTTTCCAGTTTACTCATGCTTGTTTTCCTATAGGGTTTCCATATTGTTATTCCATACTCAAGTTTTGGTCTAATGTAACTAACAAACAATTACTTTGTTATGTTTGATTTCCTAGACTTTATAAATCTTTTTATACAACCTATAGTTCTATAACTATCATTAGCCAATTGGTTGATGTGATTAGAAAAACTCATAGCTGTAAAATGCTGAAGTTAAATCTATATAAATCACATCACAGCACAATTTTTCATTCATAGCTGTTATTATATTGTTATAGAACGTCATGTTATAGGTGGTAATAGATCTATTTTCAACATATGCATGCTGATATATGGTTTCAAGTCCCAACCTATCCAGTTCTGACAATAATTTCTCCAGTATTACCTTCTCCATTATTTTACCACAAAATGAAAGTAGACTTAGGGGTCTATATGATTCTGGGTTTGTCCTACTCCCCTTTCCCTTAAAGACAGGTTTAGTAAGTGCAGGTCTCCAATCTTGAGGAATCTCCCCATATTTAGATGACCTAGTGAATAATAGATATAATGGTAGTGTAAGTTCTTGCTGAAATGTTCTCAGGTCATTGTTACTTATTTCAGCTCCTCCCTGCGCTTTGCTTGGATCCAGTTTGCAAAGTTCTTTTTCAATATAATCAAATTTGATTCCCGTATCTGGGGTTAACTGGATGTCACTAGGACAACTTACCACCTCTTTTGTGGAGCCAAGCTGTTTTGCATAAGATTTTGTAAATATATCTATAATCTGTTGTGTCAGAGAATAAATTTTAGAATCTGCACACAGTTTATCAATTTGTGTATCTTTACTCCTTCCACAGCTTATGTATCTATAAAAAGGTTTCCTATTATGCTCAATATCTTCATATATACTTTCTTCAAATTTTTCTTGATCTTGTCTAACATTATGCTTAATCTGTTTGTCCAGCTTGTTTATTTCAGTTTTCAAAGTTGTAGTTCGCCCTCTCTTCCATTTCTTATATTTTTTTGTCTCTCACCTTAATCAGGTTACTTGTTCTTATGGAAATATACCCCCCTGATGTTGTGTGCCTAGATCCTGATGTTAAACATTTTTTTTTTTTTTACTTTTTGCACTCAAACAATTTCTCTTTCAAAACTTTCCACATTTCATTTGCAGTTTTTCCACTGAACACCTCACTCCAGTTAGTTTTATATAGTAACTGCTTTGCTTCCCTATAGTAATTAACCTTCTGTGCATTGGCTTAGATTTCAGTTTGGCAGAAATATCTAGCAACAAATTAACCTTAATAACCCCATGATCACTGCACATCAATGGTGGTAAAATGTGACTTGAAGTTACTTTGGGAACACAAACAATATCTAGTATATTCCGTCCCCTGGTAGTTTTTTTTTTTTATAATCTGAAGCATTTGTTGTTCCTGAATATACTCTGTGAATAATTTCTTTACTAACATTGTTGAATCAATATTATTTCTGTCTGTTTCTCATAAATTTAAGCTAATATTATTTTTCCCTTCTGTGTTTCATGTAAGAAATGGGAATCATGGGCAAGGTCTGCGGACAGGATGCTGGGCAGAGAGACATTTGTGATGCACCCCCATACATCATACACTGTTTGGCAAGTGATAGAATGGAAGGCCTTCCTACTGCAGTACCACTCACCCTGTGGATCAGGAGAAGCCCTAATTGTAACATGGATGTAATGTATTGCACTGAATACCTCAGGGAAATGTGCCATCCAATAAAAGGTACACATAGTCTGAGCTTGGTGCTGAGATGACACCAGGAAATAGATGTACTGATCCACATGTACCAAGAATACATCCAGGAACTCCTCCAGTATCCTCAGAGCAGAAGCCTGTGAGATCTCCAAGGTGTCCTGAGTGTGTTTGTGGAAAGATTCCTTGGCAAGCATGGTGAGGGCTATGCATGCTTTTGTATCCACAGCAATACTAAGTTAATGCATTCTTCCTGTACCCCTGTGGAGATCATGCATACTGACTAAGACACTTATAATATCCCTGTCCACTCTAAACCTATCTAGTATCTCTTGATTATCAAAATTATCATGGGTTATTCCCTGCTTATATATCTGCCTTCTTAGCTGGTGAGAGTTGCTGTGTGCAATTATTGTTGGCTCATCCAAGACAAGTAGCTCACAAAAGGAAATAACAAGGCTAGCAGCAAGTGCCAGCATCTTTGCAGATTGCAAAGTGGACAACATAGTTGAGACTCCTCTTTATATAACGTATCTGCAGACAGCATAGAAAAGTGGGAAAATTTCACTATGATTTGCAAATAGGTGAACGAATGCTTCATTAGCCTACATCATTTTACATCATTTCTCATTTACATCTAATTTAAATTTTTATTTGCTTAGACTTATTTGTGGCCATCATGCAGTAGTGTAAGTGACCTCTATGAATTGTGGCATTCTTGTCCTCATTTGTGGATAGTGCAGATTGTCTTAATGCATTCTGATAATGAGTATGAATACTACCCATAGTATTTTAAATTACAGATGGAACGCAATTAGAATAAGAAAGTGCCTGAGTAATAGGCCTGATACAAGAGCAGGACCATTTTCTTGGCCGGTGTGTTTTCCATATGATTTTAAATTGCAGGTGATAAGAGATAGTTTTACATTTCTGAGTGAACACTTAAATGTTGGTTCAGTCAGTGCAGTTCTCTGTGGGGTACCAGTTTTCTAGCTCTCTGATTTATAGGTTCATAGGTTCATACTAGGCTGTCTGCCCTAGGGCATTTATAAGCCTAGCCAGAGTGTGCTTGGCTTTCGCCACCCATTTTAAATTAATTTTGCTATGCCTTTTTTTGAGGTTAGTATACTGTGCCTCTGTCTATCAGTGACACAGAAGTGATAGCTGGGGTAAACCTACGATCTCCCATCCACTCATCAAGATTCCTCTTGAAGAGAGTCAATGTGGGACTCTGCCTAACCTGGACTGGGATTTTATTCCAGAGTGAAGGGAGCCTCTGGGTTATGAATCTGTCCCTCCAGCATGTCCTATTTATTTCAGTGCTGAGGTTCAAGTCTCTCAAGCATGTAGCTCGATGGGATTTGGATTTTCTGAGGTGCATCATGTCCATTAATTCCAGGTTGGACATGGCTTTATACGTCAGGCACAGATCGCCTCTGAGCAGGTGGTATGCCACTGAGTAGAGCTGGAGTTTCTTTAACCGGGCAGCATATGGCATCTGTTTGAGCCCTTTGATCCTCTTGGTGAGGTACTTTTGGGGTCTTTACAGTTGCTGCAGGTGCCTGATAAGTGTCATTGTACTCAATTATGGGCCTGATGAGGGATGAGTAAAGAGGCACGATGACCTCCCCTGATCTAGATGTGAATCCCTTCATGATTAGGTGGGCTATATAAAATGTTTTTCTAACCACTTTGGCCACGTGGTTGTCAAATGAGAGATTGCTATCAACTTGGTTCCCCAGGTCCCTAATGACTTCTTCTGTACTTAATGGATTACCACCTATGTGGTAATTTGTGGGCACTTTGTTTTTGCCAAAGGGGATGACTATACACTTTTTGGCATTTAGCTTGAGGCCATGGCTCTGGCACCAGTTGTCTGTTTCTATGAGGCCCTTTTGGAGGATGCTTGTGTCGGCTGGAGAGTTGATTATGGCGCCCAGTTTGCAGTCATCTGCGAACTTGGTCAGCCACAGTCCTTCCATGTTGGCCTGTGCTGCCGAGAAATATATACCGAACAAGAGAGGTCCCAGGACTGAGCCTTGTGGGATGCCACTTGTAACTGGTTTGGAGTCTGACATGGCTCCAGCAATTCTAACTATGTGGGTTCTGTCCTTGAGCCAGTTTGCAACCCATCTAGTGACATAGGGGTTTATATTTAAGCTAGTGAGCTTATCTATAATGCCCGATATATATATATATATATATATATATATATATATATATATATATATATATATATATATATATATATATATATATATATATAGATAGATATATATATAGATATAGAGGATGTTATGGGCAGTCTCAGTGTGAGAGTAGGCTAATGGATTAGGTAGTTCAAGCCAATAAAGGGTCTTAAGTTCATGACAGTGATACGTTTTGTCCAAATTCTTGTTATACAGATGACAATTGTTTTCGTGTTACACTACAGTCCTGATGGCCCTTTAATACTGCTGCTATTATTTCTTTTACAGGTTGTTATAGTGCATTTTACAAAACAGTAAGGCTATGGTGAGTGTGTGTGTGTGTGTGTGTGTGTGTGTGTGTGTGTGTGTGTGTGTGTGTGTGTGTGTGTGTGTGTGTGTGTGTGTGATTGTGTGTGCATGTCTGTTGGGAAATGCACAGATCAGATGAGTGAAGTGTTTCTTAGGCAATCTTCTTCTCTCTTGCCTCTTAGATAACTGACACAGCCACTTTCCTCAATGAACTCCATCATTACTTGTTTAATATTTAATGGAATAAAAATGTGAAGAAATGAATTGATCAGTATGGATAATACAGCGGTAGAATGTGGTGCTGCATAATAAATAGCCAGGTGAGGAGCTGAATGTTTGAAGTTAGGTTAATCTGCCTAAGGAGATTGTTTCATTCCTGTAAACAGTGGCATGCAAGGCAAGATTCAAAACCAGTATGACGATAAGAGTGGAAGATGTGTGCATTAGTCTTCAGTGTCCTACAGAACTGTTAATAGTTTCACATACTTCTAGTAGACTAGGAGGTAAAAACAAGAATATAAGTCTTTTAAGTAACTTGTTCTCCAAAAACAAGTAAACAGTGCAATGCTGTGGCAGTTACAGAGGCAGCAGTAATCAATTTGCTTTGCAATGTTGCTGTTTTTGCATATCGCTCTTTATGCATCCCTACCCTTGTCCATTCTTGCTAGCCACTCTCAAGCCTTCTAGTTGTCATGGGTTAGTGGTCACCACTCTAGTGCTTGTAGTGTGTTAGGGACACTTGAGAAAATGAGATGCCGCATAACACTGACTGAACTGGAATACCGCAACAATAAAAAAGTAGAACTACTGTCTACAGTACTTTAATTTAAAGGAAGACTTCTGATTTAGTGAAAGATAACACTTATAACATGTTGCAATTTAGGAGCTAATGCACTGACTTCAGTTATAATTAACTATTTCTACTCTTCAGACCATGTTGACAATCTTTTTAGAACATCTGGATTTTTGTCAGTGGAATGCTATGAACCAACAGATAGTCATCATTTAGGATTCATATCACCACTTTGGCAATGGCATACAGGGATGAAGCTCTGACTATGGCTGAGGAGATCCAATTTCAGTTTGCATCTTGGGTGCCTGACATTGAGGTAGGCAGGACAGATGTGCTTATTCCAGAAAGGAGGGAGCCCCTGTATGTCTGGGTCAGTAGCCACTCCTCATACATAGGGTACCCGACCTAAAGCAGCATATGTCATGATTCTGAGTGAGGGGAATTAGGTCAAAGGGAGAATACCCTGGTCCCTTCAGAATGATGGCGCTTTCCCAGTATCTCGATAGAAAACTTTGTGTCTTCAGCCCGGGTCATTGAATGGGTTTGTTAAGAATACCAGCAGAGAGGCTTAATAGTCAAAAAGGGAGCAGAACCACAAAAACAAAGAAAAAAAAAAGAATTAATGATATTAGATTTCGGCTGTGCTTAATACCCACCCTAAATTACATATACAAAAAGCTGGAGACTATTTCAAGAAAACCTCTTTCATTCTCTGCAACATTTCACAGTATTTGTATTTATTTATAATGTTTCATCACTGAGCAGAGTGGTTTCTTTATAGATCAGAGACTAGATTCATAAAATCTGAACATGCAATTACCATTTTTTGTTTAATAACAAATATAAATACCTCACACATTTTGGCATAAGATTTATCGGCATCCAGTATTAGCCTTTCTTGTGTTAGCATTCCAGGTATGAGAATGTAGCGAAAATGTTTGCATTTTAGTATTCACTTGAACTGTGAAACTTATTCTGAATGCACAGTATAATAACTTTTCAGAGAAGAATGTAACAGAAGTCATGCATAACTTATTAACTAGAAATAAAATCAGTATCAGATGAATATTTCACAGCTGTGAAAACTTTTCAGTTAAAGCAGAACAGACATTGAAATATTATTTAATATCATTTAGACTTGGTTTTAAATGGTGCATCACATTTTTTGAATTTTGGACATTGATATGCTGTAATGTAATTTTTGCTGCTGATCTTGCAGTAACAATGCAATATTTGCATGTATTTTTCTTAATATTGTACTAGCGTTTGCACTTAAAGTTAACTTTAGACTATATTTTACTAGTGTAAGTAATAAAAGGCATGGCATAAACTTTCTAGGTCCACTCTTCTTACCTTAAGTAAATAAATGTTTGGTATTTGAACTGTCATTTTTCAAACCCGAACTTTGCCTTTAAAGTAAGCAGGCTTCTTTATTATTGCCCTGTCACACTTTTGTGTGACATAATTAGTACCATTGTACATAGAGTATTAAAATTATTACTGTCAAGCCTGCTCAATGACTTATAGAATATAGATCTAAGTTGCAGATGTCCTGAATCTGAGTAGCAGTTTTGGTACTTATAGGAGCTGGCTGTGGATAATGGGAGTGAATGACAGTGCCAGATCACCCATTCGAGGAAGAGAGAGGAATCTTTGGTTCAGTACAAAGGTGGTACCTAGTGGAAGCTATACCTGGCAGTGTTCCATTCCACCTGCTCTTTTGAAGTTCATCTCACACAAGCAGTTGAGGGAAACTCAGCCTGCACATTTGAAGTGCATCTCACACAAGCAATTGAATGTAACTCAGCCTGCACTTATGAAGTGCATCTCGCACAAGCATTTGAGGAGAACTTGATATGTGGAGGTATGCTTCACCTCGAGAGACAGCAGTAGTGGAACTCAGCTGAGCCACTGGAGTAGAAGGAGTAGGGCATTAGGACCAATAAGCTAACTGCTGCTGATGATCAGAAAAGTTTATTGGGATTCCTGGGCAAGAAAGAATTGAGAATAGCTTCTCACTTAGCCTGAGAATTCATGTCTCTAGTGGAGTCACTGGGAAAGGTCCTGTAAAGGCAAAAAAAAGTTTGTTACTGTAGCTGTTATGAAAAGCATACAGCATTTTATGTGTTTGTGGCATTTTCTAGTTGCAGTAATCAGTGAGCTGTCAATGACTGTAGCACAGAAAGTTTAGAGAAATAGTGAGTTAGAGCTTATTATTTAATCAGTATGTGATGTCCCCTCTCTGGGCCAGTAATCAAGGAGCTTGAATCCTCACCACTGATACTGGAGAGGGACATTCACTTGGGACAAAAATTGATACACCCAGTACTTCCAGATGCAGCTCTCTGCATCAAGCAACAATTTTCCTTAAGAGCACACAGGGAAAACACTCAGTCCAGAGTCCAGTGGTGGCTGGTGACTTTAAAGCAAAGGGGGGCTGCAGGAGACAGTTGAATGGGTGGGGCCAACAGGAAAGTGTGTGACCAACTAGAAAGAGGCAGAGCTAAGCTCAAAACCACAAAAACTGGGAATTTAATTAAATACGCTGCCCTGGGTGCCAAACCGATATTATGAGAGTCCACTCAATACAAAATAGTGTAGAAGAAAAACAAATATTTCAATGCATTGGCTATATGACAGCTTATTTAATATCTAGATGGAAACAAAAAGGTTGTGAGGCATGAAACAGTAAATTACTTTTTAAATACATTACTGGAATGCCAGTCAAAATCAAGTGTAAAAAAGCAAGCAGCACTCAACTCAAACCACTTCTCCTTGCACCGCAGTTCTAATTATAATTTATATTCAGCTTTATGAAAGTACCAAGTAACATGCTAAAAGTAACAATTTCTGTGATGCCCCCACTTGTAAAACTGCTTCTTATCCAAAAAAGACCTACTGCCTGGCAACAACTATCTACTTGTTTCATGAGGAAAACATGATCAGAGTAAAAAATGAGCAGCAAACAAGAAACAAGCTCAAGATAAATTGCTTAAAGGATTACTGCACAGGTTATGGACCAGACATGATAGACTGGCATTTTGTTTAGTTTATGGGTAAAGCCTGCAAAGATATCTGCAAGTCTCCAACAAATGTAATGAGCTTCTGAAAATACTGTAATCCTGTTCTTTATTACAAATACAGTCATATGCATTTCAGTAGCTAAGGCTTGTACATTATCTAGTTAGGAAAAGGCTTTCAATGTTGGTAATTCTTTAACGGTATGCTTAAATCTTACTTACATCTTACAATCTCAGACAAGCTTACCTCATGGTCATTAAAGCAGGCACTGCAACAACATGCATTTTCTGAATAATAAGAAGCATAAATCAACAGTATAAAAATATGACAGAAAACCAGAACATTCTGCAAAATCAAGGACAGATGAAAAGCCACTGTAGTACTTGTGTCTACCCTGGATGGGGAGATACTCTGCACACTTACACTGCATGACTGCTCCTTGCCTTGCTTGGACACATCCCGAGTGACTACATGGGGGAGTGGGGTGCAACAAGTGTGTCACAACTGGAAATGTCTCTGGATGACCGTGATGGCTCTGACACATTTGTCATACTTCTCAACCTCGGATCAAGAAATGTGGACAAAGCCATAATTAGAAGTGGGACAAAGGCCCAAAAATAAGGACATTTTTTAAAATATTGCTCTTATAAACTTAAAGATAATAGAATAGTAGGTCTTGAATTAGTATGAGATTTCTGAAGGGTATGAAATCTGAAACTCAAATGTCTGTTATTATTTTCTAACTTCAATCTTTAATGAATTGACACTAATTTGCCAGAAAACCACAATTTTAATGAAAAATAAACCAAAAATGTGATGCAAAAATATAAAATAGCCACACAATACAGCTGGGAACCTGTCAAAGAAGGGACACTTTTTATATATTAGTGCTGTTAAGTTGAGCAACTGACAAAATAAGATAATCTGCATACATTTCTGAAATAAAAGTAATCTATAACTCTGATCATTATAATTATTTATTAATTGTGAACCCTTTACATTTTCTTCCAAAATTTCCATTTTATGGAAGGATTATTAGGGGGAGAGCAATATTTTGAGCCAAAGTTGGGGGCAGTTGAGAGGTTTGGATATACCTAATTGTATAAAGTGATTTATTTGTGCATACCTCTCAACCTCTTAACGCAGGAAATCTAGGCAAGGCCAAATATATTGGTGGAACATACAGACAGTACTAAAAATTGCTCTTGTATAAAACTTAGTTTATAGAACAATGGGTCTTGCTTTAGCATGCATTTGTCTGAAGGGTATGAAGTCTGAAACGCAATGTGTCATTATTTAGTGACTTCATTCCTAAATGATTTGTCAGAAAACTACACATTTTATGAGGAACAAACCAAAAATAAGAAGCAAAAATCTATTAATTCTGTGAAAATCTGGACAATTGAGAGGTATAATTCAGCTGGGGCTGTCTTTGAATTTGTCGCCTGTCCTCACACCACAACATCATGCTCGAATGGGTCCTCCCCCCTACAGCCATTCTAATGTCCCATTACTTAGCTATTTCACTCCATTTACCATAAACACTGTAATGTGCATGCTGCTTTACTTCTACGATGATTTGGATTTCAGTTAAAAGTTTTATTTTACATTTTACAACACAAACACTAATAAACATCTGCTAAACATAGCAATGCAGTCTCGCAATGAAAATAGACTTAGCAATAAAACTTCTCTGCCCTTGAAACTCACATTCATTGAAACCCACATTCAAAGAAAATACATCTGGCCAGTGGCAGATAAAGATTAACTTTGGGCTGTTTTCAAATCATAGGCCCCTTGCTCACAAAACATACATGTGTTCTTTGGTACACCTGCCTGATTGTATTAAATTATATTCCTTGTATAGTACATTACAGTTAAGAGGATGTTTTAAATGTATTGTTTAATGCAGTACAGTTAAGAGGGTGTTTTACATTTATTGTTTTGAACATTTTTCCAGTAAACAATGAAACAAAATGCATGCACCAATAATGAGAAAACCGCCCACTTCAGAAGATTTCCATGATAAAAGTCTACTCAAACTTCTACAATACACCAGTATCAGTAAATATGCACAATCTCTGCAGAAGTTAGTCATGTAAATAATTCCACATTAAAGAGATCTGTAACTAATGAAGAGGTTGCTGCTAGCAAACAACTTTATATTTCATTGTTTTATCTACAGATAAAGTGCTTGTCGCTCTTGAGGAATAAATTGCCTATGTTATGGTAAACAAATGATAAGCTAGTGATATGCAATAGGGAATGGATGGCAAATGGATAACAGGTTCATAGTTACTAGGTATCTCCACCAAGGAAGACATTCTCAGGACTGTAGCATCCACCCCCTTTAAAAGTACAACACAGTACAATATCAGCAATGCATCTACATATTGTAGGAGTAGAACCCACAGTCTTTTGCATCAATAACAAATGCCTGTTGTGCTATTTACAATGCAAGTAGACTCAGCAAAAGCATTACTAAAACGTCTCTTCCCCTGAAGCTCTTAACTTCTTGTAAAATCCACTCGGCACTGAACTTCATCTCTCAACTTTTGCAGCACAAGAGCACAAGAAATCTGGAAAAAGCCAACATTTATTGGGGGGGGGGCAGAAGCCCAAAAAAAACCAGGGATACATTTTAAACATTGCTTGGATAATCTTGGAAAGTTGCTAGAACAAAATGCTGTGCTACCGCCATACATTTCACTGCTAAGTCTTGAACCCAGGACCCTGTGCACTACAGTCAGAGCAACATACCATATGCCAAATCAGCTGTTTTATGACAGACAGGATGACTGAAACTTAAATGGGTATAATTTAGTGAAGTCAGTTCTCACCATACCTCTCAAACTCTTAGCACAAAAACACATGGACAAAGCCAATAATGGGGGAATACAGCCCCCAAACTTATTCAGTGAATTCAGTTCTCACCATAGCTCTCAACCGCTTAGCATAAAAAAAATCTGGACAAAGCCAATAATGGGGGAATATAGCCCCAAAAATAAGGACAAATTTCAAATATTGATCTTATAAAATTGCTAGAATAAAAAGGTTTTATGTTACCATGTACTTTCTGAAGAATATGAAGTCTGAAATTCAAATGTCTGTCATTATTTAGTGAATTCAAAATCCAGAAAACCATAGATTTTTAAGAGGAACAGAACAAAAATATGAGGCAAAAATCTGAACCACTTTCACAAGTGGTGGTGTGTATTCAGGATCTTACTACCTGTACCAAGCAGCTCTGTCCATTAAGTAAACAGCTCTGTCCATTAAGTAAACAACTCAGTTCCTTCAAGCAAGCTTCAGATAAAATAAACAAGCTCTGTTCCTGCCTAACAGGACTTAAAATAAACAGCTCTCACTCCATGTCCATTAAGCTCCTGCCCACAAAAGCTTCAGATAAATAAACAGCTCAGCTCAGATATAATCCCTTGCAGCTCAGATAAAACAAGCTCCATGCATTCCTGCCTAATACACCCACCTTTGTCCTGGACATCCTGCTGCAATCCATAGCCCCAGTATGTAGCTCCAACTTGCACTGTTTCCTGGGAATCCATTCAAAGTCTGGAGTCTGCACACAAGTGCTGAATCCCAGCCTGCAGTTAGAATGCACAGACTGCAGACGTTGCAGTCTGATCCCCTTCCAGTCTATGCAGTTGCAACCACATAGATTTCTGGGGTATCTGTAGACTGGTGCCTACTTTCCTAATCTGTACTGTTGTTTAACCAGTCTGGATTTGAGTACGCATGCATGGAGTTCATTTCGGGAATTAATTTATTTTGTTTTTTGTTCTGTTCTACAGCTGGGGGGGCTGCAGTCCTGCAGTCCAATAGCACAAGTCGCCACTGCCAGAGTCTGGACTTCGGTCTCTCTCTCTCTCTCCAGGTCCCCAGTGAGACTCCCCACTGACACAGCTATAGAGTTGAGTCCTCAACCAAGTGTCCAAGCCAAGTCCTCCAGCACCCTCTCTGTGAAACCGGTGCTTCGTGTCCCTGCACCAAGCAGCTGACTCGCACACTGTTGGAGATTTGATTTGCGCACACACACACACACACACACACACACACACACACACACACACACACACACACGCACACATACACACACACACACACACACACACACACACACCTGGGAAAGGCTGGCACAAAATTACTAGCTATGCCTCCTTCTGCCCAGACTATAAGGTAGTTACTGCCACCAGATACTACAAAGCCCAGCGACTCTTAGGCTCTTACAAGGGTACCCAATTGTACTGACTGGAATTACTATTAATACAAATGATAGTGTTTGACCAATGCAATAAAGCTTTCAGGAGTGGTCACAGAGTCACCAAATAGATATAAGTGCTCTCAAAGTGTAAAATATTATCTATAAAAACAGCCACTTATAATAAACACCAGAGTTTTAATCACAGGAGATATTAAAATAATGCAGATGAATAGATTCCCACATATGCAGATAAACAGTATTTAACTAATCTCACTATATTTTCCTGACTGATCTAACTTCTCTTCCCTCGTCACTTACTAGAGCAATGCAAGAAGAAGTAGAGGAAGGGTCCTTCTTTCTCAGGTTCCAAAAACAGACTGCTCTGAGACTTCATTCTCATCTAGTATTAAAACATACTGCATTTTAGAATGACATCACATGTATGTGGTAATCTGACTTCTGGTTCCTGTACTACCCCTTTTCCTAGCAACTGAACCACAATCTTGCATATATGTGTCAATAATACACACACACTCACACACACACACACACACACACACACACACACACACACACACACACACACACACACATACAGCTTTGCTAAGATCTGTTGCTGCTTCTGGAAGTCATAAAACAATAAAATACTGCCACTCTTCCTGAAGGAGCTAACAAACCATTCTCTGGCACAGACATTTCTTCTCTGACTGCAATCAGAACTGTGATATGTATATTTTGTTTCTGTACAGCAGGACACATTTTTGATACATTTTAATACAAGCAGCTTTACAAATACATTTTAACACAAGCATCTGTACAGATCAGTTAATATACAAATGACATACTATTCTTTCCAAAATTCCAGCTATCTGTGCTGGCATATGTTACACATCCACTGCTTTACTTATTCTGGCATAGCTGGCAGTACCTCACATCATCATATTGTTCATTTTTTTTAATTTTGGCTTTCTTTCTGGAATTGTAACCTGTGTGATTAGCAAACTCACTGAATTGCTGTGAGTGATTGGACCTTTATCCTTAATATTTCAGATATGTAAATTGAAGAGCATACCTTTTCCACATACCTCATCTGTTCCTGATTTTGCCTTATATTTTTGCCCTTTCTCATAATTTTTTTGATTTTTGGTAAATCATTCAGGGTTATGGTCAATCAATAATACAAAGCATTAGAATTTCATACTGTTGTACAGAAAAATGTTAATGCAAAACTTGTTCTGTTAACGTTTTACATGAATTAGAGTAATATTTTAAAATGGTCCCTAATTTCAGCCACCCCCCCCCCCCCACACACACACACACATTATTTTTTGGCTTTGTCCAGAATTCTTCAACAAAGTAATTGAGCATTATACTTGTACATGATGTGTCTGGATTACAGTACATGTCAAAACAGAAGCTGCTGTCTCACAATGAAATGCCTTCAATAATCTCTGGTAATGACTAACATGTATTAACCTACAGTGGATATAAAAAGTGTATACACCCCTATTAAAATGCCAGGTTTTTGTGATATAAAATCATTTCAAAACTTTTCCCCACCTTTAATGTGACCTATAACTGGTGCAATTCAATTGAAAAACAAACAAATCTGTCAGGGGAAAAAGTATAAAGGATAAAAAAAAATACAATAAGCTGGTTGCATTAGTGTGCACACCTTTAAACTAATACTTTTTGAAGCATCTTTTAATTTAATTACAGCATTCAGTCTTCTTGGGTAGGAGTCTATCAGCATGGCACATCTTGACTTGACAATATTTGCCCACTCTTCCTTGCAAACATGCTCCAAATCTGTTAGATTGTGAGGTCATCTTTTGCACACAGTCCTCTTCAGGTCATCCCACAGATTTTCTATTGGATTTAGGTCTGTGCTCTGGCTGGGCCATTCAAAAACTTCAATTTTCTTTTGGTAAAGCCATTCTTTTGTTGATTTGGATGCATGCTTGGGGTCATTGTCATGTTGAAAGGTGGAATTCCTCTTCATCTTTCTAGCAGACACCTGAAGGTTTTGGGCCAAACGTGCCTGGTATTTGAACTGTTAATAATCCCCTCCACCTAGACTAAAACCCCAGTTCTAGCTGAGGAAAAGCAACCACAAAACTTGATACTGCCACCACCATGCTTCACCTTGGGGATGGTGTTCTTTTGGTGATGCAAAGTGTTGTTTTTGCACCAAATATCCCTTTTGGAATTGTGGTTCAAAAAGTTCAACCTTGGTCTCATCAGACCATAACACATTTTCCCACATGCTTTTGAGAGACTTGGTGTATTGTTTTGCAATTTTACCTGGGTCTGGATGTTTTTCCGAGCAAGAAAAGGCTTCCGCCTTGCAACCCTACCCCATAGTCCAGACATATGGAGAATATGGAAGATTGTTGTCACATGTAGTACACAACCAGCACTTGCCAGAAATTCCTGCAGCTCCTTCAGTGTTGCTGTAGGTCTCTTGGCAGCCTACCTAAGCAGTTTTTGTCTTGTCTTTTCATCAATTTTGGAGGGATGTCCAGTTCTTTGCAACATCAACTGTTGTCCCATATTTTGTTGTACTTTTTGATGACTGTCTTCAATGTGTTCCATGGTATATCCAACGGTGTGGTCATTTTTTGTACCCTTCCCCTGACTGATACCTTCCAGCAATGAGATCCCTTTGATGCTTTATATTTGGGGTTAATCAGAGTCTCTTTAATTGATGTCAGGTGTGTACCCAAGAAGAATGAATGCTGTAATTAAACCAAGAAGTGCTTCGACAAAGTATTAGTTTAAGGGTTTGCACACTTGTGAAACCAGCTTACTGTACATTTTTTATTTTTTATATTTTCCCCTAACAGATTTGTTTGCTTTTCAATTGAATTGTATAGGTTATAGGTCACATTAAAGCTGGGAAAAGCTTTGAAATTATTTATTGTGGTCTCATGTTTTTATATCACAAGAACCTGGCATTTTATCAGGGGTGTGTACACTTTTTATATCCACTGTATGTTAAAGGAAAACATAATCACTAAAGAGTTCTATTCATTGTGTTTTTTTTTTGCAGGCCAAACATATGAACTAATATTACTGCTTTGATTTACAGTTTTACTTGGCACGTTAAAAATCTTTGAATCATACTCTCTGCACTTTATCAGTTTTAGGAAACCAGATCTTCTGTCTTATTAAGACTTCTATTCAGACTATATACATTGATAAGTATTGTTTGCAGTTTGTAGTGCTTCATCTCCTAAAGGTTGAACTTTGGTGTCGTTGATAAAATGTCCCATTATATGACACAAACACCTCTTGCTCACACTTAGCATGCTTCCTGAGATTAGTAGTATTTGGCATGCTGCCTGTCAAATAATGCCATAAATTAATTATGATACAGTGTTTTACCTTGGTGAAGGACTGGAGTGTTTAACATCTGTCTCTCAATTTGCTGTAAAGTTTGTGCTTTGGAAAATTAATTATAAGTAGAGAAAGTGATGTCACACTGTACTTGATGTCTTGATAAATTTATTTACCTTCTCTTTTTATTTTTCTGTGAAGGCAGTCTCTTAGGCTGTTAAGAGTTCTTATTCTTTCTTTTTATTGTTCGACAATTCCACAACATAGTAGCTGTTCCGCACTGATGTACTTTAATAATGACATCCTATTACCTTCTAGTATAAAAATGTCCACTTATTTTAGCATTCTTAGCCAAGACTGTAGGTTTTGAATATTCCCTTGACTGAAAAAGCACTTTTCTTTTACAGGAAAAACATCAAATTGCAGTCTTTTAAGAATGGTTTAAAATAAATGTTGGGGAAATGATTTGTTGATGTCAAAGTTTAGGAAAATGATGTGACAATGTTATTAACTACAGATCACAGGTCTAACAGAAAGAGACGGGTATGATTTACATGTCTGCAGTCATTTCTGGATGATCTTTCTTTGTTGCACTAATGATAATCAGGTCATATTTTATATCACTGACGGTCCTGAATATGTCTTATTGTTCTTAATTACCAAAGGTCTGATGAATTGATTCTTTTGTGGCTTTTTGTGAGATGATTTATATTAAGTGGTTTTCTGCAACACAAACTGTTTTATGAGTTTGATCTGCATCACTTTACAAAATAGTTCATGTTGCTATATGAATGATTTCTATTCCTTTGGCATGATACATATTTCATGAGGAAAATCACCTCACTATTCATAAAGGAGATTTTTTTACGGTGTACTTGTTTTGACAATTCTGTATAACATTGTTAATTTTTGTATTATGTATCACTGGATTTACATTTTCTTATATTTCATTCAAATTTCATTAGATTGTTTGCCATATATCAGAAGTGCACCGCAATACTCTTAATAAATATTTTTGTGTGATATGAGGTTTCCTGAGAATTTTTCTTATTGGTTTATTTATTATTATTATTACGGATAAATGGGGAGGGTTGCATCAGGAAGGGCATCCGGTGTAAAACTTCTCTAAATGATTTCATGCAGACATTTTTATACTGGATCGGTCGAGGCCCGGGTTAACAACGACCGCCACCAGTACTGTTAGCCTACAGGGTGCTGGCGGATATTGGGCTATTGTTTGCCGAAGGAGGAGAAGAGGTGGAAGACATGGCCGAAGGCAGGAAGAGAGGAGAAAGGCTAGGACTGTGGTAGTGAGGGTCGGAACTTTGAATGTTGGCAATATGTCTGGTATAGGGAGAGAGCTAGCTGATATGCTGGACAGAAGGAAGGTTGGTATATTGTGTGTGCAAGAGACCAGATGGAAGGGGAGTAAGGCTAGGTGTATCAGAGGTGGGTTCAAATTGTTTTATCATGGTGTGGATGGGAGGAGAAATGGCGTAGGAGTTATTCTGAAGGAACAGTATGCTAAGAGTGTTTTGGAGGTGAAAAGAGTGTCGGATAGAGTGATGTGTATGAAGCTGGAAATTGATGGTGTAATGACGAATGTTGTTAGTGCATATGCTCCACAAGCTGGGTGTGCAATGGATGAGAAAGAAAAATGTTGGAGTGAATTGGATGAAGTGGTGATGACTGTACCCAAGGGTGAGAGAGTGGTGATTGGAGCAGATTTCAATGGGCATGTTGGTGAAGGGAACAGAGGGGATGAGGAAGTGATGGGTAGGTATGGTGTTAAACAAAGGAATGCAGAAGGTCAGATGGTAGTGGATGTGAAAAGGATGGATATGGCTGTGGTGAATATGTATTTTAACAAGAGGGAGGAGCATAGGGTGACATACAAGAGTGGAGGAAGATGCACACAGGTGGATTGTATCTTATGTAGGAGGGCCAGTTTGAAGGAGGTTGGAGACTGTAAAGTGGTGACCAGAGAAAGTGTTGTTAGGCAGCATGGGATGGTGTTTTTTTTTTTAAACAAAAGAAAATGGAAGACTTTTTACATTAGGGGTATGGCACAGACAGAAATAAAAGGATAATAAGGTACTTTCTACAAATCTTTAAAAACTTACCTGATTATCCTTTTATTTAGTCTGTCCCGACTCTCCCAAACATAAAAATGCTCCCAATTTTTTCTTTTTTATTAATTATGAAGAAGAAGAAGCAACGGAGATCTTCCATTCTCCCTTGCTAACTCTTTACAGCACTTATGTACTGTGTAAGCAGTGGAACACAAGTCCCATACACATGCGCAATGCATAAAAAATAGCTCCAGGATACCAACAAGATGCAGAAGGGCATATTATACAAAGACATTATTTAAGAAATGTAAGTAGTCTTTTTCTTAAATAATATGATTGTATAATAGCAATAATCCACGTCTGGGTGTGGGTAACGCTAGAATTACCCACGGCCGTCTTTGTTTGGCTTCACCCTCGTGACCAAACCACACCAACCGTGGGTAAATCTAGCATTACCCACACCCAGGCATGGGTTATTGTTTAAATCTCCCATTCTTCACTGTACTGCAATCTCAGAAAAAGAATTTCGAGGTCTGGTACTTTCGATATTACGAGTGTTCTCAATTTATGCAATTCGCTCATATGATATAGACCCACTCAATTTATAATAAAATCAAATAAAACACATGACACAGCCAGCCAACAAAAAAAGTTTCAACAATTGTAAGTAAAACCATTTAAAGAAAAATCAGTTAAAAGCATGTTTACATTTTTTAAACATATAGAATTTCAGTGATACTACATTTGCTTTCTAACCAAAATAGGTATAAAACTAATAGCACAATTTAAACCAGGAAATGTATTAGCTTTTAATTTTAAAATCCAGTTGTATTCACTTTTTTCTAAAATATTATTTGTCATCTCCTCTAATGTTTTATATATAACATCAGTAGCTCTAAACTTAAATTCATGAGTTGAATCTGTATTTAGGGCATGCTTTGCCAAACTATTCCTTTTTACTCCCTTATGTATGGGGGAGTTCTGTTCACACTTGTACACTGTTGTGATCTCCCCCTTGATTGGTTTCATGGATGCACATCTATTTTTTTTTTAATTTGGAAGGGAAATGAAGAAACTTGAGAGAATATGTGGAGTGTTTGGATAACACCACTGATTTCTTAAAATTTAAAATGAAATGTTCGGCCGACAGAATTACCTACTTACATTTAAAAATATATAAGAAAATGGAGCTGTTAAGTGTAAGTGTTTATAGGAAACAAGCTTATGCCATTAGGTAGACTCACAAGCAAAGCATGCATGCCCATCCCCCCTGTGTTTAAACATATAGTTAAGGGGCAACTCACTAGGGTTAGTAGATTAAATACTGATGAAAACAAGTGACTGGAACAAATGAAGGAAATGGCTACAGAACTCCCGGAGAGGGAAAATAGTGAAATATTAATAGAAGAAGCTCCAGATACAGTAGTGAATGAGAGGAGACAAATAGCTCCCCTTTTTTAGTGAATCTTGTAGGTCTAACTTATTAAATGAAACTAAAATCAGATATGTGACCACTTATAATGTAAGGACCAGAGAAGTGCAAAAAATTATAAGGAAAAATTGGAATATTGTAACCTCTATGCCTGAGTTGAGAAATTTAATAGATGAAAGACCAAGTTTTGCTTATAGAAATTGCCAAAATCTAAAAAAGGAAATTATCTTAAAATATCTTAAGGTAAACAATTCTAGTAAGCTTATTGGTGGAGCTGGGACATTTCCTTGTTATAACGGTAGCTGCTGTGAATATATCAGTGATAACACTACTGTTGTACATCCAGTAACAAGGAAATCATATCATTTTTATTGCCAGGCTACCTGTAATACTGTTTTTGTCAGTTGCCTAGGAACATGTTGCAGATGTACCTGTTTTTATGTGGGAAAATGTGGTCAAAAACATAAAGACAGTATTATTGAACATAAATTTGACATACATAGGGGAGTAAAAAGGAATAGGTAGGCAAAGCATATCCTAGGTACAGATTCAACTCATGAATTTAAGTTTAGAGCTGTTGATGTTATACATAAGAACATTAGAGGAGGTGACATGAATAATATTTTAGAAAAAAGTAAATATAACGATTTTAAGATTAAAAGCTGATGTTTTTGCTGGTTTAAATAATGCTATTAGTATAAAATCTATTTTGGTTAGAAAGCAAATGCAGTATCAATGAAGTTGTATATGTTTTTTTAAAAAAAAATTAAAAATGTGTTTAAATGATTTTTCTTTAAATGGTTTTACTTATAATTGTTGACACTTTTTATTGGTTGGCTGTGTCATGTGTTTTATTTGATTTTATTATAAATTGAGTTGTATTCAAACTACTTGCTAGTACTGATGAAGGGTAAAACCCCAAAGCTTTGTGTGTGTTTGTATTAATAAATGAATGAGCGTGTCTATTTTGTGATTTGTTTTTTGTGACTCACATTGGTTATACTCCAATCTAGTTAACCGCAATATTCCTTCTGCTTTTTCTCTTAAATTGCAAAGTACCATCTTGACTTGTGATATACCAATTTGTGTTTTGTAACTCTCTTTTCTTTACAAAGGTTGTCAATATAAAAATCTGTTTGCTAATTTGCATTGGAAATTTTTCCCCTGGGGCCTCCATTGAAATTTGGTTCTATTGCCCAGTCAGACTTTCCCCATAAACAAATATCAATAATTAAATAAATAAATGCAGTTCACTGTTCCACATAAATAATGTGATTCAGTAACATTCAGTGTCACTAAATCTCGTGGGTCTATGCTCGCTTACCGAATTATAAAAACCTCAAACCATGAAAGAACCAATGTAAAATAGCGTAATGGAAAAGCAGCAAACACTGACAACTTTGAAAATAAATTCAGCGAATGGCCATAGCTGGCCAACAACCAGAAAGTAATGCCTTGCATAAGAGTTCATATATGTAGTTGGTGGGGATGTGAAGAGCGCAGCCCCCCCAGCATGGTTTGTTGTATGTGAGATGTTGGCTGACTATGGACATCCAATGTATTTTATTTTGCTATTATTGGTGCTTTTCCAGTTCATTGTTTTTCTTTTGTTGTTTTGCAGTTTGAGGTTTTTTTTTAATTCAGTAAATGAACATAGACCTAAACTCATTACCAATTCAAATTGTGCCTCTAACAAGACATTAACAAACTGAATGTGGAACAGGAGAGTAATGAAACACTGTACCACATTTCTCCCCATGCGTTATTTTGGGCAGGGACTACAGATTGTTAAATTAGATGACATCATAGACAAGAAACTGACAAAGCAGCATGTTAGATGAATGGTCAGGCACTCCAACAGGATATGTCTGCTAAATGAAGACCTATAAAGCAGTAGTTTTCACCATGTGCTTGACATATGTACCTGTATGGAAATTCACATGCATGTTTGGAGTAGACTTGACATTTGCCTTACCAATAAGAAAGGGTAGGAATTTAAAGACTGAAAAAAGACCACAACTGGAAATGAACAGGACAAAAGGTGAGTGTGAGGTCAAACAGTATAATCCAGTCCAGTATCAATTAAAAAAAAGATGTACTAGACCATTTTGTTATTTTCAAGCTGTAGAGGATGAACAAGAAAGCACATCTTGACAGAATGTTTGTTGGAGTATATTACTTATCTGTGTCAATTAAATCTAAAAAGAGACTGAACAAGATATATGCAAAAGTTGCAAAACTATTGGGTCTGATGAAGAAGGCATGTAATGGTGAAGAATGCAAAATAATTTCTACCTTGTTTACTATTCAATGGGAATGGGAGCAATTATAAATACCCCTGTTAGAGGGTAGGATTATATTTTTTCTGTGGGCTCTGTGCATGTGGAAAGAGAAAGCTGCATTTTACTTTTGCAGTTTGAAACTGCTCTGTGCTAACTACATTTCCTTTGAGTCCTTTTAAGAATTGGGGAATTTTTGTTTTCTGGCCTGCATGTTCTGTAGCGATGGGTGCAGTTATAAATAACCCTATTACAGGGCAGGATTGTGCTTTTCTGTGGGCTCCATATGAGTGGAATGATAGAGAGGAAGTTGCATTTTACTTTTGTAGTTTGAAACTGCTCTGCATTGACTATATTTTCCTGGAGTCCTTTTAAGGGCTAGGTATTTCTTGTCTTCCTGTGTGCAGGGCTGGTGTGAGTATTTTGGGGGCCCTGAGTCCCTGACAAATGTTAAGTTAGGGCCCCCTCAATATCTCTAGTGTAAGTATCACCCTGTCACTGCCATGCTTCCATAGTACCTTTTTAGATTACGCTGTAGTGTTTTAGGAGTAGTACATACAGATTGAATTGTTACTGCAATGCTCTTACATTATGACAGGCCTGTGTACCACAATATGTTGGGCTCTTTTCTCAGGGGCACATTCACATTGAGTGGCATTTAGTTGCAATGTTGACAAATTACAGAAACTTTATGTAGATGGCAGGCTTTAGGTGAAATGGAGCAAAGGGCTATATGGCTCCCCTCCACAGCCTACTGTTTCAGCCCCTGCACACATCCTCCAATGTTTCCCCCTGTTCCACCCCGTCCCAAACTGTCCACAGCATATGCATTCATTTTATTTTTTCTTCCTTTTTCTCACATTTTTATGCAATCTTCAGCTTTTTTCAAGAAAGCATGACTTTCTATAGATTCTGGACTAAGGTTTAAAGTATTTTTACAGCCTTTTCATCCAATTACAACTTGATCAAAATTCATGATTAAGGAAAGAACTTTAATGTTGTTCAAATTTACTTTTCTTTGCATCCTTTAAACACTCCTTACCTGGTCAAGACAGGACAGTAATAAATGGATTGGAAATAATGCAATTAATCCTCAGTCTGGGGAACCATATGATTATAGATGCTCTGACGTGCATTTTAGAGAATTTTCCTAAACTTTTGATCCAGTGGTGGCCTGAACAAAAATCACAAGTAATAAAAGAATTTCAGTCTTAGTTTTTCTTTCAAGAAAAATATATACTGTACCTAAAGCATAATGTTTAAAGCTGACAAAATAGTAAATCACAGTAAGTTAATACATATTTGAGAGGATACATAAATCCTGTCTGGGAATACTGCCTTGCCACTCTCACAGTGACTAACTGCTTTCACACATGTCCTGTTCCCGCCAAAAGACCAAACATCCAAAGATAGTGAGTTTCCATGTGTAAGGTATATTTCTGTAATGCGTATTGAAAGAAATTGTGGCCAACTTGTTACTCTGAAACACAAGCAGGTTAATTGGGGGCGAGAGGGTGCGGTCCACCCTTGGTGCAAACAGTAAAGGGGTGCAGTCATGCCTTTTAAAAGCTTTTCATATTTAAAACATGAAAAGCTTAAATTGAAACTAAAGCAGGATCCCTTAAGTGTGATCTTCTTTAAGAATGCACTTTCTGTGCATCCCTGTGTGGATTAACACATGCACCTGTTGTATTCTCCTTTACGGCATCCTGCCTTTCCTTGTGGAATTTAAATACAACTGTGTGGGTGTGCATGTGTTAGTTAGTTTTTTAGTTAAAAATGTGTGTGTGTTAGAATCCTTCTCAAATTTAGACAAAGTCTAAAATAATGTGAGGACAAAAGTACAAAAATAGGGATAGATTGTAAGTATTGCTCTTAATAAACCTGCATTAAGTATGATTGTGTGTCCTAATACAAAACAATCACCCCAGTTATTAGGATTCTTCATTGTAACAGCATTACCCAGCTGGTTTATTAAGTACACAAGATTGCTGTACTGGCTGTTGTTAGTGTGATAAACGTGTAATAAAATATCAAAATAAAATAATTATTTTTTTGGGGCCCTCAGGACCAGATGACCCCAAGCAACCACAGGATACAGTGGTGCCAAAAAATGGCTATATCTATGTGCAGGTGCTGTAATAGTGGTAACATAAATATCCATATTACAGGGCAGACAGTGCTTTTCTTTAGGCTTTGTACTAGTGAGACGAGAGAGAGGCAGCTGTATTTTACTTTGGTAGTTTGGAATTGCTATGTTGACTACTTTTCCCTTGAGTCCTTTTACAGGCTTGGAGTTTGTTTTCCTATGTATAGGTGTGGTAGGAGTGGTGGTAGTTATAAATGTCCGTGTTATAGGGCAGGATTGTGCTATTCTCTGTGCTTTGTATGAGTATAAAGCGAGGAAGCTGTATTTTACTTATGTACTTTGAAACTGTTTTGTGTTTAGTCCATAATCCTGGCATTAGTTATTTGTTTGGGACAAGCCTTCTTGTAGGATGTCTGAGTCTATTGGGGATTTGATCACTGCTCTGAGCTTCCTCTTTGCTGGCCATTATGTTGTTTAATTTGTCATAGAGGAGGAGGTGTTAGAAAAAAATCCCTGGGGGGGCTGTTAAAAGAAATTCTACTCCGGATATCGAATTTGCTAGGTATGCCACTGAGTATCAAAACACAACATTCTTTTTAGAAAGCCAAAATGTGACTTTATTAAGAAGTATAGAAAATATAAAAGTATGGTCTGCACCAATCCTCCCTCTACAAAAAAAGAAAGAAGAGAGGAAAGAGATGAAAATCAAAAAACATAAATGCTTATCTAGTCACAGTTGTGACAAATCCTTAACTTCAAAAGAAAGTATCTGTGGTCTAAGATAATGAACAATTTGCATGACAAGATAAATGCAATATTATCACTAAAAATGATGACATACATTGTCTGTTTGATAACTTTGCTCTGTCAGCATTGCTGTATTCTTTAATGAGAACTGCTAAAAAAATAGCTGGACTGATGATAAATACTAAATAGTAGACAAAGTAATTAACTCTATGACTCAGCAATCTAATAGCACTGACTTTAATGTTGTTACCAGGATTCCTAAGAATCATAACTCTATTCAGTTACCCAGAACTGCACTTTATCTGGAAGTAATTGTTAAGAATGCCAAGAACTCAAAAAGAATTAGAATAGTTAGCTTCAGGAGGACATGCAAGGCTCCAAATTACCAAATAAAAAAAAGGCAGAATTAAGTGAGTTGGTGAATACTATTGCACAAGAGAGTTACTGATGTAGGAAAACAGTCCAGGGCTACAGGTGCACTTAATTTGCCATTGATTCAGTTATAAGGTTAAGTTATTCATCCTGTGCATGTTGCAAATAGTATGCAACACTCTGGCACTCTGAAACTTTATTCTCTACTGGTAGTCCAGCCATGATTCACCTCCCATATCTGCTTTGTGTGAATCCTGTCAGAGATTTATCATTACTACATAGTGTCTGCACTGCAAACTGTAGTATAGCACTGGAGATGGTGAGGTATAAAATATAACACCATGGTATCTGGTAAATTCAGAAACTGGAGTGGGTGTTACAAAACACAGAGAAAAAGAGAGCAGAGACACTGCAACCATTGCACGTAAACAGCCGTATGGGAAATGGTTCTTGTTGAGTACCCCATGACTGTTTTTCATTTTAAAACATAGAGAAGAAGAAAGCATTGTTGCTAATATTGTGTCTGAGCAACAGATCGTAGTAGTCCGGCTTGTTTAGTGCTCATGCCTCATGACTGTGATATATATTTATATGCGTATGGCCAGTGGAAGAGCACATTCAGAAAACTGAGGCTCCTTTGCAGATGGAAAATTACAGCCTCCACAGCATACCTCTCAATCTGTTAAAGTAAGAAATCAGGACAAAGCCACAAATAATGATGAGACAAAGGCCCAAAAATAGAGACACATTTTAAATATTGCTTTTTCTAACTTAGAAAGTTGACAATAAGAGGTTTTGCATTAACACAAATTTTCTGAAGGATATTAAATCTGAAAATAAATGTCTGCCAGTATTTTCTGACTTCAGTCCTCAGTGATTTACCAGTGATTTGCCAGAAAACAATTTTATGAGAAATGGACTAAAAATGTGAGTCAAAAATCTGGGCATTCTGTGAAAATCTGGACAGCTGAGACCTATGCTCCAGAGTATTATTGTGCACAGTTTAGAGAAACATTTTTATTTACATACCTATTATTTATGTTAGCATTACAGACATTTGCTTCTCATGAGTTATTATTTGTACCAGCACTGACATCAATAGGTTGTCATATTTTGCACAGCAGTTTGGGATCTGCTTCAAGTATCCAAGTCCCAGACCCACAAAGACCACTGTCTCAAAGCCAGGGATTTCAGCAACTTGTGGGTCATACAGGCTGCCGTTCATACTCATACTTGAATACACATTCAGATCATTTGTTGAACATGTAGCTGAGTTTGAGCAAGGTAAGTGAAATGGCCATGGAGAAGGAATGGGAGTGGGTGGGTGTGTAGATTATGGTTTCAGGCAGAGACCATAAGGAGGCTTTTGGTTTAGGGAGCATCAGCGGATCTCTAGGGTTAGGGAATGGAAGTGGAGCTTTAGGTTTAGGGAGTGATAGGGGAATTTAGGGGTACAGAGGGGAAAGTAGAGTTTTAGATTTTCGAAGTGGTTAGGGAATTTGGGTTAGGAATTGGAGAGGGATTTTACGGTTAGGGACAGGTGGGAGTTAAAGGGTTAGATTTAAGCTCTTGTAGGGCTATACAGTTTACTAGAGCTGGGTGGCAGAAGGTGTGACGATTGGGGAGAGATGGGCGAAGGCTGCCAGCCTTGTCAAATAGAATTTGATATATAATTCTGGCATTTGTAAATAAATGTAAAATAGAGGCATGTTTTTTGGAGTGTAATGAAAACACTGTAAAATGTGAACTTCAAGATTGTTACAACATTGCCCCCTTGCTGTAAAGGAAAACTAAGTCAAGCCTTTCAAATTTGTCTTTTGAAATTGAAATGATTTTATGACATTCTTTGATCTTTAAAGTTGGTTCCGATCAGGCTGGCTAAAGACATTCTGTCTATTGTGTTAACTAAGGACTAATTGCTAGAGTGTATATGTGAACTGCCTTTTAGTGTTGTATTCTCCTATGTAGTTGTTAGCTTGCTAAATAATGTAAATGGAGTTTCTATTAGCCTGGGAACTCAGAGCAGGTGTCAAGATAATGCAGTATGAATACTGGGAAAACCTAAGTGTCATAAACGATGTAATCTGGGGAGGACCCAGAGACATGTTTGCTGATAATGTTTAAATACTATTTCTCACAAGAGACCAAGAATAATTTTGATCTTGATATCCAACTTACCAGCACTCTGCTTACGCTCACATGTAAGTTTCTAGCACTGTGATTTCTTGTAGGAATAGTTATAGCTAGTAAAGATTAATTAGGTATTTTTCTTTGAAATCAGACCTATCCTACTGTATTATTTTATGCTTCTGCATGATCTATGAACTCTTAGATATCTCTGTGGTGTACTAGTTTTGTCTTTTGTTTTAATTATTTATTATTAAATATTTTTAAAACCTTCTGCCTGTGGCTGATTTGTGTAGAGATAAGCTCTAGAGTACATTGCATATTTATAGAGGTTATTGTAACAGGCCACTCTAAAGTAAGCCTTGACTGTTAGTCATACTACCATTGGATATTATTATTGCACAGTAATAATTGGACACCCTTTTAAGGGCCTTTTAGTAGTTGATATTATTAACTGGGTGGTGGCAGTAATTACTACCGTGTAGTCTGGGTAAAGGGGCACAGTTGGAGAATCTGTGTCAGCCTTTCCCAGGAGTGTCTGTGAAGTGTATAAATACTTATCTCAAAGTGTGTGTGTGTTGTGTCAGCTACTTGGCAGGGACACCGAAGCACTGGTTGGACAGAGAGGGTACTGGAGGTTTTAGCTTGCCCAGTTAGGCTGAGACCTGGACCCTATAGCTGTGCCAGTGGGGAGTCTTATTGGGGACCTGGTGAGCAAGGGAGTAACCAGCCCCAGACTGACTGTGCTCTCTGTGTGCACTTAAGGGAAATTGTAATTTACAGTGTGTATTAGTTATCCTTCTCTCTTCTAGGAGACTGCCTCCCTGGTGTTAGTGGTGAGGATTGAGGCTCCTTGATTGCTGGGCCAGGGCACGGTCATCACAGAAGGGCTAATTAATTAAGTAAGATTGTGTTATTGGGAGTTAATACCCTTGACATTTAGAACAAGTAACACAAAAGAAGTGTACCATGAGCTACTAGACATACTTTGTGGTTGAACAGTGTGACATGGACTGACAGTTTACAGCTTACTGTATTTTTGCACTACACACTCCTGCATCACATTCTAAAGCTCATAGTTGTTTGTATAGATAGCAGCTAGAGTATTCAGATTAGTATCTCAGTGTTTCTTTGAATGGATGGTAGATATTGCATAATTTCTGAATAGCATGCCAAAATATATTAATGATGTCCTTATTTTCATCAAACGATGTTTGTTTTTTTTTTGTACAGTCTGCAATAACATATCACCCTCTAAATGGAAAGAATGTGTTATCCCTAAATTGTGCAGTGCCTTTCTGTGTGCTTACTCCAGCATACTGACCATATGTAGTGTGCACCATACCTCTGAAATTTATTGGATGTTTACTGTTTGAGACTGGTCATTTATAGTTGAAACTGGCATGACATCCGAGAAATTATATTTAGGTAAAGTCATCTTAAAAACTGCAGATTCAAGAAGACAGAACAGCATATTTCTAAACAGTTCAGGATTACTTTGTAGCATCAAACAGCTGTAACAGTTAAAATAAAAACAAATATTGCATATAATAGGTGTGTCTAGATTGATTCAGAAGTTGGTAGTTGTTCACATTTATGTATCTGTTTGATTTGCAGATGCTGGTTTCTTTTGAAATTCTTGTTGTGCCTTTTGTGCTGTGGCTGAAAAAGGCTTTCTGGTTCAGTCCACCTGAGCAAATGCCAAAAAAAAAAAAATTAAAGCATTGTATGAAAAAAATTGGGTTCTTCACCATACAGTTTTTGTGCTGTAAAAGTTAAAAGAATAATGCAAATTTTGACAGACAAAAGCAGTTTTCATTCCATTTATAGTATAGAGGGAAGTCACTTAGTGAATTATCACCAGAACTTGTAACACCAGTACCCATTCTAACAATCCACCACTTCTCTTCTCCTGAATGTTCTCTTTTCTTCTCCAGTTATATATGTTTGTTGTAGTTCTGCATTTTTGTACTAGCGTGTATAACCCTAGTCTGTAACATCTGCGAGCTCCATGGCATTGACAGCTACAACTCAGATCACCATCATTTAGCAACCTGTGTTCATGAAGGACTGGTGAATGGAGGCAGAAATAAAAGGGTTGCTACTAGCTTGCCTATATCAGAGGAAGTAAGGATGGATTGACTTACGACTATACTGACCTGTCACAAACACTGGGGATGTTCAGGTTTAAACTTCAGTTTTCCTTGTTTTTCAGAATATTTGCTTATAATAATCAAACTGATATGTGATTGATACGTTCTTGTCATGCAATTACTTGTTCAGAACTACTTGAGAACAGTGTAGCAGGGAGGGGTGGCATTTTGAAGAAGTGAGCACTACTGAGAAAATAAACACGCTTAACTTTGTTAATGAAGTTTTTGATGCTTCAATGTTAAATTGTTGCTGCTATTTTTTTTAAGTTGCATGCCTGGTACAGAAGCAGGATTGTACATAGTGCGCAACATACCGTGTATGGCCACCATAACCAAAGGTCAGTACTTGCATGGAAGCATGCATGTGTCACAGACTGGTATTAAGTGCTTCTGTGTCATACAACATAGTAAATCATTTTCCCTTCATGAAAGATATTTCAGTGTTATTAATTTTTGATTGTATCTTAACTTTCATAGATAGGTTATGATGATGCTAAGGAGAGGTAGCATAAGAATTTAATTTCAATTTTTCCATAGCTAAATTAGATTTATGGGATAATATTTCATTGTATTTCTTATTTGCTTCTCCTATTTTATTCGTATTGTCTGTAGCAATTAAGTTTTTATTAGATTTAATACATAATATTTGATTTTGGAGTTGCTGTAACTCTGAGTCCCATTCTTTGATTTTATTTTTTACCAGCTAATGGTTTTACCATATAGATAGGCCTTAAGAGAATCCCAAACCATAATTGTGTTTGCTTCAGGTTTATAATTAATCTGTAAGAAAAGCTGAAGTTCAGAAGTTATCCAAGATTTAAAGTCTTTAATTTTAGAGATATATGATGGGATCCTTGAAGTAATAACTAATTGATTGCATTCCAAGTGTATTGTTAACAACAGGGAATTGTGATCTGAAAATGGACAAGGTTGTATTGAAAAATTCAAGATTTTAGAATAAAGATCTTGTGAGATATAAATTTTATCTATTCTAGTTTGGGTACCATGTCTATAGTACTGGTGTGAGAATAGTAAAGAATTTGGTCCCAGAGCATTAAAGGTATCTTTTAATTTAAACATTTCTGTCAATTTTTTAACTCTTTGGCTAAGGCCAATAATCTAGGAGATTTCCTGTTGGTAGTTTCTGTAATATCTGTGATACAATGGAAATCACCTCCAAGTATAATATTAGAAGTAGTTGTAATAAAGTCTAAGCATTTATTAGCTAGTCCAACCCCCATACCCGGGAACCAGTATAAATTAACCAGGGTCTAAATTCTATTATTAAACTTAAGTATAACTAAGGCCATGAGTCCATCATTATCTACATGTTTGTAAATGATCGGACATAGGGGACATTCTGGAGGCTCTTAATTATCATTATGCAGAGCATCATAGAGATAAAATAAGTATAAATAAATGTGAGAAGTTAGAGAATATAGTTCCCAACATAACAAGAATTCCTGAAGAACTTAAGTTAGATCTACAATAACCTATTTCTCAAAGGGAAATTATAGATGGGATTAACGGAAGTAAATCGAATAAAGCACCTGGAATAGATGGCTTAATTATCGAAATTTATAGATTGTTCCCTTCTTCTGTAATCTCTATCCTACATAAAACCTTTCTTGAAGTTCAAACATTAGCAAATATTCCTCCTCCATGGATATATCTCTAATTTTCCCTATACTGAAAGAGAATAAAGACCCTAATCATTGCAACCTATATAGACCGATTTATTTGTTGAATAATGATTATAAACTATTTATGTCAATGATAATATTAAAAGAGTATTAACAATGATAGATTACCTCAATAGAGGAAACTATGAAGCATTGATAATCGGTCTAGATATTCAAAAGGCCTTTGACTCCTTAAATTGGGGTTATTTATTTAAAGTCTTACAGTTATTTGATTTTGCCCCATTTTATAACAATGATAAAGAAAATCTAAGAAAATAATCTAGCATATGTCAAATTAGATCCCTTTACTTCCAAAGCAATCCAAATCACTAGAGGGACTAGACAAGGATGTCCCATGTCCCCTATTGTATTTGCTGTGGCCATAGAAATAGTTGCCATTTTAATACGTAATAACCCAAAGATAAGAGGTATAAATATACATGACCAATATATTTCTAAAATAATGATGTTTGCTGATGGTGTCTTACTTACCTAACCCAACTCTAAGGAAGTGTTAGGTGAAGTGGCTATAGTAACAACACATTTACAAAAAAATCTCAGGACTCTTTTTCAATAAATCTAAATTAAAATATTTATTATTAAATAAAAAAGAACATACATGTTCCAGTTAATCATATTATTGAAAACCAAGTTTCAACTTTAGACTACTTAGGAATAGTACTAGGCAAAAATATAGAGGAAACCTTACAGCTTAACTATGCTAAAGCCATAGACTTAAGACATTAATAAGCAAATGGAATAGTTTGTTTATAACATTTGATAGGTTACAACTGATAAAAATGGTTTTGTTACCTAAAATATTATATATAGCACAAGCCCTTATATTTCCACCAGGAAAGAAAATCCTTAAAGAAGTCACTTCAACTCTGATGAAATTCCTATGGTACCCCAAAAGAAATAGAGTGGCATATTCTCATCATATCAGAAAATGGGAACAAGGGGGGTTAAAATTCCCAGAGACTGAAACTTATATAAAGGTGTCTATAATTAAAATTGGATAAATCCTAGATACTCTTCCAATTGGAAACGGTTACACTCCATTATTACTAATGAATGAAGATTGTTTATCAAAGAATGCTTTGGTAACTGACAAAGATAAGATATGGCACTATTTAAGTTTACATTTATAGTATAGTACAACAAAATTAACTAAACTAACACTAATAAACAATATTTTTGATGTGTTTAGAAAATTCATTAACACAAATTTAGATATAAAACTGTGGCATGGATTTTTAATACCATTTACTATTACAAGGGATTTCCCTGATAAAACACATAGATTTTTGGTTTATGGGAAAATAATAACATATTTTGTTGGCTGCTCTGTATTGAAAAACAACAAGCTTTGAACACAAAGTATGTTGTCAACCTATGACCTATCCCCTAATGACTGGTTGGTTCTTCAGAGTGTCACAGTATACACTAAGGATCTGTGTAGAATAATACATAACTCATCCTTCAAAACTGTACCAAAAATTATAAACTATAATTTTGGAATTCTGTATAATAATATTAATGTTAAGAATGAATTATCATATCTATATAACACTTTAATTGTCTATAAGCAGCTCCTAAAGATTCTTACTGGTAATACCTAACTAAAGGGTTTCAAGTATCATTATCAATGGAAGATAAATAATACATTTTATTTTCAGTTAAACTTCTTACTCACAGTTCTGGAGGAGTTTTCATTGGAAATTTCTAGACAGATCCTTTTTGACACCTGAGAAACTCTCAAAACATTAACCCTTCAAACAACAAGTTATGTTGGAGATGTCATCTGTCCACTAATGCTGACTGGTCCCATATTTTGTATGACTGTACTAATATTAAACCATATTGGAATGAGATTAACACATTTCTTCAAACTATTTATACTGATATGTTTGTGTTGACAAAGTCTTTAATTTTATTAAATGCTGTTAATAGTAATAATATGAAGAAAGATGACCTGTATTTGTTGTGGACAATGTTAGCAATAGCCAGAAAATGTATAAAAAGAAGATGGAACTCTAATGCAGCACCCACAATGGAGGAATTCCTTATCACAGAAGAAATGCATACTAATGGAGAAAAGAACTAAAGAGTTAAGAACTTTTCCTAATCCATTGGTTAATAGTCTGTGGGGGAAAGTTTTGAACTTGATTGATACCTTACAGATGGAACCAAACTCTTCCTAACTATCATAGTTTATATATTATCTTATTATTTAACTACAAATGTTTTTATTGGGATCCTTTTTGTCAGGCTGAATGTTGTTGTTTGTCTTTCGGCTTTTCACGGTTAGGGGTCGTCACAGCGGAACTCCGGTCCGCTAATGATTGACAGTTGTTTTTTATGGTGTCAAGTTGCCAACCCGATGCCCAACCTTCAATGAAGGCACACCCATTCAACACATGTCTTTCAAATGCCCACTCGACCGCGGGGAGGACATGCAGACTCCACACAGAAGGCACTCCTAACCCAAGCCGAGAATCGATTGGGAGAACCTCTTGCTGTGAGGCAACAATGCTACCACTGCACCACCGCAGAACTTGAATGTAAATACTGTAAATAGTTATTGAATCTTATGAATATATTAAATTATTGTATTATTTCATCAAAATAAAAATCATTTGAGTAAAAAAAAAGTAAATCCATCCCCTGGCCAACTCTGGGTGGGCATAATTAAACAATTGTTGAAAAGTACCCTGGACTGTGTACAATGAGGGTCTGCCTTTAAATGCAGACTAATGAATGACTAAACCATACCTCTCAACCTGGAAACATAAAAAATTTGGGCAAGGTCCATGAAAAATAGGTACAAATCTGTATGCTGATTAACAAGACATTTGCATACATAATTACATAACTCCAAAGGAATTGTTGGATACCAACTTTCAAATGCAAACTGAAGAACAGAACCAAAATATAGCACCAGAATCGCCCTGCAGCCATTCCAATACCCCATTACTTGGCTATCTCACCCCATTTACCATAAACACTAATGTGTGCATACTATTTTACAAGGATTATTTGGATTTTATTTTTACATTTTATAGCACAATGCACAAACATTAATAGATATCTGCTAAACAAAGCAATACTGTCTCACAATGAAAATAGACTTGGCATTATAACTTCTCGCAACTTGAAACTCACATTCATTGAAACAGCATTGAAACCCCCACCACAGCCAAAGAAAATGCATCTGGCCAGTGGTGGATAAAGATTACCTTTGGGTTGTTTTCAAATCATAGGCCCCTTGCACACAAAACAAGAAACATACATGCATTCTTTGATACACCTTCCTGACTTTATTAAATTATATTCCTTGTATAATACAGAACACTTGTTAGACTTACGTTAGAGTGCATTTTAAATGTATTGTTTAAAATTTTTCCAGTAGGCAATGAAACAAAATGTATGAACCAATAATGACAAAATTGCCCTGTTCAGAACATTTCCATCATAAAAATCTACTTCCACACACACAGTTGCATTTTATATTTATTGTTTGAACATTTTTCCAGTAGGCAACAAAACAAAATGCATGAACCAATAATGACAAAACTGCCCTATTCAGAGCATTTCCATGATAAAAGTCTACTTCCACACACAAACTATAAGCACACACATATGCATATATATATATATATATATATATATATATATATATATATATACATATATATATATATATATATATATATATATATATATATATATATATAGACACACACACACAAACATAGAATGACAGTAATGTGTAAGCCATAGGCATCTTGCACAGCTTCTCATACTTATTTTCAATTTCAGTTTTTTGTTGGGGGTGGGGGGACAAAAGGCCAAAAACAAGGGACACATTTTAAAAATTGCTTATATAAATATGGAAAGTTGCTTGAATAAAATGTTGTGTTACCACCACGCATTTCACTACCAAGTCTTAAACCCAGGAGCCTGTGCGCTATAGCCATAGCCACAAGACAGGAAGACTGAAACTTAAATGGCTATCATTTAATGAAGTCAATTCTCACTTCTCACCATAGTTCTCAACCTCTTAGCACAAAAAACCTGGAAAAGCCAATAATGGGGAAATACAGCTCCAAAATGGGGACACATTTCAAATACTGATCTTATAAACTCAGAAAATTACTAGAATAAAAGGTTTTGTGTTACCATTTATTTTCTGAAGTATATGAAGTCTGAAATTCAAATGCCTGTCTGTATTTAGTGAATTCAACCCTTCAGTAATTTTTTTAATGAGGAACAGAACAAAAATATGAGGCATAAATTCACAAGTGATGGTGGCTAGGGACTTAAGGCTCTTTTTACCTGTACCCAAGGTACAGGGTTTGAGCCTGAGTAGCTCTGGCCATCAGATGTATGCAGTTGGGGGCATTTTTACACACACACACACACACACACACACACACACACACACATTTGAAAACAGTACATTTAAATGTCAAGCCCATTCTCCAGTATTTCTCCTTGAAGAAACTCAGAAATAAAGTCCCTAACTCCGTTCTTGCAGCAGTTGTGTCCTTTCCATTCTCTGCAGCAGCAGTACACTCCATTCTTGCAGCAGTTGTTTCCTTGCAGATAGATACATTTCCCTTGCAGATAGATCCATTCAAACAGCTGGAAATGTGTGGACGTGAGCCCTTGAGCTAATTTCCGACAGGCTGACGGAGCTGACATCATTGTGCACGTGATGATGTCAGCTCAAAAGCATCCCTCCAAAAAAAAAAAAATAATAATTTTAAAACAAAGCTGGAAAAAATGGAAATGAAGGGATGCCACTCAGCAATCGTAACACACCATCATTTGGACCACAAAGTGTGGTAAAAACCAAGTAATTCAGTACAGTTGGGAGGTATGGACTAAACTGCAAAATATCTGAAAAGAAAAAATACACACCATTTCATTTCATATGACTAGTGCTTCAGCAGTAAATGGCTGCAGAGTACTAGAGTACTTCATCCAGCAAAAAAAAATTCAAGTAGCAAAGCTCATTAAGAATATAATAACATAATCAGAAACAAATGAAATAATCTAAAGCTACCACTGTAATTTGCAATTCAGTCTGTATAAGCACAACATCTGAAAATGCTAGTTAACAAATTACTTTCCAATGACCCAAAGTGAGACATCTTTGAAGAACGTTTTATTAACAAAAGAGGTTAAATTGATTCTTAACTTTTAGACTTGGTTCCCTTATCACTAAATAAATCAGAACTTTCTGATTCTTTGTTTTTTTCTAATTATGTTATTACAGCCTTAATGAGTGTTGCTATTTAACATTTTTGCATGGAGTGTTTGAATCTTTTCAAGTCATTTATTGCTAAAGTACCTCACCTATGAAATATACAGCATGTATAGCCATTTTGTGGTTAAGTTATTCAGTTTTTAACAGTTTATTCCTATTTAGTGTATGTCTACTTCTAAATGAAGCTGACTCTTGTCGTGGCATATATGTGAGAGTGAAGCAAGAACTTCAGGCTTTTGAGACAAGGATAGCACTCTAGTGTGCAGGATGTAATGAGAGTGGTGGGGGTATGGCACCAAAAAGTCCCTTATGACTCCTTAAATAGCAGCCTCTCCAAGTGAACAGAGTAAGGGGAGGGGGAGGGATTTATGATAAGCAAAGCACATAGGGGGAGGTAAAGCATAGCAAGAAAGCCCTTAAGTTGTGAACAAAATATGCATTTTAAACATGCCTCTCAACTGCCCAAATTTTCACATAATATCCAGATTTTTACCTCATATTTCTGGTGTATTTCTCATAAAATTTTTGGTTTTCTGACAAATCACTGGGATGTTCTGAGGATTAAAGTCACTAAATAATGACATGCTTTTGAGTTTCAGACTTCAAATCCTTCAGGAAATTGTATGCTAACACAAACCCTGGTACTCTAGTAACTTTCTAAGTTTCTATGAGCAATATTTTAAATTTGTCCCTATTTTGGGCCTCTGCCACCCTTATTTTGTCAGGCTTTGTCCAGATTTCTTGCGCTATGAGGTCTAGAGGTATGGTTTTAAAGTTCTTAGTCTCTTCTTACTAGGATTCAATTACAAGTCCTTTACCATTGCAACATTATTCTAGACTTTCACTGCTGATATGGTTTTATCTTAGTCTCTACCTGACGTTATGTAGTACTGCACGGGAAACGCCGCCATTCATTACCATGACTTTAATGCCAGGATATCAACCATTCAGTGAACAGTAAGAAGTGGAATGCTATTTCCCTGATCAGATCTCCCTAAATACAAAAATCGCAGAATGTCTTCACATTGCAGCAGTACTGTGAGATTGCAGTAATACATATTGTTGTTTGAACACTTGTAGAATAATTCCTATTTTCCCTACACTAGTAAGACTATGAAGTTGTGTAAGAGGGGTATAAGGGTGAATCTCCCAGCATAAAGGATTCTGGGTAACTTATTTCCATCTGTGAAATTTATAGGTGATGTCACCCAACAATTTTGTGTGAATGATCAAGGAGTTGATTCATCCTGTTTGCAGACAGCAGGTCATGTTTCATCTTCTCCTAGTAATGTTGTTTAATCCCATCTTTATTTTATCCATTTATTTGTTAATCAGGTAGGTGGACTCATTCTAGCACCATTTTCAGCCATGGCTTGAATTAGAGGGCATAATTATCACTTGGATACAAATCAAACATCTTCATAGACAGTAATTAGCAGAGAGATGAATATTACTTTTGAGAAGAGAAAAAAAGTCTAACCACAGCTGAATTCTTTAGGACTAGGATCTAATGTAATTGGTTTATAAGGATATGCAAGAAAAGATCTAGGGTATCTACTACCTGTTTCATTCAGAATCAAAGTCCACTGTATCGGTTACAGTTCTACAAAAAGAATGTTTTTGCTTTGAGTCATCACTCTGCCCTTGGAGGTAGAATATGCAGTGTTTGCCATGCCCATGTCATGTATATCTCTTAAAGGTAGCATCTAGCAAGGTATTATTGCCTCTGAATGGGCTCAGAAGTGGTCTGAGTAAGAAAGAAGGGGAAAATGTGACTTTCAAGAAGATTACTGTCTAGGTCCAACCCGTTTAGATCAAGGCCAGCAAACATAATGCTCTTTACATAGTCATGGTTGACTTGTGATAGAAATCCTGTAATAGACTTAAAGAAGAAGGACACAGCATATGAGAATACCCCCCCCCCCCAAAAAAAATGGTTTAGTATGTCTCCAGTTAAAAGTTGAGACATTAGTAATTTAGAGGAATCCTCCATCTGGAGATATTCATGTTAATCAAGGAAACTTCTCTTTGCATGGTGGTCAAGGCCACCTTATCCCTGATCTTAGGCATGTCCTATTATGTATCAGAACTGAAGTTATGAGATGTGTGACTGGACAGTCTTTGACCTTCAGCCAGGTCTCAGAAGGTGACAGGATATCCAAATTTTCATGCATCAAATTTTTAATCAGATCCCAGTTATTTAGGTTATATGGATTTAGGAGGAGCACATTCAGCTCCTTCCTGGTAGGACTCTTTGGAATTTGTAGCACTTTATTGGTGTTACTTGTCTACCTTTAGGTCTTAAATGAGAAGGGAGTGATAGTAAAAGGGTCATTGTTAACTTTGCTATTTTTTGCTTTAATTGGTTTAAATAATATAAAAAATAAAACAATTTGATTTTTTCCCTTGAGGCACTTAACTGTGTAGAATATGTATAAAGAAATCATAAGCTCAACCTGTAATCTACAGCAAATGGCCACTGGAGCCTGTTTTGCTATTCAATCATCCAGATTTTCTGGTCTGATGATAGAGTAAGCCATCACTCTTTCTGTAGTCCAGCAGATCTCTCACTAATAGCCTAAATACAGAAACAATCCAATAATACAATGATATCAAGGAGAGAGATGCCAGTTAGAAATGATACAACTAGCCTGTGTGAAAACACTTTTGGAATGCTGTTAAACAGCTTAAAGGCAAACTCACTGACAAATCCAATATAGATTCTACCTCGACAATAGATAATGACAGTTTAACTTTGCAGCAAAATACAAGCATTTCCTGCCCGAATCCAGCCAGCTGGTATCCAGTAGTTTCACAGCTCAAAGTAACTTTCCGTTAGTACCCACAGATTCAGTATTGCCCCCTTTGCAGACTGCAAACCATATTCTACTTTAAAGAGCTATCAACCAAATTCAGCAGATTACTCACTGCATTCTTAAGCCGTGGTGGTACAGCGGTTGCGTTGTTGCCTCACAGCAAGAGGTTCTCCTGTTCGATTCTCAGCTAGTGTGCAGGGAGTGCCTTCTGTGTGGAGTCTGCATGTCCTCCCCATGGTCGCATGGCCTCCAAAAGACATGTGTGAATGGGCATTCCTTTGCTAAAGGTTGGGCATCTGGCTGGCAACTCGGCACCATAAAAATCTACTGCCAATCATTTGCAGACTGGAGTTCCGCTGTGGTGATCCCTTACTGGGAAAAGCCGAAAAGACAAACTCACTGCATTCTTAAAAGTGCCAGGAGGTTACATTTCTAAATCTCTTACCAACATTCATAACTGTTCTATTAAATCAGCCATATGTTTCACTCATTTCAAGCATTTAGTTATTACACCTTTGCCCAAGATATCCTTCCAAAATGAATGTAAAGATTACAGGCCTATCTCAAATCTATGAGCTCTGGCCGAAACACTTGAAAAGCTTCTTTACATGGAAATGTTTGATCATGTAAACAACTATGGTTTGCAGTGTGATAAACAGCTTTGCTTTTAAAATGCCTTTAGCATCCCAACTGTACTTTACACTGTTACTAGTATAATCTACTCCAACATGAGTAAATCTTATCCTTTCTAGTAAGACTCCAGGCCTGCAAAAACTATAAGTGCTGTTAGTGACTCCCTGCTAGTAATTTTTCCCACCCACTCTTGCATTCCTTGATCTGCTTTTTAAACTTGGTGATTTTTTAGCTGCCCACTTTTACTGTAAATTGAGCTTTATAAGCTCCTCCCTGTTTGCACTGCTGTTGATATCTTGAATTATTTATTTGCCTTTCCTTATGCTTATCTTGAGGGAGGAAGTACATGTTTCGTCTGTTCTACTGATTTACTTGTTCTGAATTCATTATCTAGCTAGCTGGACAAAGTAATGTATTTTTATACTCTAGCAAGCTCTTTTATATATTGTTACATCAAGAGGACAGAGGATATTCCGTTTAGTGGCAGTGAGTGGTAGCCTTGTCTGTATAGGTTGACGAAACAAACAACAGATTCCTGCATGTAGTTGTTATATTGACCAGAGGGCTTATAAATCAGTTTACCTTGTTTAGTGCATTTATAAGTTCTGCACATCTGAGTGGCTCTTGGCTCATTTCTACAAAGTGAAGTACTTTTCTTGAGTAATCACACTTTTATAAGGAGTTTAAGGTACAATGCTGTTATCTTGAATTATGTATTGCTTTTCCTTAAGTTTAATGCAAACAAACACCAGTCACAACCAATCAGGCACACTGATGTCCCACTCACCAGGCTGAACAAGGAGAAAATTACAGTCATTTGCCTGTCGGGTGCCAGGACCCACCACATAACGCATGCATTCAAGTCACTCCACAACAAGTACAACTACGACTCTGTTATTGTCCATGTTGGAGTGAATGACTTGAGACGTACCTCCCTGGACTACATGAAAAGAGACATGGAAGAGCTCTCGGATCATGTGGCCCAAGCAGGTATAACCCAAGCCCTGAGTAGCATCCTGCCTTCGCCCAGAAAGATACCACAGTATAAGGACAAAATGACTGACTTCAACAATTGGCTAAGCTTCTGGTGTCATTCAAAGGGGATGCAATATCTGTCTGGCTGGGACGACATGATCGACAAACCATGATGCTTTGCCAGAGATGATCTGCACCTGTCTCCCCTGGGAATCAGGTTACTAGCTAAAACTCTTGCCAACCCTATGGTGCCTTTTTTAGGAAAGGATCAAAGGACAAAACCACCACCATAACAGATAAAAGCATGCAAAATCTAAAGGTAATGCTACTCAATGCTAGAAGTCTAAACCTCAAAATGCACTCTCTCGAGGCACTCCTAAAAATGGAGAACATTGATATCTGTGCAGTAACTGAGATCTGGTTTAAGGCTCCAGAGAGCACCCCTGCAATACCAGGCTACAACTCTTACCACACTTTTCGGCCACCAAGCCAAGACCGAAACACTAAAGGTGGAGGAGTGTCCATATTCACCAAGGATATTCACACCTCCAGGCTAGTTGCCCAACACAATGCATCTGAAATTCTACAGGTGCAACTAACACTAGGTAAGACTGCAATCCAAATTATAGCTTGCTGCAGATCCCCCACCATGCCCCAAGATTCTCACTACACCTTTCTAAACATACTGGAAAATGTTAAGATATAATCAAACACCTTAATACTGGGTGATTTCAACTACCCTGCCATTAACTGGGAAAACTACTCGGGTAACAACACCTTTTCCCAACAGTTCTTGGAATTCATAAATTCCAGTGCCCTCGATCAACTAATCCATTGTCCCACCAGGGGCTCCAATATCCTAGACCTGGTCATTACCAACATGGGAGATAAATGCTCCACACCAGTGGTCACCCCCTCATTGGTCAGGTCTGACCATAAGCCAATCACCCTTGACATCCACTTCCCACCCCCACCACCCAGTACGGAAACCTCAGTAAGAAACTTCTCCAAAGCCAGCTCCATGCTACTCAAGTCAGAAGTGACAAACTTTATGACACCCATGCAGATGGGAGCTGAAAGTTCAGCTGCTGAGTCCTACACTAAGGCACTGAATGAACACATCCACTCATGCATGAATCGTGCCATCCCAAATAGAACCAAGACGCTCTCCTCCAAAAAAAGGAAGCCAATCTGGTGGTCCCCTGCCACAAACAAACTATACAACAGAAGGAAAAAAACTGTTGCAGATAAGAGGAAAATCCCAGGATGCAAAAATCTCCCTTACCAGCCTCATTAAGAAGCTGAGATCCCTCATAAAATCCTCCAAAGCTTGTTACAAAAATAAAATTGCCAAAGATTCCAAAGACAGCCACAAGGCATTCTATAGTTATGTCAAGAATCTAAATGGCAGTGCTCAGACCTGCTTAAGCTGCAATAGAGTGGCATTAAATATACTGATCCCAAGGAAATTGCCAATATCCTGGCAGATCAATTTAGTGCTAATTCACCCACCTCTCACCCCCTAAAGGGCCCATCTCAGTACCAAAAGATTGCCAAATTCCAGTAATCACAGCCACACAGCTAGAAACTGCACTCTACACAGCTAAGAATTCAGCATCCATGGGACCAGATGACATCCTAGGCTTTGTACTACATGAACTACAAAATAAACTGGCACCTCACCTAAGTGTCATGTATAATCATAGCCTCACCTCAGGCTTCGTACCCACTGAGTGGCGCACAGTTACAGTTATCCCACTCCAAAAGGGGCGATCCACCTTAGATCCCAGGAACTACTGTCCCATCAGTCTGATGAGCCTGATCTGCAAGGACATAGAATGCATTATCATGAAACTTATAAACAAAGACACTGGCAACCTTCAAACACTGGACTCCACCCAGTTTGGGTTCATGAAGGGCCGATCTTGTCTCCTGAACCTGATTTGCTTCTGTGAATCAGTCTCCAGAGCTGTGGACAAGCGTAAGGTGGTCCACAGAGCCTATCTGGACCTCGCCAAGGCTTTCGACACCATCCCCCACTTTGGAATCATAGATAAACTTACTAAGCTGGGTATAAATCCCTACATTACTCAATGGGTTGCCAACTGGTTTACTGACAAAACCCAGACTGTAAAGGTAACCAGCTCCAAATCCAGCTCCAGACAAGTGGAATGCCTCTGGATTCAGTCCTTGGACCACACTTGTTTGGCATCTACTTCTCTGAAGTACAGGCCAACACTAAGGGACTCTGGCTAACAAAGTTCGCAAATGACTGCAAACTGGGAGCCATTATTGAATCCTGAAATGATTAGATATTCTACAAAAGGGTGTTACATAAACAGATGCTTGGTGCCAGAGCCATGGGCTAAAGCTTAATGCCAAGAAATTTATAGTTATCCCCTTTGGGATAAATCATGTACCCATGAATTACCACATAGGTGACAGTGCACTAAACACTGGAAGTGTGATGAGAGACCTAAGGACACAGGTGGACAGTGGTTTCACCTTCGATAACCACATCGTCACAACAGTCAGAAAATCCTTCTATGTGGCACACCTCAACACTAAGGGCTTTTCATCCAGAAAAAAGGAGGTCATTGTCCGACTGTACTCATCCCTCATTAGACCCATTGTAGAATACAATGCTCCATTTGGTATGTACCTCACAAGACATCTGCAACAGCTGGAAAGGCCACAGAAATACCTCACTAAAAGAATCACAGGCCTAAAGCAGATGCCCTATGCTGACCATCTAAAAAACTCCAGCTATACTCTGTGGCATATCATCTACTCAGATGCGATCTCTGCGTAACATACAAGGCCATGTCAAACCCTGAGCTGTTGTACATGCTCCTCTTAAAGAAATAAAGAAATCCCAATCCCTTAGAGCCACACACTCCAGGGATCTAAACCTTGTCATCACCATGAACAAAACATGCTGGAGAGATAGGTTCCTGATGCAGAGATTCCCCATACTCTGGAATAGATTGCCCATACATGTCAAGCAGAGTGCCTCCTTGGCCCTCTACAAAAGGAACCTTGACAATTGGATGACAGATAGGAAATTCACCCTGGGGATCACGTCAGTCAACCTGCTTGACAGGAGTCCAGGGAAGCAAATATTGTGGGAAGAAATATCCAGGAAATTGTTATGGCTAGGCTTGTATAAGCCCTAGGGTCAATAGCCTAGTACCAGCCTATGAACATATGTAGATATCCTTTAGTAGAGTCTAGGTTAGACAAATGATTGGCCCCAGAACCTAGGACTAAAACTAAATGTGAAAAAAATAAATTAGCATATCCTTTAGGAAGTCAAATAGCCATGCAAATTATAACATCAATAACACACCCCCTAGATTAGACTTATAGGAGAGAGATCTAGAGATTGAGACTAGCTTGAACTTTGACTACCATGTGTCGACAGTGTTGAGGAAGTCCTTCTATTTGGGATAACTTATAAGTAAAGGTAAAGCATCCAGTTCCAAAGAAAGTGTAGACCTGCTATACTTGGTACATTAGACCAATAACTGTGTAAAACGCACCATTTGGCATAGTCGTTAGGTCTAGTAGTTGACTAGGCACTTTACAGCAGCTGGAGTGACCTCAGAGGTTCCTTACAAAGAAAATACAGGATGGTGAACAACATGTCCTATGCAGAGAGAATAAAAGCCCTATCACTTTATCCTGCTGTCTACCTTCTATAACTTATTTATTTATTTATTTATTTATTTATTTATTTATTTATTTATTTATTTAACATTTGTTAACCAGAAAAGTCTGACTTGGAACAAAGCCAGTTTTCAGTGGAGGCATGGGGAGAAATGCTATAAATGGGTGACGTATGCCTTGTGATATACAAGGCACTCACAAATCCAGCCCTGATGGAGCTGCTACACATCTGTAAGTTGAGCAGCATGAGGGTCACCGAATCTAAAAATCTAACCTTAACCATCAACTCAAACAAAAATGTTGAAGAGACAGATATGGGTCTCAGAGATTGTCCCTTCCTTGGAACAGGCTTCCTATTTACCTTAAGCAGAGCCCTTCCCTGGCCCTCTTCTAACACAGTTTGCATCAGTGGAAGGGGAATCACAAATTCACCATTGGTGTAGCACCTATGTTCCTTATAGACAGGGGCGGTCTGTAACATATTCAAGGCATAAGCACAAACCCATGCCATCTTCTTGCCCTAGGGGCTATATTGGCTAGACTTGTAAGGGCACTTACGCCATTAGCTTAGTAATCTCCTATGAACTTATGAACAGTCTCCTCTCATCAGGTGTGTTCATCAACATAACAAGGGTTTTTGAATTGGAAATCATACATTACAGCTCAACAAACTCAACAGACTCAGTTGTGGTACCAATACAATTCAGTTTTTCAAAAGCTATCTAAGAAACGGAACCTTTCAGATTTGCAGTAGTGATTCTTATTCTGCATCAATTACTCTCAAAATTGGAGTATCCCATGGTAGTTCTTGGACCCCCCCCACACACACTTTTCTCCTTTTATATCAGTGACTTTAATCTATCACACCATAAAATCATCATATACACTGATTATTTATCACTATCAGACCCTTAACAAAAGCCCTACCCCACATCAGTCTTTACTATGAGATTTACATTACATTTGGAATGGACCACAAACAAATGATGAATTTATAACTCTAATAAGTCCATCACTATATTATTCAGAACTCTCAGAAGGTAGCATAGCCCCCACACAATAATTATTAAGGACAGCAAAGTGATATCATAAATATTTCTCATGCTACTAGACCCAACTCAACCATTTACCGTACACACTGATATTACAGTAAAGTCCTATCAAAAATTTAACTCTACTAGAGAGTTTCCCCACTTTTCTCACTAAATGTATGCTGAGCCACTGCTAGAAATGTGATAATCCCTCAAATCAAGTATGCTATTCCAGCACTACAACTCCATTCCAGGAAAAGCTTCAAATTGCTGAAAACAAAATAGGAAGATTTGTTTCACTAGCTGAAGCCTGACAACCCACAACTGTTACAGGCTTAAGGAATTCCAGTGGCTAATTATAATAATTAGTATTCTCGCTAGGGTGGAGCAAAGGAAACATCCCCTATGGGACATGATCAGCAGATGCAGATTGGAATTCAGTGCACTGCATTAACAGCATCAGTATTACTACTACATTTGTCAGCAGAACTGAAGTGCTTTAGTGATCCTTGTGTGGTGTAAACTGTAGCAGCTGCTTACTACATTGTAGCAAATAGTTTGCTACACTTTAAAAGGGAAAGAATGTTTTTCTTGGTACTTTTCCGTTAATGGGGCAGCAGCACAATGCGCGGTTGATGTCAAGTCACTGCTGCTTATTTTTTGCTGCTTGTAATGTTGCATTTGTTATGACAGTATTATTGAAATTCTCACATCAGTACTGATTATTTTATTGTTCTTTCTGTTTTTCTTTTTGCCTTTGTTGTCATAGTAGTAATGAATTTTCCTGCCAAGTCACTGCTGCTTATGTTGTGTTCTGCTTTTCATTTTCCGTTGGTTGTGACAGTAGTACTGATTGGACTGTTACTGATTTACTCCCAAGTCAGTGCCACTTACACACACACACACACACACACACACACACACACACACACACACACACACACACACACACACACACACACACTTTTACAAACATTCCCTAGTACTTCCTAAACAGGGTGTGAATGACAAACGTTAAACACTGAAAAAATAAGGAAGTGCTTGTCTGTCCGACCATCTGCTGATCTTGAACAGGCACTGTCTTAACTATTTGGAATGGTGTGAGGCATATCTGTCATCCTGCAGACTCTGGCAATGGGGAAGAAGGCTTTTCAAACATAGCAACAGGTATTCAAAATGTGAACTGAAAATGTGGAGAAACCGGTAATGGGCCAGCACACAAAATCTACAATTGCTGTCAAGTCCATGCTGCATATTTGTTTCTAGTTTTAATTGTTTGCCTTCTGACAGTATTATTGATTGTCTGACATGTCAGTACTGTTTATTTTATTGTTTTCTTCTGGTTTTAATTTTGCCTACATTTCACGGCACCATTTATGTTTGCCAATGACTGCTGCCCTATTAATGGAAAATAATATTTTTCTTTTAGAACTGAATCAGTAAACAGGAAAGAATTTTTTTTCTTTTAGAATGGAAACTCCATGTGTGGCATAAATTGTAGCAGAAAAAAGGTGAAATGTAGCATGGTAGTTTTTTTTTTTTTTTTGGCTTCACAACTGACAGTTGTGCTGGATGGCACCGACACTAGAAGAGCTAGCTATACGTCTAGTATTTATACACAAGAGGACAACACAGATACTAAGTACTTTTCTTTTTAAAATGTATAACTCTTGGTCATCATCCCCACTGAAGACCACACACTGTATCAAGAACTCACCTTAGACCCTCAAACAGCTTGACAGATATCATAACTCTTACATGACATAAATTTGAAACAGTCATAGGGGAATATGCTTTCTGCAAACCAGCAGCCACATGGAATCATCTTTCTGAAATAAGGTCCCTAAGTACTTCCAACATTTTCAAAAATAAACTGAAAAAACATCTGCTAGTGGAGTCTGTCTCTTCTGTTTTCAGAGGCACTGGCTAATGTGTTACAATCCATTACTCACTCACCCACTATTCGCGCAGTGCGACAACATCAGTATGCTTGATTCTAAATATCTTGATACCAAGGAGTTAGCCTTGTAAATTATACTATTGCTCATTTTGTTTTCTTGCATGTTTTTGTACTGGTACAATTTATAAGAGTATGCATTTTAATTCATGTACATTACGTCAGTTTTGTACATGCCATTGTTTGATGCTCATTTGTGCTCAAATCATAGCTGAAAAGTGTTAATTGCCAGTCATATCCACTAACAGGTTGTACTAGGGGCATCCCCCTTGACCCAACCTTAGCTAAGGCCTTGAAGAGCAATACAAAATGTGAAATTTGCCTGTATATAAAGGAGTGTATGTGTTTAAGTGTGTTGTATCTTTTAAATTCACACAAGAGTCACCCAAGTAATTGACTGTAAAAGCTAAAGTAATGAGAAATTATTTAATTAATGATATATAAAAGGCTGTACATTGGAAGACAGAAAAACAAAGTTTAGTTCCCATCATCATGGGGTAGAGCAGGGGTATCTGCCTGAAGATTTATGGTTCCTAGAATCAGATGGCCCAGTCATGGCCTATTTTGGATGTAGACTGATGGAAGTGCTGGCAAATACTTTTTTGTGGAGCTGTAAGGAATGCTTAGCCAAAGCCTTCAGCCATGATCTTTGTTTTGCAGTCCATTTGGTAGCAAGGTTGAGAGAATGAGCTGGTGGAACTAAACTTAGAGGAGTTACCATTATGGACTGCATCTGCAAACTTTACATACAAGGTACTGAAAATACTTTTGGAAAAAAATCTGTTTTAATTTCTTCATCCATATGGATTTTGTGTATCTGCCTGCAATGTGTTTTTGAGACTTGACACTGGTAGAAACGGTAGGGCAGTTTGAGGAGGGACTTTCTAAAATAACCTTGCTCTGCCTCTGCTTCAAAGTGCATGGACTGTTTCATCCAAACTTTCCTATGAAATCTGTAATCCAGAAATGTTTTGCTGTTACTTCGTGTGTGCTCACTATTGAGACAAGAGTTTGGTTTCCTATTGTGATTATTTTCCCTCCGACAACCATGAAGGAATTATTGAAGGCCATAGTAGACTCTGTGGGAGAAACTAATCAGAAGACTGTGAAGTTGTTACAACAACTAGTAGGAATGGTTAAAGTAATTGCTATCCCAGAACTGTAACTGTCACAAATAAATAAATAAATAAATAAAAATATACGATGATATCAAGTCACGTTTAGTAACATTTGAAAGGTATGGCATGCAGGTGAACTGGGACAGGCCAGAATGGGCCAAAATTCTTTCTTTGTAGCTGACAAGAAGAAAGAGAAGCATTAAAAATGTTTTATAAGCATGGAGAGAGTTGATTACACTGACTATGGAAAGCTGAAAAAGTAGCTATCAGAGGCCAGAATAACTGCTACAATGGAAGCTGAAAAAATCTGCCATTAGACTGTTTTTTTGCAAACTAAGTTTGTTAACACAGCAATAAACATTCTTTAAAAACACACACTTAACACAGTCAAATGTTCTAATAAAATATTCTGATTGTTTTGCTAAAAAATCTTGCAAAGCAATACACATAGCCAGATATATCTCTTATCAGTGGTCATTTCAAGATCAGTAACTTCTCTCATCAAATAATTAAAGTCTGAGAAAGTTGGAGGGTATTTCATTTCACAACTGTAATACTTTTTTTTGCAATCAGAAGTAACAGGCAGCCCCTGATAATTAAGTTTTGTGGTACAGGGCTGATGTAGCCCAACAGGAACACTGTCACATTGATCTCAAACTGAGCTGCTCAGATCCTATCACATATAAGCTGCAAGGTCTGCTTAAATTCTTGAATGGATGGACAGTCCCAAAGTGCATGGACCCTCATCCTCCAGTACCCCAACTGAGCACTGCCAAGAAGTGTTAGGATTTCCTGGATAAATTATGATTAGCTTTGATGGCATATAAAATATGCAAGTTGACACTGCCAACAAAGAAATCTACATTTTGTAGATCTGGTAGTGTATCTGGGAGAACTAAGCAACCTAAACCATTCAGCCCCACCGATTTTCAGTATTAAGTTCTGCTCCCACATTTATCTTTATCTCTTCAAGAGCTTTTCTCTAGGTATGTGCAAGATTTTGTAAAGGGTGCTAATGCATTTTTTACTAAGGTACATCCTCTATTGTCTACCAACCAGATAATCATTTCAGACCTGTCTAATCAACTGAATTTACTAAGTCTGTTTTTCTTTAGTGCATTAAAGAAGCATAAAAAGGTTCCTTTATCTGTTACAAGATCATACCTATCCCCATAGTAATCGCATTTATTTAGATTCCCTTTGTCCAGTACGTTCTACAAATAAAATATCCCATTAAAAGACTGCAACTTGCTTTCTGAGTCCAGTGATGGAGACTACCGATAAGTAAAAAAAAAAATAACTCAGACAGGAGTACCTGCACTCTTAAATACTGAGCATGCGCCACAGTAGGGCCTTAGCTGACATTCACTTGCAGTGTTCATCTTCATAAACAAATTCTGTAAACCCCCTAGGTACAAGCTACCCATTCTGCTCCACTGTGAGCAGTTCCTGCAAGAGCATAATTCTAGCAGAAGATAGATACAGCCACAAGTCTGGCAGTTGCAGCCCACTCTGGGCCAAAGGGAGTCTGAGCAGCCATTGTAAGCTGGGTTTTTGCCCAGCCCTTACAAGATCTCAACTTAGTCCTGTAGATGGTGAATTAGAGATCCTTTGAGAAGCACATAAAATTAATGACAAAATGTCCCAAAAATAACCTGCCTGAATACATTGTGCATGATATTAATACAAAGCAATTTCCATCTTTGGCAGTTCAACCCATTTTTCAGCAGGATCACACTCCAGGCCACTTCTAGAGAATAATCAAGTAAACACCAGAGCCATAAACCCAAAAGTGTAATTTCGGTCCTCCAAAAATCTATATTCCCTAATAATATCAGGAGAGGGCATGTCATTTATTTTAACTGTTTGTATCTTAAGAAGATTAACCAAAAGCCAGAGGGCTCTCCAAGAAAGTCTAGTTCTTAAAATAAATAAAGTCATTCTATTGGTTGGAGATTTAGACAAAGTTCTTTTGTATAAAGAGATAATTTAATTACTCCTTCTTCTTATGTATATCCTTCAAAATTAGAAGATCAGAGCCTGACTAACAATGACTGCAGGTATTGTGAAAACAGAACTAGTGAAAGAGGACAACCCCGTCTTCATATTAGATATGGAAGGTGGTCTTGATCCTATCTTAAGCATAGTAGTGGAATCCCTATAGATTTTGTTTAGTGTATCTACAATATTGTGAGGGAATCCTAAGGGAATCCCAGAAAAATGTCCAATACATATGACCAAAAGCTTTTTCTGGCTTATTACTAGTGGATGACCAGTAAACAAAGCATATTCAATAAGTAAAGAGGTTTTGATAGGATTATCAAATGCAGTTCTTCCAGGAACAAGGCCCATCTGATACAGAAAAGTAATGAAGTGAGGTGGATGGGTACCCTTATTTGCTAAAATTGCCATAAAAAAAGTATAATCATGGATTAATATTGATAAAGACCTAAATCAGCCCATCAATGAGGGCTCTTTACTGGGCTTATATAGGGCAACTATTATTGTTTCTTTCCAGGATGATGAGGCACAACCTGAAATAAAAATATTATTAGATATGATAAGAAAATTATTAATAAAGACCATTTCACCCCAGATATAAACTTCAATAGGAATCCCATCCAAGCCAGGGTTTTTTTTTCCTTGAATTGTTTTTAGTATATGCACTAATTCCACTCCATTTGGCTTTAGACAGAGGAAAGGAAGGATGTCAAATACTTTTTCATGTTACTTAATGTATTCAGACTATACCCATCTTCATAGTATAATTTAGTATGTAATTGTATAAATGCACTTAGTATCACCTGTGGGTTGGTACAACTAACTCCAGAGATGGGACCTTTTGCTTGAGTAATCGGCCTGTCAACTCTTTGTTTTTGAAGTTGCATGGCTGAATATTTATGGTTGGTTGTGGAGCTTTCAAAACTATACAGTTTCAAAGCTCTCTGGGTATCTTGTATCTTATGCATCAAAACATTGTTAATTTTACAGATAATCTCTTTCATTTTCTGTTTGCTACCTGGCACCTGGTTGATAACCTGAGCATTGTAATCTAACAGGCTTTCCTGGTACGAGCACAAGCTAGCTAAGAATTTTGAACTGATTGATTGTCAACCCTAAGGAATCCTACCAGTGTAGATTGATTGTCGCCCCTAAGGAATCCTACCAGTGTAGATTGATTGTCGCCCCTAAGGAATCCTACCAGTGTAGATTGATTGTCACCCCTAAGGAATCCTACCAGTGTAGATTGATTGTCACCCCTAAGGAATCCTACCAGTGTAGATTGATTGTCGTCCCTAAGGAATCCTACCAGTGTAGATTGATTGTCGCCCCTAAGGAATCCTACCAGTGTAGATTGATTGTCGCCCCTAAGGAATCCTACCAGTGTAGACTGATTGTCGCCCCTAAGGAATCCTACCAGTGTAGACTGATTGTCGCCCCTAAGGAATCCTACCAGTGTAGATTGATTGTCGCCCCTAAGGAATCCTACCAGTGTAGATTGATTGTCGCCCTAAGGAATCCTACCAGTGTAGATTGATTGTCGCCCTAAGGAATCCTACCAGTGTAGATTGATTGTCGCCCTAAGGAATCCTACCAGTGTAGATTGATTGTCGCCCCTAAGGAATCCTACCAGTGTAGATTGATTGTCGCCCCTAAGGAATCCTACCAGTGTAGATTGATTGTCGCCCCTAAGGAATCCTACCAGTGTAGATTGATTGTCACCCCTAAGGAATCCTACCAGTGTAGATTGATTGTCGCCCCTAAGGAATCCTACCAGTGTAGATTGATTGTCGCCCCTAAGGAATCCTACCAGTGTAGATTGATTGTCGCCCCTAAGGAATCCTACCAGTGTAGATTGATTGTCGCCCCTAAGGAATCCTACCAGTGTAGATTGATTGTCGCCCCTAAGGAATCCTACCAGTGTAGATTGATTGTCGCCCCTAAGGAATCCTACCAGTGTAGATTGATTGTCGCCCCTAAGGAATCCTACCAGTGTAGATTTAAAGTAGTCATATTCTCTTGCAGCCTGTTTATCTGAAAGGCTTGATAGCTCATTTCAATTGTCAAAAATTACACGAAGCTTGGCCTGGAAATATTTCCCATAAAAAGGAATAGATTTGCTTTCCAGAATTTAGTAACATCACCCCATGGGGAACTGTAGCTGTAATCTCAAGGAAACATGGTCTGAAAGTAAAATAGAATAGATCACCAAGGAAGATGATGTATATGTATGCTGTTTTGTTATAGTAATAAAAAAATCGGTCCTAGAATAGGATTTGCAGTTTGTGGAGTAGGATTTATAAATGTTGTTCAATAATTTTAGAAACCTATGCACATCCCCTGTCCCAAACATTCCTAAATATTTTCTGTTTAATATCCTCCTTCTGGAATGGTATGTAGCTGCTTTAGGTTCACAGCAAATTTCAATTACAGTTAATGTGGTATTCCTTTCCTGGAAAATTATCCATTCTTTAAACATTTGAGTAGCCCCCAGACATGTACCTCAGTAGGAAGATAGATGTTATCAATCACAATCAACCTACCCTGTAACAGGCCTTTAAAAATGATGCAACTCCCCGCAGACTTATTTTGGAATTGAACCAGTCGAATAGGTACACCCATTTGGATAGAGGTAATCCCATGTCTGCTTGAGAAATATGATGAGAAGACACCAGAGTTATTAAGCATTGTCTGACATTCTTTATCTGTCAAATGGGTTTCCTGTAGAAAAAGCAAGTTGGGTTTATATCTACTTATATCTGAAAATGCCCTAGTTTTTTTTGTTAGGCTCCATAGGACAGGTTATGTTCCATGACATAAAAGAAAAAATAGCCACACCGTTCGTACAAAATATTACCAGTAAGAAAGACCTTATAGTCTGATCCACACCCATGACCATTACTGGTCACATCAAAAAAGTATTCTGATGTATACTGGGCTTTATAGAAAATAAGGCTGCTTGCTTTATCAAAGGGCATATAAAGCTTAGTTACAATAACTAGATACATCGGAGATAATATAGTTCAAAAAGTCATAAATTATTTACAAAATGAGTGTAATTTTTAATGACAAATTCAATATTATTTCACAATGCAGAGACTAAAATAGTTACACACTACATAAATGCTATAGTTGGGGTGAAATTGAAAGGTTAAACATTTTCATATTGCCAAGTTTGCAAAGCAAAACGAGTATGCATTCAAAGTGAAAGTACTACCCCCCCACCCCCCCATGCATATGCAAAGAAGAAAACTGTGAAGAAAGAACATATATACATATTTATTTATTGGCATTTGTTTACCAGGAAAGTCCGACTGCATAGAAGCCCATTTTCAGGGGAGGTGCAGGGAGAAAAGTTCCAGATTATTACAAACATTTTAAGAAAAATAATTTTACAATCTTCCTAAATAAAACAACAATGTCTGCAGTTTATGTAATTATAACAAATTATACATAATAATACAAGGTATATAACAATCATTTAATATTTAGAGAAATTAAACATTACTTAGTCTAATGCAAAAAGGAATTGCAATATGAAGTGATGGTAAACAGGCTTATGGTATATTTAGACCGAAAGTCAGAGAAATGAATTAGATAGCAGTAAGAAAGTAAGTGATGAAGGGAATGCACTGAATGTTAATTGCTCTTTTTTCCAGCACACAAAGTGCCTGAAGAGAGCAAGAACCAATCAGTAGCTTACCAGTCATCACAGTCACGTACGTGACTGCGGACATGGCAGTCCTTTCTCCTTCTCTTCTTAATCTGGACTGCTTTTACAGCAGTCCGTTTTTGCAGAAATTATTATTTTTTTTTAAACCTGAAACTCGCTGAACATCTGCGGTTTGAGTTCCGGGACTTTAACAAAGTCGCAGCTGAGCAGGCAGTTTGCATACTACACTAAATATTTTTTTTTTTTAATTATTTCTTTTTTTTTTTTCTTCACAGCTGGGGGGGCTGCAGTCCTGCAGTCCAATGGCATGAGCTGCCACTGGTGTAAGGAGGTTTAAGGAATGAAGAGGTACTTGCTTACATTTAGGAATATAGTTTACACTGGTTTTGAGCAAATACAAAGCTAAATTGTAGCTAGGAAGTCTTTCAGAGTGGTTTTGAAAGATGGGAGGGAGGCAATAGACCTGACTGATAAAGGTAAGGAATTCTAGGCCTTAGCAACCGTAACAACCGAGTACAGACAATGCCCTGCAGACTGATTGGTAACATAGTTGAGTAGAATGCTTTTTATTGATGGACAGACAGATGGTTGCTGGTAATGTTATAGGTGGTAAGAAGTTGTGTATATGTTAGTTGATATGGCAGTTCTAACCAATTTAGGCTTTTCAGTGCTATACAGTGGTAGGGTCTGAAATGGGTATGTGCTGCAAATTTAGCAACTTTGTTATAGCATTGTTCAAGTTTTAATTTTTGTGAAGCCTGGAAGTTAGTAAGGATGGGAGCAGCATATAGAATTGTGGCGAGAAGATAAATAGTGGCAAATGTAGTTTTAGTTGTATTGGTGAAAAAGTGTTTGGATCTGTAAGACATCCCTAGTTTTTGATTTGTTTTTCTTATGCAATTTTGTATACGAAGGCCAAATGTAAGATTATCATCCACTATCATCCTTAATAATTTGCAATGAGAAGCGACTTCAATGGTTGAAATATCAAAGGAGAGGACTTTAAATATAAACATATATATATATATATATATATATATATATATATATATATATATATATATATATATATATATATATATATATTGGGGGTTCATAGGAGGTTACTAGGTTAGTGTCCCAAGGGCCTTTACAAGCCTAGGTGTGTAACAAAAAAAAAAAAAAAAAAAAAACATGTACCCTTATTGACCATATTTAGGTTTCCATTGTTAGCAAAGCAATTCTGTGATAAGCACTGACAACCCCTGTCCATGAGGGACATAAGTGCCACCCCCAGGGTGAATTTATGGTCAAGGTAGCACTTAACTAGGCAATCTCTGGGAGATGTATCTGCCTGTCCAACATGTTTTGTTAATGTCACAGGCTAGGATGAGATCCCTGGAGCAAGTGACTTGTGTTCCGTATGATTTCCAGATGTGCAGCATTTCCATTTGGGCAGAGTTAGAGACTGTTCTATAGGCCAGGCACAGGTCACCTCTCAGCAGCCTGTATGATACAGAGTACAGTTATTTCCTTGTAAGTTATGTTTTGAAGACCATGGATTCTCTTGGTTAGAAAACTTTGTCTTCTCTCCAGTTGCTGCAGGTGTCTGGTGAGATACATACAGAAGGGGCATTGTACTCAATTAATGGTCTGATAAGGGTCGAGTGCAGTGGAGTTTTAACCTCCTTAGTTTTTGATGCAATACCATTATTTATGAGGTGCACAATGTAGAAGGCTTTCCTTACCACTATGGACACATGGTAATCGAAGCTTAGATTGCTATCAACCTGTAGTCCCAAGTCTCACACCACTGGGATTGAGCTTAGAGGGGTACTATCTGCATCATAATTAGTAAGGGCTCTTCTTTGCCAATGTAATAATTAGGCATTTTTTTGCATTTAGTTTTAACCCATGACTTTGGCACCGATCATTTGTGTGTGTCAGCCCCTTCTGTAATATATTTACATCATTAGGGGACTCAATGATTGTGCCCAGTTTGCAGTCATCTACAGACTTGGTAAGCCATCTACTTTCACTTGGACTTCAGAGAAATAAATTCCATACAGTAGAGACCCCAGCACAGATCCTCATGGTACTCCATTGGTAACTGGTCTACTGGTGGAGGTGAACTCCCCAGCTTTAACAGTGTGCACACTGTTGGTGAGCCAGTTGGCTACCCATCTCGTGATGTATGGGTTAATCCCAAGCTGCTAGAGTTTCTCAATGATCCCTGAGTGGGAGATTGTGTCAAAATCCTTTGCTAAATCAAGATTGGTGATATGTACTGCCTTGCCCTCATCCAGGGCTTTGGTGACATTCTCAAAGACATCCACCAGGTTTAATAAGCAAGATCTTCCTTGATGAAACCATACTGGGTCAGGTCAAGAGTTGGAAGGTTGCTTGTGTCCCTCTTGATAAAGTCCATGATGATTCTTTCCATGGCCTTGCAGATAAGGTTGGTTAGGCTTATGGGTCGATCGTTTGCTGGGTCAGTTTAAGGACTCCCTTTGTGCAGGGTGATGACTGTTTCTGTTCTCCACTCTGATGGAACAAAGCCAGTGCTCAGGCTATGGTTAAAGAGAGAGTACCAAGTGGCTCTGCTAGGTCTTGTTTTAAATTGTTTAAGCAACCAGGGATGTTATCTGGTCCCATCGATGTCATGTTTTTGGCCTTGCATTTTATTGTTTAGGCTTCTAGCATTAAGCAGCATGACCTTGAATTTGTCTCTACTGAATTTCTTTACATCAGAAATGTCATTGTTTTGACATTGCCTAAACAAAAGCCATTATGTCGGAGGCAAGCATCTTTGCCAATATCCAAAAGCCTTGAGGATAGAGGTGAATACTGTCTCTGGCAAAGCAGAGTGGTCCGTTGACCATATCTTCACATACTGTCAGATATTGGATTCCCTGTAGTTATAGCAGAATCTAAGTCAGATATTGAAAGCAATAATTTTTTTTGTCTGTATTGTGGCATCATCCTAGATGAAGGTAAGGTAAAATGCTGCTTTGGGCTAGGGACATACCTGTCTGGGACCTCAGTCATGTCTGTCTTCATGTAGTCCAGAGAGGCATATCTCATGTCATTCACTCCAACATGTACTATGGCAGAGTCATAACAGTAATTGTTGCTAAGTGACTTGAGTGCATGTATGATTTAACAGATCCTGGCACCTGACAGGCAGCTAACTGTCACCTTCTCTTTGTCCAGCCTGGAGAAGGCGATATCTATATGTTTCACTGTTGAGTCGCATATGACTAGGACATTAGGTTTTGAGGTGTTCTCCCTTAGGGATTTAATTGTTGAGACACTGATATGTATGTTGTTATGTATGGTGGTGGATTTTGTTCATGTACCAGTATGTGTAGGTTGTTTGCACTTGGGAGGTTTCTGGTCTTTTGATAGGCTCTTAGTGAGTACCTCCACATATGTGGGTAGTGAGTACCTCCACATATGTGGGTTTGTGTGTGTTGATCTTATCTTGTGTGAGTGGAGAGGTGTTTGTGCTGACAACCTGTTTGATGTCTTGTTTATTGTTACATGAGAGGGCTTATTCTAACTTCATGGTATAGTTACATCTCTCACATATTGTTTTTGTTTGCTTTAGGAGCATGTGGTTGTCAGTATACTTGAGGCAATTGCTACATTGCCTCAGGATGCCCATGCCAATCAGGCTGGCTGGAGACATGTTGGGAAACTATCTGTCCATAGTAGCAGGTATTTCTTAAGTACAAATATGTGAGAGGGCAAATTAGCTCAGCTATTGCTCTAGAATTAACAACATTAAAGACCTTATTCTGTAGACAATCAGGGATGAAAAGTGGGGTGATGCTGCTCAGTTCTCAGCTGAGTGGCCTGCAGTGCAGAAGTGTGCAGCTGCATTGTCTGCAGAGCAGCAGGGGACTTAGGACGGTTTCACTTTCTGGTGTCTAGGGAAAAAATAGTTTCTAGGCATTTGCATCTATAAAAAGGCACTGCTATCCCCCGTTGTGTGGTGTGTGCAGCTATGCACAAATGTGAGACTTATATACAGGTGAAATTAAACAGTTAAGCTAGCTTGCCAATAGGAAATCAATGATCCGCAATGCCCAGATCAGAGAATGGTAAATCCACACTCTACTGTCTAAAGGGGGTGCAGGGGAACCCTTCTTAATGTAAGATGGCTGGATTTCAGTTCACGTGTATGAAAAACAGACTAGATTCAGCAAGTCTGAATCTATGTCTGTGCTACCTAAGCAATATTTCAGTGCAAAACAAGTGCAGGTGATAAGCAAGCACAAGCAGTAAAAGCAGTCAAAGAGGCACAAATTAATACAATAAAACAGTAAAATACAGATGGAAAGTGCAGATCCAGCTCAAAATAACCTTAATTTCTTGTTCTTAGCTTTGGATGGCTTGGATTCTACCAAAAACCCTCTGGACCAGTGGCAAAGGATGCCAAACTCAGAGAAGCTCCTGTTAATTGATCTTAAACCAAAAGAAAAACACTTAGATTAGATATATATGTTTATTATTGTTATTCTATCTATATCTGTGTGTGTGTGTGTGTGTGTGTGTGTGTGTGTGTGTGTGTGTGTGTGTGTGTGTGTGTGTGTGTGTGTGTGTGTGTGTGTGTGTGTGTGTGTGTGTATGTAAAATTGTATTTAAATGGGGTATGAAAAACTATGATACTATTAACACACTTTAACTGTAGAACTCCTTAGTGCACCCTATGAGAATCTCAAAAATTACAGCAACAATTAATAAGAAGAAATCAAACCAGCCACCATAAAAGTTGTAGCTATATACTTTATAGGCTAGAAAATCCTCACAATGTAAGGCAAGCACATTTTTTTTAATTAAGAAAATAGGTAACCAGAATAAAGTTAAAACAGCTGGTGAGCTCATGGGAAGATTGTGTGCATGTCACTTAAATCCAAATAATGGATATTAATCAGTACAAAGAGAGTCTGGCTGTAAACAAATAACCTATCAAGACTGCTCCGTAATACAACTTACCTTGGATTAAGGCTTGTCAAGTTTCAGTAACATGTACAAAAATGACTAATATCAAAGTAAGCAAGCTCATTTTCTGGGCTATAAAGGTATCCTGCTTTCTCTCAGCTGAAGGAAATAGCTACAACAAATGGGGTCCACCATCCTTTTTCCACAATTAGAATATGAACTTCCAGTTATTGTCTCAGCCTCAATAAAGAACCTAACTGCTGTATAGGCTACCTGAAATAGTTTGTGGAAGTTTATGGTCATGTCACCTAAAGGATAGAACAGTACTCCTGTACTTTTTCAAATGATAAATAGTTCACATTCAGTGATCTACATTTCTAATAGCATCGCTTGTCGAGAAACTTGACTTAAGCTTTTTTTCCCTTCATTGCTGGAAGGCTATCTGAAAAAGCAACCTCTTAAAAAGAAGATCCTTCCCTTTACCAGCATCTTAGGCACACCCTGTAACTGTATTACACAACACACACGCTCTGTGTCCTATCTCCTAAATTATAGAAAGCACTCTTGCTACATGTAAGGGACATACCTGTCTACAAAAACTTTACTTTACAACTAAAACAGTGCATGAAGAACCAAATTGCTAATGCTTCCTCAGTTGGCTGATAACCTTTTACTTGTATCATCCCGCATATATAAACAGAGGGCACCTTTTCCTCTGCTCTAGCTCATAATCTCCTCTTTCCATCTCTGTATAACAGACTCTTATGCACAGACTTATTTGTTTTCTAGACTAACCCCTCCCCCCTTTATTGTTCCTTCAATATTACGTCTGATAGTATGCTGTACCGAGGATCGCCAGCTCCCTATTGAAACGTCGTCACTCTAAATTCCATGTGCTGATAAGCCAAAAAGTGAGTATATAAATGTTTACTTTTCAAATATTTCTTTGTAATTAATTTCTATTTGTAAATATTGCTGTTGTTTTCTGTCAGTTATTATATCCCTGGGATGAGCATGAAAAAGGTCCATGTGATGCAGTGTACTAAACTGGTTAAGAAACTAACTAAATGAATAACTTTAAAACAATGTAAAGTAGCATTTATAGTGAAGAAATGTTTTAGGAATCCCAACATCTAGAAAAGGAAACTGCAATTCATGTATAAAGTGTACAAGCTTGAAAGTGATTTTTCTGCCAGGGGCTAAAACCCATAAAAAAAGGCATTGGCCTTTACTTCTACCTCCAAAATGTTTGAAACAAGCCCTCAGCGATAAGATCTTTGTCTCACAAATCCAGGGTCTGATGTTCAGTCTAGCTGTCGATATTTGTGGAGTTATGTATGTTCTTCCTGTGTCTGCATGGATTTTCTGTAGGCACTCCAGTTTCCTCCCTCTTCTGAAAAGTATGCTGTTTGACTGGCTATGCTAATTTGTCCATAAGCATATTGTACATATTACAGTATTCAACAAAGCAGCAGGGACCCCAAGTATATGAAAAGCAATGCCGTTTTCTTTACCATGAAGAGAAATTGAGGGGCAAGCTGTCTTGGAAAAAAAATACAGTTTGTTATATTACTGCTAAGTACAGTCCAATATGGAGTCATTTCAGGGCAGTGCTACACATCATCTTGTGGATTACATCTCTAAGCTCTCTAATATCTTCCAGTTCATTTTCTACTTAGTTGTAACAAACTTCCTAGAAAACCTATTCTAGGCATAAGTTCCCTCTGAGTACAGAGGCAAACTTTTCTTTGATACTTGGATTAGCACCCTCCATTTATGTACATTATAATTGAATATTTGGTCTTTTAACAACAATCCATCAGGATTCTCCTTGTTGGAGGCATGGACAAGGATGAACACAGGATAACAGCAGATTTCTGTAACTCCACCAAGACAATATCATAAACAGGAAAATGTATCATCAAAACTTGTCTAATGGAATATATTTATAATAAAATAATTTGGAATATCATTTTCTACAATAATATCCAAAAAAACTAAGAAAACATGACTGATTTTACTGTCAGAAATCTTCTTGGAAATTTTTCAGTCATCTCAAGTCCTCAGAATGAGCTACAGTAAAACTAACAACCAGGATTCTACCCCTAAGAAAGAACTTCAGGCATTACTACTAAACATGCAGGAACTGACAACTAAAATAGACAGAATTGATTCTAAAATAGATAACTTCAAAGAAAAAAACTACCAAACAAATGGATATATTACATGAAGACTTACAACAGCAAAAAAACACAGATTTCAGGTATAGATGATGCTCTCAATGACATGGACAGTAGAATTAAAGAAGTGTAAATGAACATTGCATTTCTACTCAAACAAAACACTCATCTCCAGTCTAAATTGGATGATATGGAAAACAGATCTCGACGTATTAACATAAGGATCTTTGGGCTACCAGATGGCATAGAAGGTAATAATATTATAACATTTTTGAGCACTTGGCTACCAGAAACTCTAGATTTACCTGAGGCATTTTCTTTCAGTATAGAAGAGCCCATAGATCTCTATCATCCTCTGCCACCAACAACAACTTTCCTAGATCAGTTATAGTAAAATTCATATCTTCATTTAATAAAGAGATGGTGTTAACATTAGCATGGGCAAAAGCACCTTTAAAAGTTATTGATGCAGTAGTGCACTTTTTTTGGGGAAACCATTATACCCTTACAGTTTTGGTATGTGCTTATAACATTGTGTAGCTTAGGAAATGATATGGGGTTCATTTATGTTGTAAATAGATTTATAATGTTTCTTATGGCATGATATTACTGAGGCTTTGATTCCTAAGGCTTATGGAATACCTCAAGCTGTCTCTACATTACATAGAGCCTTATTACACTCAAAATATATTATTTTAACTTACTTTCATCAAATTTCCCACTGGAATCTCTCAGGAGACAACCTCGAGAATAGCACTTGTGAGATGTTTTCTAAACCTTCATGTTCTAACTGTTCATCTGAGTTGAAGAAAGCAGCCATCATGAACTTTGACCTCTGATTTCACTCACATATGATGTAATGCTGCAAAGTAAGCCAGTTCTAGGAAGCAGAACAGTCGCAAATGCGGAAATATGACGAAAATGGACATTTTAACACAAACATGTGAGTTTTTATCATTATAATAGAATTTTATTGATATATTTTATGTTTAGTAAAGCTACAACACATTTTAAAACATTGTCTTACTGTATAACCAATATACTGAAGTTTAGAAATGTGCAGCAGCTGAATTTAGTAGTATATTAGTTAGAATGTTCTTAAAGGTGCTATGCACAAAAGCAGCACTGCAATTGCTGTTTCAATGCACATACTAGAACATGCCTTTGCTTTCTAACAGTGTAAGATAATCTTATATTTTGAACTTTTTTAATTCAGAACTAGAGTTATTTGATACATTCTTAAGCTAGTATGTAATATATACAACTATTGCATACTGTTTTCTACATAATGTCATGACTTCCCTTTGATTAATGCAATGTTTTTACTATTCTACTTTTGCTTTGATAATTATTTCTCCTGTCATAGCTTCATGAACAAGCAGATAATACATTTATGTACATTTCTATGGCTGCATATGTTTATATCATTAACATTTCTATCTTCATAACAACTGTAATGAATAATTTGATCTGAGTAATATATTGTGTCATGGAAGCACTAGTAAACAGATATTTCTAAGCTTAGGGAAGCTAAATATACACAAAGCATCTATAGTTATATAGTTATTTTATATATATATATATATATATATATATATATATATATTTTTTTTTTTTTTCCCTTTCCCCTTCCAAGCTGTGTTGCAGTTATTACTAGATTATTATATAAGAGGTATATATAAAGATGATCTTTTATCTTGTTAAAATGTTTAATTCTGCTTAATGTTGTTGTTGTTGTGTCTTTCGGCTTTTCCCGGTTAGGGGTCGGCACAGTGGAACTCCGGTCCGCTGATGATTGGTAGTTGATTTTTACGTGCCGAGTTACCAGCCCTGATGCACAACCTTCAATGAAGGTATGCCCATTCACGCATGTCTCCATGCAGAAGACGCTCTAGCTGAGAATCAAACCGGGTAGCGTCTTACTGTGAGGCGACAATGCTATAGTAGGTCAAATTGGTTTTGCTCATATACATAATTTGTTTTATTTACTTTTTTAAGAAAAGGATTTCCTGTTATACTCCAATTCCTTTAACATGTTTCAAAATGTGTAATTTACTTAGTAATGTTCCTATTATTAATAAGCTATTCTATTTATTAATACATATCCTCTACAACAGTTGGGCGGCCACGGTGGTGCAGCGGTTAGCATTGCCGCCTCACAGCAAGAGGTTCTCAGGTTCAATTCTCAGCTGGGGTGCCTTCTGTGTGGAGTCTGCATGTCCTTCCTGTGGTCACGTGGGTTTCCTCAGGGTGCTCCAGTTTCTTCCCACATCCCAAAGACATGCAGTAGGTGGACTGGACACTCTAAACTGGCCCTAGGTATGAGTGTGTGTGCGTGTATGTGCCTTCTGTGGAAGGTTGGGCACCGGGCTGGCAACTCGACATCGTAAAACTCCACTGCCATTCATGAGTGGATAGATGATCCACTGTGGCGTCCCCTAACCGGGAAAAGCCGAAAGAAGAAGAAGAAGAAGATCCTCTACAACAGTTGAAATATTCAAGTAGAATTTATATGATCTCTATAAAATGTATTAGTTAAAGTCCCTATTTCAAATACCTATATATGTTTATACAAACAAGCCAATGAAAAGTTTTAGTGATCTATCATTCTGATATATACAATTTTACTGTTAGCTTAAACTGTTCTTTCTAGTTTTAAAGTTATGATATCAAGATGTCCTTAATGAAATTTTGACACAGACTAAGAAATAAGTGCATAGATTGCATAATTTCTTTTATAATACATAGTAATAATACATAGTAATATGGATTAATTTAACTTTGGTTTTGAAAGTTTTAGTATATATATGACATTAGGTGGTAGCTAGAGTTCTGCTGTTTTAGTTAGAGAGGTAACTCGAGCATTTGTAACTACTCAAATTCAGAGTTTATAACTCCAGGCTGGTTGCGAAGTTCAATCCTAACACTATATTTGATTATTGTTACAGTATGATTATAGTTCTGACATCCACATCATATCTTATAATCACATTTTTATTTCTAATAAAAATTAAAGACCCACATATTCCTATAGAACCTCAAAAGTCAAAGCCTTGATTAATTTAACATCTATAAGAGGGAATAGCTTACTAATATGTATAAAAAATGATAAACTAAACATATTTTGCCTAATGCTATATATGTCAAATGGTAACCTTAAGAGGGATCTCCCTAAACATTAATGGGTTAAATAGCCCATGTAAAAGGAGAAGTTTATTCAGATATCTTAACCTGCATAGATCTAACCTAATATTTCTTCAAGAAACTCATCTCCTTAAAAAAGACATAGATAAGCTAGAAACCAACAAGTACATAACTTTAGTCAGCTCAAAACATACACAGAAAAAAAGAGGGGTAGCTGTCCTGTGGAACAAATCCATACCTACTCCCAAAATTATTGAAACATACAAAGACGACAAGGGAATGTTCGGCATGGTTACAGTACAGATTAATAGAGAGATTTTTACATTTATCAACATATTGGATACCAGGCATAAGTATTACCCCATTGAAACAGAATTTCAATCAAATAGTACTCCACTCTAAAGGAGACATCATATTAGCAGGTAATTTCAATTGTACTCTATATGATAATGATACTACTACCTTGGAAAGAGGAAAGTTACAGCTAGTGTAAAAAATCTAAAAGACTTTATTAACATATCATTTGAATGACATTAATAATCAAGCTGATCCTAAGTCACTACCATATACTTTTTTTTCCAACATACACAAGTCTTACTCTAGAAAAAGTAGAGTTCTGATCTCTAACCAACTTGTAAAAGATTTATCTAAATATATGGTAATTTCCTAACCAATATCAGACCATAATTCAATCACTTTTGAACTTATGGTAAATGTACTACACAATACAAAGATTAGAAGAATTCCTGCCTACTTAACTCAACTAAAATACTTCAAAGAATTTATAAATAAGGAGACACAAAACTTCTTAGAAATAAACACTACACCAGATATTTCAATTTTATATATATATATATATATATATATATATATATATATATATATATATATATATATATATATATATATATATATATATATATATATATATATATATATATATATATATATGTATATATTTATATATATATATGTATATATAGGATGCTCTGAAATCGTAGATATATATATATATATATATATATATATATATATATATATATATATATATATATATATATATATATATATATATATATATATATATACGGGCAAAGTATAAGATGGTATAATAATAAAAGGAAAACATGGGATAAAGATCTACTAGACATACAAAATAAGCTAGACACTTTTAAGCCTAATAATAAGGGAGATATCACAAATAAAAGTATTATAGAAGAAATAAATAAGTTAAATGAGAAGTACAAAGAAATTTGAAATCACAAAATCAAAATAAACCTAGAGAAATATAAATTCCTATTATCGTCAATAAATCCCAAATATATAAATAAACTTAAAAATAAAAAAAAAAGACTTAACAAAGTCATATCAAAGAGGTTTTTTCTTCAGAGAAAATAAATGTTTCTAATTTATCAAACATTCTAGATGAGTTTAAAGATTACTTTCATAAAATAAATAATGACAGAGTTAATATGGACCCAAAAGATAAAATAAAGAATTTCATTACCACATACATGGACAAAAAATTTAATAAACAACAGGTTCAGTCATTGGATAAGAGCATGTCATATACAGACATTGTCCCTCAAATAAACAAACTCAAGTTAAACAAAGCACCAGGTAATGTTGGTATAATACCCGAGATTTACAAAATATTCTCTAAATATGTCCATTCATTAATACATATGTTTTCCTGGCAGCTCAGACTGAATTTACTATCCCCCCATCTTGGAAATACACTTTTATCTCACCAGTTCTGAAATCCAATAAAGACTGTACAAGATGCTCATCATATAAGCCCATTTCACTGCTCAGTGTTGACTACAAGATGTTTATGAACATATTTGCCGACAGATTAAAAATAATTCTTCCAAACATTATTGACATAGATCAAACAGGCTTTATTATAAATAGTAATACTTTTGACAACATAAGAAGAACCTTAACTCTAATAGACTATGCAAATAAAAATAAGAAGTATCTGACACTAATTAGCCTTGAAATAAACTCAGCCTTTGACTCTGTGAGTTGGGACTGCTTGTTTATCTTACTAAGGTGTACAAAATTCTCTGATGAATTTATAAACCTGTTTGAAAATCTATATAAAGGAGCACTGGCATACGTAAAAATTGGCACCTATGTCTCTCAAAAGATACCCATATTAAAAGGAACTAAACAGGGGTGTCCACTCTCTCCTTTATTATTTACCCTAATAATGGAGCCCTGGGCTAATTAAGTAGAAACAACAGTGGCATAGAAGGATTTAAAATAAATGAGAATACAGTATCTAAAATTTAGCTTTTTGCTGATGATGTACTAATTACATCAACAGGAAATAACTCTTCTATATAGTCATTATTTGACACAATGGCAGACTTTAAGAAAATCTCAGGTCAGACATTTAATGAAGAAAAAAACAAAGGTTTTACCAATACATTTAGAGAAAAATATTCTTAAAAAAGCCTATCATAAATATATACCCCATTCAGGTCATATAACTCATCTAGGAATTATCTTAGCAAGAGATATTAAATCAATCATTCAATATAACTACAGTAAATGTCTTGAAAACTTACAAACCCTGTTTAAAAGTTGGAATAATATCCTTTTGTTTCATGGAGGAAAGACTTACAATTATAAAAATTATTATATTTCCAAAGATGATATATGTAATACAATCAATACTACTCCCATCAACCAAAACAATCATTAAAAATTAAACTCATTAATGTTGAAATTCTTCTGGGCACCTCATGGACCTAGAGTGGTATTAAGAAGACACATATCAGTAATTAGTCCCAAGGAGGTAATAGATAATTTATATGTTGCGAAATGCAAAATATTGGGAACTAATAGGCAAGGAATTAACTGGTATACCACTAACACACAAAAATATTATTATAAATAATCCCATATTATGGATACTCAAAGAATTTTGCACTGTACCCATATCACTGAGACACACATCAAATTACCCAATAAATATTATTATTACATTTCATAACTTTATATATAAACATCCCAAATATAAGGACTGGATCTTTATTTCCCATAACTTATACACAAAGTATACTCTTATCATCTAACCCTGGTAAAACTTTACTATTCAGACAGAATAAATTAATGTACTGGCATCAGATGCTTCAGGATAATAAAATTAAAAATCTAGATTTTTTAATTCAAGAATTTGATTTGGATGAAACTTGTTGGTTAGAGATACAGGCTTTCAGACAATATCTTTCTAATAAACTAGATTTAATAACACTGATAACTAAAGAATCTGTCCCAATACTGATACATTACATACCACTAAATCTACAACAGAAGGTTTCAGATAAAGGCAAGCTTTCGCACACACACAAAATTATTAGAGATGAAACCTTCAACTGTCCAGAAAATTACTGGAACTACTTCAATTCCATAAATAGAGAATCTCCAAAACAACAAGATAAAAGTCATATACTGGAATCAGGTTCTAAAACAACTTCCTCAATTAAATGGAAACTTTATGCCTGGAAATTCTTACACAGGTCCTTCTACACCCTGTTAATAATGAGCAAAATTAATAAAAAAGATAACATATGTAAGAGATGTACTACAGAGATAAATGCTAACTGGGCACATATGTTTCATGATTGTATAAAACTGAAGGAATATTGGGCATCAATTAACAATTTTCTACAGGCTCTCTTTACAGATAATTTTATAATATCTAAATCACTAATTATCTTCAATACCCCCATACCAAAATGTGTTAAAAAGGTTAAACATCTCTATTATGGTCAATTCTAGCAGTGGCTAAAAAGATTATAAGTAGAAATTGGATATCATATACCCCTTCTTCTTTTAATGAGTTTAAAAATGTTTTGATAGAGGTATGTCAAATTGAACTAATGACTGTTAAATCAAGAACTTCTAGGAAAACAACCAGTTATAATATGTGGGATACTTTACAAAGTTTGTTAAAAAAAGACTTGGAACCTTTATAATGTATTATAGATGTGTTAGATGATGAATTTAACTGTGGATGTCTTTGTAAATACTTTAGTTGTTTTATGAATGTTAAAATTTTTATCTGTTAATTGCTTGTATAAATTACTGTTTTACTGATTGTATGCTAAAACCCATAAACATGTTTTAGAAAAAAAGAATTCCCCTTGCCAAATGCATCAAGACTTCTGTCTGTCTTAAATTGGCATTTTAATTCATGATATATACTCAAAACACGTATTTTACAATGGCAAATCTCGACAGACAAATTGGTAACCTCAGGCACACATAAACCAATAAATAATTTTCTGATGAACATAGAATGACTCAGAGTCATAAAGAATTCTTCCGTTTAAAATTCACTTTATTTCATTTTCAAAGCTTGAGCATTTTCATTCTAAATGAGTCAAACGTATTCCGAACTAATGGCAAATACATATTTTCAAGTTTAAATACTGAAAAACTAAAATCACTTGTTGCTAACAATGGTAATTCTGTTTTCATACACTACACACAATTACAGCAGGTGGATTGGATACTCTAAATTGACCATAGGTGAGAGTGTCTGTGTGAGAGAGTGGTATGAAAAAACTACCATGGCAGGGCTTGCCACCTTGTGGTGTAGACCTTGGCTCAAGGGGATTGTCACTGCTGAAGTGATACCCCAACCCCATGTGCAAAATGGGAAAAAGGGGTTGAGGATTACAATATTTACTTTAATCTGGACACTATTTGCTGGGAGCCCTACATTATGCTACATTTAAAACCACTTCAGCTTGAAACTCTTGGTTTCATTTCCATTAGATGATCTATATGCCATGTAGAAGCCATTTGCATTCTAGTTGTTCATGTTAGAACAGTGTCTTAGAGTAAACCCAAATGGTTGAAATTCTGAAATAAAGAGGTACACCAGTAAAGCTTTGTATTCCAGTCTTTTTGTTTGTAGAACAGCCTGAAGAGAGGCAAAGTCATAAGTTATCAACATGAACTGTCTAGCAAGTAAGTAGCATCTGAGGCAGAGAGGACCCATTTTATTGCTAAACTGTCTCTCTTAGTTCTGGAATAGTTTGTCTCAGCCTGATATAATTTTCAGCTCAAATAACTTCCTTGATGCTCTTTGCTGTCTTAGAGGTGTGAGAGCACTGCCCCCCAGACTCATGTCTGAAGCATGCTTCTACACTAAGAATGATTTATTACAATATGTAGATGCTAGTAGAGGATATGAGTGTAGTACTTCTTCACTATTTGAGTCCTCTGTTATCACCATCTTCAATATTTTTTTACTTCCACACACAGAGTCTTTCTTTGTGTCCCTGGTATTCTGTAATATTTTAAATTAATCTTGTCAGGAATGGTTTCAATATGGTTTTGAATCAGGTTTGTTCTGGCAGGTAGGTCTGAAAGGTTTTCCCTGTTTCTTAACAGAAATTCATATCTCTTTACCCCTTGTGGCTTAGATAATATGTTGTCTACTTGCAATGCATGTATTAGTTTTATTTCTTCAGCAATTTGATCAGTTTCTGTCATTAAACTAATTAAAGACATCTGCATTTTCTTACAGGGATTCAAAACACTAGTACAGTATATCTGTTCTGACCTTATATTACCAGTTTATTCAGCCTTGTAGTTTACATTATTTAATTTTCTACTACATCAGATGAGCCCTTCCAGTTAACCAGAAATTTGTTTTCTGATGAGGGAACCAAAATTAACACTTGATTTCCAAGTTGAAATTCCTTGACCCTTACCCCTTGTTGCGTAGAGTGGTTCTTTCTGTGTGTTCCATTACAAAGGGTGTGACCAGTTTCCCCATAAGCTGCTGGCTGGTGTGCTGCTCTATGACACTTTTAAATGGGTTTTCAATATCCCAAGATTCCCTGGTAGTATCTAACAACCCATGAAGGTGTCTGCCATATATTAAATCAGAGTGCTTAAAACATGTCAAGGCCTGTACTACATCTGTAATGGCAAACAGGAGGTATGGTATTACCTAGTTCCAGTTTTTGCCATCTTCCTGAGTGACCTTTTTCAACATGGACTTTGATGATTGGTTAAATGTTCCACAAATCCATCTGTTTAAGAATGAAACATTAAGGTTTTAATTGCTTCAACCTTAAATTGTTGGCACAGTTGGTGCATCATTGTGGTCATAAGTGGAGTTCCCTGGTCAGCTTTATTGCTTAGGCATCCTTACCTTACAAAATATTGAGACAAAGTCCATGGCTTTAGGTTTTACATTAACCTTATGCAGGGTAGTAGCCTCAATGTATTTAGTAGCATCGACCAGAATAGCGAAAATGTATTGGAACTCCTTCCTGTACTTTAGAAATGGCTTAGTAATTCCCATAACACTATGTTGAAATGATACTTCAGTGATGGACTTCTGCAGTCAAATGATATTTAATGCCTATGCAAGGGGCTGGACTCTGGAGTTCGGGGAATCCAACAAAGAAGTTCTTAACTTCTACCATTATTCCTGGCCAATAAAACATTTCTGTGAACAGTGCCACTGACTTTTTCACTCCTGTTAGTCCTTCTAGTACATTACTGTGTCCTTACCTTATCATTAGATCTAGGAAAAGTTGAGACACTTAAGACTGGCCTACTACTTTTTTCCTGTACTTACTCTATAACAGTTAATTTTGCAACTCAAAGTTTTGGTAAGAAGTGGGAACATTACTTCAGCTTCTTCCCCTACAACTTTAGCTATATTTTAATTTGCTGTTCTTAATGCATCACCTTCTCATCATGCCTATCAAAAGCTTAAGCTGCTTATCTGAAGGTCAGGCAACTCACCAGCTTCCTTACTGTCCATATTTCATGAGGTAGAGGGTACAGCCCCCTCTGCTGCTACCATAGGCATTGAGGTCTCAGTTGTCTAAATCTTATCCCAAGAAAGGCAATTCATATTAACACATTTAAATTGCTGTCTCTACCTCATCCATTTTTCTAGTGTCATTCCTTTATGAATCTGATGGATGCAAAAAATCATTTTCTTTTGTTTTGAGTTTTTGTATTTTAGCTCACCAGGAATATTATTATGGATGTGTTCAAAGTTATGAGCCATCCTCTTTCTAAGAGTTACTGAGCACAACCATATTGGTTACTTTTTCTTCAATAGGTTGCTTTCTGTCTGTCTGTCTCTCTCTCCAAAGAATTTATCTTTGATTTCATTTTTTTTCTTAACTTAGTCTTCTCCTATTTGAGGATACCTTCTTTCACTGGTAGAAGTGGATTAAGAACCCTGGTCAATTATTGTTTCTTTCTGTAACTACCCTAATGAAATATTTCTTCTTGCATTTATTTTTCTCAATGCCTGCTTGCTGCTTATGATTCCAATTTCTGGTTCTTTCTGATTTAACTTGACAAAGTTTAAAATTCTGCTCAGATTAATTTAATTGCTTGACCTTATGTTGTTGACACAATTGTTGAATTATTGTGGACATAAATGGAGTTCCCTGATCAGTGATTATTATTTAGGTATCCTTACCTTAGGAAATAATATGATAAACTGCCTAGCTTTAGATTTTTACTTTACCCTTATGTAGGGGAGTGGCCTCACTGTATTTGGTAGTATCATTCAAAATAATCAGATTATAACTTCATGTTCATGAAATACAACCTTTCAGTGAGTGTTTCATTCTTTTTAGTTTTTCTGGTAATTTCTGATCCCTGCTGTTTAGCACCTTAGCCTCTAGTGACCCATCTATTCTCTAACATTGTATCATTTTTGGGTTGCAGTATTTTGCAGAGTCACTGTCTTCCTTCTATTGGTTCTGCTCTTCTGTTGTTGAGCTTAAGTTGAGCTCTAAGTTTAAGAAGACATCTCTCTAACCGCTGTAGGTTCTTCCTCTGTCTGTATTCTTTGACTTGGTTTTATATGTTTTGGCTTTCTATCGGTATGTCTTCTTCACCTTTTTGGATTTATACATTGTTATAAATTTCCTGAGGTTGCTTCCCCCTTTTTTCATGACAGAAAAAAAGGTGTATCTGTATTCATTTGATGGTTCCCTTCCTCACACATGCAAGGGGGTCTCTCAAAAGCCATACCACTTTCCTGTTATTCCAAATGATGTATTTATTATTTATCTATTTGTTTTCATTGACCAGGAAAGTCCAACTGGAAAGAATCCATTTAAGTGGATTCCTTGGGAGAAACCTCTAGCAAGTAATATTTTATGCATAGAACAGTAAATAAAGTATGTGATGTAATACTCCTGATAATGGAGCAGATCATATGTATCCACAGGAATTCAATAAACCGTACATTTTTGTATTTTAAGGTGCAATTAGTAGTATAACATTTATGATGCATCTACTGGTATATTTACAGAAAGTAGACTGTTCTGTACTTCATGAGGTTTATTAAACTTAAACATAATGACTTATTAAATAATGAATCTACTTTACATTGAGAGAAAAGAAAACGGTAGTATACTTTTGGAAGAAGTAGACAAATTAGTTGCCAGCAGAGAAATAAATGTAAGGGAATATACAAGGATACAGAGATCCTAAGGCTCCTATTGTAAAAGGTAGGGGAAGTTCCTTGATGCCCTGGCAAAATTTCCCCATAGTAGTACATATACCACCTCAGGTCTTCCATGAAAAGAAACCACCTGCATAGTCAGACTGAAAGGATAAGTGAAAGAGGTAATGAAGAGATACCTGCAGTCAACAATATGAGAAGTTGGTCTTTAGTAGGAGGAGGAGGAATTCTTACTGGAAAAGGAGAAAGTATCGAGTGTGAAGTAATGATGAAGAGGACAACGAACACGTGTATGTATGTAACTACTATGTAGAGAAATATATTTTGTACCTCTGTTTTTGTTGAGCATGAGCATAGCCATTTATTGTTTAGGCATTGTTTAAGTAGAGTTTTGAAGTTACTATGTTTGTTTTAGGTAGCTTGGAATGGAATTTCAAACCTTAGAGGTGAGTCTCCAACAGTGGTGTTGAATTTGGAGGTAATTAGGAAGGATTTAACTCAAGTGTAGTTAGTTCCCTTTATGTGGAATAGTCTTGAAGGGTGTTTTATAACACTACACATTTGTCAAGTCTATGAATCAGGTTGTGGGCAGTGATTAGTGAATGATATGTTGGGTAGTTTTGTAGTTCTAGCCAGTTTAATTCTTTTAGTGCTGGACATTTATGTGCTTTGTTGGGAAGCTAATTTACCTATTTCATTATAACACTTCTTGAAAGTGATATTCAGCTTAGTAAGAAGTAAAGAGTTGAACTTTATCCAATATTTAAAATTTGATTTGAAATCAGATGTTCTTAATTTAATGTTACTTATTTCATTATGACATGTAAGAGTGTCATTATTAAGAAATGGTGAATAGTTCTGAGGGATAGATTGTTTTAAAATTTAGAGGAATTACCCTCCTAGTTACAGCCATATGTTTCGAGAGAAAAGGATATTCAGAAGCATTAATTCATGAAGGAAATGGGGCATTAATCAAAAGAGAGTCAGATATGTGACATTTATTAGATCAAAGAGCCTTAAAAAATTCTTTAGCTTTCTCTCAAAAAAAGATGATTTTTTCACATGTATAGAAAATATGAACTCAGTCTGCAGACGAGTATTTTTTACATTTCCAGCAAATATCTTATGTTGTGTACATTTTATGAGGAGTAAGAAAGATTTTGTTAAAATATTTCCATGTAAAGATTTTCCAAGTAATATGAGTTATAAGTTTTCTTAAAAGCATTCAAATTATGTTGATCAATGAAATGTGAAACTTTTCCATCGGTTTAAAGATTTAGCTGTAATATTAATTTATTAAGTTTTAATAAAGAAGTGTTTATTACACCATTATTATAAGTAACCAGAGGAAAGTAATCCCATAATTTGGGAAGCTATGACTTTTATAAAAGTAATCCCATAATTTGTGAATCTATAACATTTCTAAGGGAGCTATCCAATGTATTTTATCCCCTATGTTTATCTTAATATTATTAATTAGAATCCAAGTTGTTTTATCTTAGTTGAAAATGCACATAACACTAACTACTGATATTAATTTTTTTTTCTGAAGTGTTGTGACAAAAACAATAAATTATTCATTTTTACTCATAACATTTACTATGTACAATAGAATCAAATCAATCATAAGTATAAGAATTGGGAAGTAAGAAGAAGAACCAATTTTTAAGTAAGGGTTTATAAATAAAATTTAGATAAGTGTTAATATAATTTGAGTTAGTTATTTTTTAAGGGTGATTAAAATAACTTTTATTAGCAAAAGGACATTATTATGATGATGATTGGTGATGGTTACTGATCAGCAGTATGGTTTCATGCCAGAAAAGACCACTACAGATGCAATGTTTGCTCTGAGAGTGTTGTTGGGGAAATACAGAGAAGATCAGAAGGAGTTGCATTGTGTCTTTGTGGACTTAGAGAAAGCATATGACAGGGCTCCTAGAGAGGAGTTGTGGTATTGTATGAGGAAGTCACGAGTGGCAGAGAAGTATATATCAGTGGTACAGGATATGTGCGAGGGTAGTGTGACAGTCGTGAGGACTGCAGTGGGAGTGACAGATACATTTAAGGTGGAGGTCGAATTACATCAAGGATCATCTCTGAGCCCTTTATTATTTGCAGTGGTGATGGACAGGTTGACAGATGAGATCAGACAGGAGGCCCCGTGGACTATGATGTTTGCAGATGACGTGATCTGTAGTGAGAGTAGGGACCAGGTTGAGAAGACCCTGGAGAGGTGGAGATATGCTCTAGAGAGGAGAGGAATGAAAGTCAGCATGGCTAAGTCAGAATATATGTGTGTAAATGATAGGGAGGGTAGAGGAATGGTGAGGATGCAAGGAGTAGAGTTGGTAAATGTGGTTGAGTTTAAGTACTTGGGATCAACAGTTCAGAGTAATGGTGAGTGTGCAAGAGAGGTGAAGAAGAGAGTACAGGCAGGGTGGAATGGGTGGAGAAGAGTGTCAGGAGTGATTTGTGACAGACTGGTACCAGTAAGAGTGAAAGGAAAGGTCTACAAGAGGGTAGTGAGACCAGCTATGTTATATGGGTTGGAGACGGTGGCATTGACAAAAAGGCAGGAGTCAGAGCTGGATGTGGCAGAATTAAAGATGTTAAGATTTGCACTTGGTGTGACGAGGATGGACAGGATTATGAATAAGTATATTAGAGGGTCAGCCCAAGTTGGAAGGTTTGTAGACAAAGCCAGAGAGGCACGATTACGTTGGTTTGGACATGTGCTGAGGAGGGATGCTATGTATATTGGGAAAAAGATGCTAAGGATGAAGCTACCAGGTAACAGGAAAAGAGGAAGGCCTAAGATAAGGTTTATGGATGTGGTGAGAGAGGACATGCAGGTGATTGGTGTGACAGAGCAAGATGCAGAGGACAGGAAGAAATGGAAGCAGATGATCTGCTGTGGCGACCCCTAACGGGAACATCCGAAAGAAGATGATGATATTTTGATAATTTTTGGTTAATAGTTAAAACTTTAGTCTTATCATGTTTTGAGAGATTTTGTTCCTTTTTAGCCTTGGGGACTTCAGTTAGAGTTAAAGGAGTTAAGCTGGCAAATCTTACTACAGGCAGATAGATGGCCAGGGATAAATGACAGGATGTCCATCTCTCCTGTACTGAAATTAAAAGCCCTAGAAAGGAACAAAATATCTCAAAACATGTGTTAAGCACAAGCACTTTTGTATGTATTTTGCTTTGGGAAACATTTTAACATTATGTGAATATTTAACATGAGATTTTAAAAATGACTTTGGTTTTAGTTGTATTCTATTTATAACCATTGAGGCCATGGCTCTGGCACCAATTTTCAGTCTGCATCCGACCATTCTGTAGGATGTCAACTTCACTTGGGGAGTCAGTGATTGCCCCCAACTTGCAGTCATCAACAAATTTGGTCAGACAAATGCCATCAACATTCCCCTTGACATCTGAGAAGTATTTCCCAAACAGGAGGGGGTCCAGCACTGATCCCTCCGGTACTCCAGTGGTGACTGACTTCTTGCTGGATGAGGATTCCCTCACATATCTGTGAGCCATTTGGCTGTCCATCTGGTGACAGAGAGGTTTATGCCAAGTTTTGTGAGTTTATCTGTAATAACTGAGTGGGGTATTGTGTCGAATGCCTTTGCCAGGTCAATGTAGACAGTATGCACTGTCTTACCTACATCCATGGCTTAAGTGATCTTCTCAAAGAAGTCCACCAGATTGATCAGGTAGGACCTGCCTTTGATGAAGCCAAAATGGGTTGGGTATAGAGTCTGGTGAGTTTGCATGTTGTTTATCAGGTCTGTGATTATCCTTTCTATAGCCATGCATACAAGGCTAGTTAGACTTACGGGTTGGTAGTTTTCTGGGTCAATTGATGATCCTCCCTTGTGCAGAGGGGTGACTGTTGCTGTCCTCCACTCTTCTGGGGCAAAGCCTGTCTTGGACTGTGGTTAAATAGAGATTTTTGTGGGTCTGCTATGGCATGTTTCAAGTTATTCAATAGGGACTCTAGGATTCTGTCAGGGTCCATTGATGTGTTTCTAGCTTTACAAGTGCAATGGCAATCTGTTCTTTTATGATAACATGCAAAGGAATGGTGGAGGGGGTATTTCATGGGGATTGACTGGAGGTGATGAGGGAGTAAAATCCGAGCTGAATTTATTGGCTAGCAGGTTTGGTATTTCTTCTTGCTGAGTATAGGTAGTGCTATCTACAGCCAACTCAGTACTTTATTGAGTGTTTCCCTTAAGATTATGTATATAACTAAAAAAAATGCCTTGTGGTTCAATTTTTCTTGGGAGGCTATTTTAGTCTCGTATTTAGCTTTTGAAGACTTGACTAGTTTCCTAATTTGCCTGATGAGGCTAATGAAGATTTTTTCCATGTTGTACACTCTTCCACTTACTTCTAGACAGAAATTTCATCCTTCTGTTGTATACTTCATTTAAGCCAGGGGTGACTTGTACTTCCATCTAGCCCTGGGTTTAGTTTGGTCAGGTGCTGCCATGTTTAAGTGGTTGTACAGGGCATTTGCATATACTTCTGCATAGGCCTCCGTATCTTTGGGGTTGGGGGTGCTTTCATCACTTAACAAAAAGTAATTTGTCTTGGAAAAAGTCATTAGGGTTTTAGGGCTTGATGGGGGTTCTACCATTACATTTATTTCAAAGGAGACTGATTTATGATCCAGTCTTACCTATGAGGCGATTATGCTGGAGGTAGGGTGCAAAACTCTTCCATGTTTGTGAGTACTATGTCAAGGATATTTGAGCTCCTAGTGGGAATGCAGACCAGCTGTTCCAGAGCATTTGCATTGACAAAGTCCGGAATCTCTAAGCCTGCATGTAAATGGTCGTGTATGTTTCCCAGTTTATGGAGGGGTAGTTAAAATTGCCCATGAGTAGTCTGTTGGGCTGAATGGTAAGTGATTCTAGTAACTTCAGGTATGCTGAGTAGTTTTCATGATTCATGGTTGGGGAACGGAAGCTAATGATGATACGGTGGGGGATTTTGTTGGATATGGAGTAGCTCAAGTGAGTCATCCTGCTTGACCAGTTTAGAGGTGTGAGTGTTTTGTATGTAAATGGAAATAGTCCCTCCTTTCCTTTTTCATTTACAGAGGGTGTTCTGAATGTGTGATAGGCATTGAAGCCTTGCACTGCTGGGGTGCTTTCAGCAACCTTGAACCACATTGCAGTACTTGCACAAATGTCAGCATTCTCCAAGGCAAGGAGAGCTTTCAGGGAGTGCAGTTGTTTAAGACTCCTGGCATTGAGCAGTACTACCTTCAGCTTGGCATTAGAGGAATTTGTTATGTTGGTGTGGCACTGCCTAAAAAGGGGCCTCTGGGGTTGCCAATGCCATGCCCAGTTGCCACAACTGGTGCAGACCATCTCTAACAAAGCAGCATGGTCTAGCGATCGTGTCATCCCTAGCAGGAAAAATACTGGTTCCCCTTGGAATGACAGTGGTAGCTAAGCCAAATATTGAAATCAATCATTTTGTTTGCATTGTGGTATCATTATTAGTGAGGGTAGAATGCTGCTCAGTGCAAGGTTTATATCAGCATGTGACACATATTCAGAGAGATACATCATATCTCTCTTCATATAGTCCATTGAGGTACATCTCAGGTCATTCACACCAACATGGACTACGACTGAGTCATACTGGTACTTGTTGTTGACAAACCTGAATGCCTGCATGATCTGGTGAATCCAGTGCCCTGATAGGCAACTTACTGTAACCCTGCCTTTATCCAACCTCGTTGCAGGGGTGTCAGTGTGTATCAGAAAGGAGTCTCCTGTGACCAAGATGTTTGAATGTTTGGTGATTCTCCTTAGGTGCTTGCTTGTGGAGACACTGTGATGTGTCCGTATGTAAGAGTCTTGTCTCAGTTTTCATAGTATAACTACATCGCCCACATGCTGTGTTTGTTTATTTCAGCAATTATTAGACAATTGCTACAGTGCCTCAGGATGCCCATGTCCACCAGGCAGGCCAAGGAGATATCAGGAAAGTGCCTATTCATGGTTTCAGGTTTTTTATTATGGTTTTAACCAGGAGAAGAATGGAGAGATTTAACTTGACTGGGATATTAGTACACACACGAAGAATGGTTACTGTACTCAGTGTGAACTACAGTGATCCAACAAGATGAAGCTGTTTTGTACACAACGTAGATGCTCCTAGAGCAGCAGGGGACTGAAGAAGGCTGTAGAGATAGTTATTCTAAGGGAAGTTTTAACTTGAAGGCATATGCATTGGTACAAGAAATTGATAACTGCTGCTGCATGGAGAGCAACCTGGAACAACCACTGTTGTTACCTCAAATCAGAAAAAGAAGGCTGCAACTGCTACAGCACACTTCTGCCACAAGAGTGCAGTCAGATAACCCTTGTAGCGTAAAAATGCTTGTTTTAGAGCTCAAGTGCAGGGGAACCACACAGTCTAGATACTACCGTCCTGTAAAACTAGCAGACACAATGTAATTAAGTAGTATAGCAGCAGAGAAAGCAGTTCAGCTTTGGAACTCTACTAAAGTGTGAGAAATGTAACATTATAGGATTCTTATGAAATACAGTAAAAAATAATCATAAGAAGTGGAAAGTGGTACTTACTTTTGTTCTTTTATCAGTGTATAAGAAGCTTGGTGCTGCGGTAGCGTTTTTGCCTCACAGTAAGACATCCTGTTCGATTCTCAGCTAAAGCGTCTTCTGTGTGGAGACATGCATGAATGGGCGTACCTTCGTTGAAGGTTGTGCATCAGAGCTGGCAACTCGGCACGTAAAAGTCTACTGCCAATCATTAGTGGACCGGAGTTCCGCTGTGGCGACCCCTAACTGGGAAAAGCTGAAAGATACAACATCAGTGTATGGCTTTAGATGCAACACATTCTCTGTAACTTTCAGTAGAAAATAGCCAAAGCAAGAGCAACTGTTGCAACTCACAACTTGCCTTCTCCGGTTCTAGTACTTCCTCATTACCCTTCCTTTTTGGACAGAGTAACTTCCATTATTTCTTCTTCATAGAAGCACAATGCAAGGATAACAAATAGGAAAAGTGGACTCATTTTTCCATTTGTGTTTGAGTCTAAAGTTAAACCCCTTTTCTGCTCTACCTCTGGCTACACTAGACTACATTGTTGGCATTTGTGATACAAGGTAAAGTTTTTCCTAAGTGCAACTTTTCACCATTTTTAAATTTCACTGGGCCCAAGATGACTTTGTTGAAAGTGGCTAAAGCCATTTTAAAGGCAAGCTTCCCTTGAAGCTTCAGTTACATAAACCAATTCCTCCTTGACCAAGCCTTATAGTTTGTGCTGTAGAAACTCAACCAGGCCCTTTTGAACTGGCCACTTCAACACAATTGAAATTTATTTCCTGGAAGAGACTGTCTCTGGTGTTTATTATCTCTTTCAGGAGAATGTCTCAGCTTCTCACATTGTTTGCTAAACCTCCTGACTTGGTCTTCCATACAGACTGGGCTTCTCTTTAAAATGCCCCTGGGAGGGGGCAAGCAGATGGCACTTGAAGATAGCCACTAAAAACCTCAGTGTCTCAATTCTGACAGCTTGTTTTTAATTAAAATATTTGCAATATAAAAGAGAATCACTGCAATTTTATTTGTTTCCCCCTAAAATGTCTGTAACACACCTTGGCTGCCACACAGTTTGCAATCAGAAGCAAAGTGTGCCATTAATCACCAACACATTTTAAAGCTGTTCTATACCTTACTTTGCCACAGAACCTTTTTTAATGAGAAGATATCTCAAAGAGAATCGACAACTGCCATGAGACTCTAATCCCAACCCTTTGCTGTATTTTCTCAAAACAGATGTAAAACTTCACCTCTGAAGTTTTGGTCTCAAGGCAAGTTTCTTTGCATCTATTAATGCATAATAACGTGGTAATGATCGGAGCATAATTCTAATCCTGTACATTAAAAAATCACAAAACTACGCAGCAATGGCAATCAGATATGTAAAAATGCTATTTGTTTAGTTGTAAACCTAGAGGATGTTAGCCTAAATATTTTTAAAGACAAAACAGTAAAGTCACAATATATGCTGTGAAGAAATACATTTATGGAAGACAGTGCAGATTACTTATTGCAGCATTAGGGAAGGAAATACAATGAAATCTTTTGGCATTAGGTGATTATACTGTGCCTCTGTAATATAACCCTCAGCATTCAAGTACACGCATGTTCAAAACAAACAACCGAGAAACTTCAACAGCACATAAGATGCTGTATATTGGTTATTCAAACAGGTAAGTGGGGAAATTACTGACCTGCTATGCTGTTTTGGTTGTTTTTGTCAGAGGTAATTTTAACCAAGGGGTACTGCACATAAACAACTTCCTGATCGATGCCAGCTGTTATTTCCTCAACAAAATAAGCAAGAAATACTACTTGTAAAGGGAAAAATCAATAATTTTGAATATAAATAGATGTTTGTAAAACATCAAACAGTTCCTGTGATATTAAAATGAACTGACATTTTATCCTCTAGTCCTTTCCATTTTGGAGTGAACTAATTTATCACACTAACAAGAGGCTGAAATATGGAAATCTTACTTTCTAACAGGCACAGTGACTTTGTAACTGCAACACATGCATATTCAAAAGGCAGAACTACTTTTTTATTACTGATGTGCCTTCAGTTTATGTGGCAGGTAGTTCCAAACAAAACATCTCATCTATAATGAGATCTTGAGCCATCTAATAAACATGCACAGCAATAAATGCATACCACACTACAGCAATATGCTGTTTGTTCTCCAGGTAGCCTCTTTAACACAAACAGATTACTCATTTTTCTTCTATCAGAAAATGACAGCCTGAATTAATAAGTGTGCTGTTAACAGTAAATGTAAAACAAATCATTCCTTCCCCAGACCTATGAATAAATTGACAAAAATGCATTTTAATATGGAATGTACTTTAATTACCTTTAGAGCTAGTAAGACCAGAACTCTAGAAAATGAACTTTTGTGAATAAATAGAACATAAAACTGAATTGGATGTGTTACCTCATTTCTGGAGTGCAACCCTGCAATTAATGTTTCAAGTAAAGGTTGTCAGTAGACATCATTGGCTAGCTATGAATTACATTTACAGGCAGCCTCTAATTCAGTCTAGCCTCCCTTCATTCATGTGACAGTACCATTACTTGCCTGATTCCCTATACCATCTAAGTCACAAATATATGCACATCTGACAGCTCTCTAACTTCTTAATCCTCTTTCAATGCAGCTAGACAAGTGCTGCAGATGGTATAATCTGAACTAATTCAACATCAAAAGACATTCCCTTTTCACTTTTGCTTCTTTCTGAGCAAAGTTCAACTTCTGTATGCTAAAGGAGTGTGAAAAAGATTTAGGGGGACTACATCTGACAAGACAAATGAAAAACATGCTTTGCTTTTTCTAGTTCATTTATGAGAACCAGGATGAATTTAAGAGCAGCGTAACACACATCACTTCTCTTATAGCATGAAACGTCATTTATCAAAGTAAATAGCCTTAAGCATGGAATTCTACACACAAGCATTCAAACAATAGCAAAAGAAAGAGGTCACATTTGTAATTCTACTTCTAATAATGTTACATCATTTTTATTCTTCTCTTTTAACTAACTGTGAAGGAAAAGAACGCTTATAATGTTGAAGTACCTAGAATAGTGAAACAATATAATTGTTTATCTTAACTTTAGACTACTAACTCTGTGGCAGTATGCAGCCATCAAAACCTTTTATTTCATTTACATTTCCCGCTGAAATAAACTGCAAAGCTAAATGAAACCTAATTATGGTTACTGTAAGCTTTTTTGACTAATTTTAAGAAAAAGATCTAAAGGTATATGTTAATCTTGAGATATCTGTATCATTTTAAAACACCAATCCAGTGTTTTAAATAGTAGTTGTACTCTATTTAAGTTTACTTTGCTTTTGATGACAAGGTAAGTGACCTCATCCAAACAATTTTCATTAGCTAAGATCCAGATAAAAAAACAAAATCTAATGCACACAATGCAGAAATAACTGTGAATATGAAACAAGACCGCCTATGTGAATTAAACATGGACAATTTAATAATTAATTCTGGGAAGGATTCAAAAAGGTCAGTGATGAACTAAAACTCTACTTGTGTGTAGCTGTTATTGTAAACAAGACATCTAGGACCTGGCAAAAACATGTAAGAAAGCATTTATTTTACCTCTTCATAAAGTCAGCAATAATGCTGACATCACTGATTTTTTTCTAACCGATTGCTATTCTCTCTCCCCATCTCTAAGGTCTTGGAAAAATGCATATATACACAAAAAACACCAAATCCCAAAGGGATCATAAACTTTCCAAAAACACAAGTCAGGAAGCAAACAGATTAAGCTGCACTTCCTTTCTTATACTTCTTCTGGTACCTCGGCTAACAAGCCTTCAAGGAATAAAAAAGCAAAACATTACAGCCTTTTTATATCCCACCAATTAAATATGCTAATGCATTTCATGCAATACATTCTTAATTATTACAAATGTCCACCCAAACTTAAAGGTGTAACGCCCTAAAGTCAAAGAAAGAAACTATCAAATGTACCATACAAATGCACTATACAGTTGCAGCATAAAATATTGTTAATTCAATACAAAATTACTAAACATTTTTATTATTATTAATCATTTCATGATGAACTCAACTGAATAATTTAAATTATGTAATTGCTTAACTAAACTCATCCTATAGTGCAAATCTACCACTTACTACAACTGTATATATATATATATATATATATATATATATATATATATATATATATATATATATACTAACAAACATATGTTTTAACATAAATTCCTTAAACATCCCAATTTATTTCCAAATTTAGCCCATGTGGATATAAAGTTCCCAGGTTCACAATAAGTTTTGTTTCCAACTTTAATAGCCTACGTATAAATTCCTCTCCCCCCATATTATGACATCCAAAGGGATGAGCCAGAACACTGAAGAAAAAGCTGTCCATGTCTCCCCTATGGACAGAGCAAAAATGTTAGGTCACTGGGCTCTCCAACCTCCTATTCATAACATCACCTAAGTGTTCTAATATTCTCAGCTTGGCTTTTCCCTTCATTTGCCATATGTACCACATTGTGGGTGTGCATCCCACAATGACCACACATGAGTCACATTTAAATTCATTTTTTATCCAAGCTTTCTTTCCATTGATAACTCATCCATCCACATTTTTTATTCTTTTACGCACTTTGCATGTTCCACAAGGAAAAGCCCCCAGCCTTTTACCCACAGTGTTCTGGGCCTTTTGGTTCAGCAATTCCTTTAAATTGCTAAATCTGCCATATGAAAAGGTCACTTTTTTTAGGGAACAATTTCCCTATCATTTCATCCCTATAAATAACTGGCCATAGCTTGTTAACCAAATCCTGTAACATATTCGAGAAAGGGTAGAACTTGGTTACATAAAATATAGGCTCCAATTCCACTGAATCTTTGAAATTGGGGGTGTCCTTGATAACACTTTTTACCCAATACTCTGACCTTGTCTATTGCTGCATGAATGTGTATGTCTCTATAACCCCTCCTGGATAATTTGTTTTTTTCCAAAGTAAATTCTTTTTCTAATACCGTATTGTCAGATGTATTTGTTAAAGTACGCTTGAATCCTCATAGTGTAAAGACTTTATCAAATGTAATGGATGTGCACTACTAGCCTCCAAAAATTGTCTGCAGCTGTTGCTTTATGAAAAGGCCTATATTGTAACTTCCCATTCATGTCTACATAAAATTCTACATCAAGAAACCGCATGGTTCTATTACTAATTATGTGTGTGAATTCTAAGCCAAAAGAATTCTGACTTAAATTAATCATGATATTTTCAAATTCTCATTGGTTACCACTACACACAAATATCAGATAATCAACAAAGTGTTTAAACATAATCACGTTGTTCTTAAAAAAGCTTGTAGGATAAATAAATATATTTTCAAAAAAAGCTGTAAACAATATGGCATAAGAGGGGGAAAAATCTGTCCCCTTTGCCATTCCCTCTAACTGCAAATAAAACATTTGTTCAAAGACAAAATAATTATGTGTAAGGGCATATTCCAACAGCTGACACACACAGGCTGTTTTTGGACCTTCACCCATTATTTTAACAATTGCTTCCAAACACTTGTCTATTCTGATATTTGTGTAAAGTGATTTTACATCCACACAAGCAAAGTAGTAGTCAGAACTCCAGTGAATTTTACCAGTACATTCCAAAATGTGTGCAGTTTTCTTGACATATGACTGAACCCTAGGAAGAAACACTTTCAGTTAGGAGTCCAAAAAGATGCCTGTATTTTGCAAAAATGCTCCCACCCCAGAAACTGTTGGTTTACCATGGGGTTTAGTTAATTATTTATGCAACTTGGGAATTGCAAAAAATTTGGCATATTTTGGATTTTTAACATATAACATTTTAACATCAGTTTGATTGAAAAATCCCAATCTGTCTCCCCTTTCCAGTAACCAAAGTAGGCCCTCATTAAACACATTCAATGGACTAAATTGCAGTTTCCTATAAACTTTGTTATCTGACAAGTCAAGTACCATGCAATTTTAATCATTCCTTGTCATTATGACCCAATTCCCCCCTTGTCTGCTTGTGTGAAAACATACTGTGCAGTCAAACCCGTAGCTGTTTCAAAGCCATCCATTGTTCTTTGTTTAAATTCCAAATCCTAGAATTCTTAACAAATTGATTCTAAGCAACTTCTATTTGTTTGCAATATACATTTTCAAACATATTAACAGCTCCAGATACTTTAGGAGGTACAAATGAACTAACAAATGAAACCTTGGGTACACCAATTTACCATATCCAGTTGTAAATTTGACATTACCTTCATTTAAAGAGTCAGAGTCATTATCAATGTCCACATCCAAAGTGTTGTCAAAGTCCACAAATGGGTTATCATATACTGACATATTTAATAATGAGTCCTCAAAGAATTCATCGTTAGACACTTCAGCTTCATTACTGCTTTGCCCCTTATTTGAAAAAAAGTCCTTTAAATGCAGCTTCCTGCAAAACTTTTTAACCTCACCCAACACAGCAGCAAGGGTAGGTAAATGAGTAGGGATAAACTTAGTGCCCTTAAGAAGGACACTTGCAGCTTCTTCTGATAGTGTCAAGTCCAATAAATTAACAATGTTTAAAGTCTTTACTGCAGATGCAACTTTAGTAATATTCTCCGTGCAATTAGCTGCCAGCATAGAATCTACTAAATTGCTGGCACCTGAATCATTTTCTACACATGGCACTGGATGAATACATTCTGTAAAATTAACTGCAAGTGCATGGTCTAAACTTTTTTCAATACTTAAACCCTCTGATGCAGAAGAACCAGGGAACGCATAACTGGGGAACGTACTAACTGTACTAATAACACATACCTCAGTCTGTTCATCAGAACAGTTCAGTTTCTTTTCCCCTTTCCCCAAAATCTTCTGCCCCTTCCTTTTCCACGGGTCTGGACATCAAAATTCTACACATCTTCAACCTGTAAAGAGCCGCCGACCTCCTTAGTCACGTCTTCAAAAGAATTGCTTTTCCAACCGTTGGACACCATTTCCTCTGATGAGAGGGAAGTATCAAGTGAAGAGGGACCCGAGCATGATTTGTTCCTTCTGTCCATGTAAAATTCATGCCTCCTTCTACCTTTTCACTGCCAAGAAAAGAATATAACACTTCCATGATCATTCACTTCTCTTGCAAACTTCCTTTTCTTCCTCTCCACAACCTCCTACTTGACCTTGGCTACACAAACTTTGATCTCTTGCAATTTATTGGAAAAATAATATCAGATGTCTCTGTAAGCAGTGCTTCTTTGAATTGTACAATTGAACTCCATGCCTTCTTCTGTGCATGGACAGTACTTTTAATCATGATTTTTAACCAGTTTGTAGTACAAAGCAATGACACTGCCTTCTATTCCTCTAATAAATCAGAACCATGGCCTTAAGCTCATTGCCAAAAAATGTGTCATCATCCCCTTTGGGAAAAACCTGGTTCTCATGAATTGCCACACTGATGGTAGTCCACTGAACATAGAAGGTGTTATAAGTGATCTGGGAACACAGGTTGACAGCAGCCTCTCTTTTGACCACCACATTGCCACTGTGTTCAGAAAGTCATTCTGTGTGGCACATCTCATTACTAAGGTTTTTGCATCCAGGAATAAAGAGGTCATTGTCTCCCTCTACTCTTCCCTCATTAGGCCAGTCATCGAGTACAATGTCCCATTTGGCATGTACCCCACTAGACACCTGAAGCAACTAGAGAGGCCACAAAAGTACCTTACAAAGATGATCCTAGGCCTTAAACACTTTTCTATATGGACAGACTCAAAAAACTCCAACTATTCTCTGTCTCATATCACCTACTTAAAGGCGATCTCTGCTTGAGATACAAAGTCATGTCTGATCCAGCTCTGTTAGAAATGCTACATCTAAAGAAATCCCAATCCCTCCACTCCACATGCTCCAGTGACCTCATCCTCATTACCACAATCAACAGAACATGCTGGAGGGATAGGTTGATAACCTAGAGAATGCCCTTGCTATGGAATAGACTTCCCATACATGTCAAACAGAGCACCTCACTGGTCCTCTTCAGCAGAAACCTTGATGAGTGGATGGGAAATATAAAATTCACCCCAGGGATCACTCCAGTGGCTCTACTTGACAGAGGCACTGGGAACTAAAGTTAGGTGGCACAATGTCAGGGTAATCCTATGGGCTAGGTTTGTAAAGGCTCCAGGGCCATTAACCTAGTACACATCTATGAACCTATGATGCTGGAAAAATAGTCTCCACCCTTTTCCTTGATCTGTCAAAGGTATTTGATATTGTTTCTCATCGTTTACTACTAACCCAACTATATAATATCATACCCCCCCCCCCATAATCAACTGGCTCACAAGCTACTTAAAAGTCAGACAACAGGTGGTGAAATGACAACACTTCTTTTCTCCTTAACTTAATACCTCTACTGGAGTTCCTCAAGGCTCAGTGCTTGGTCCCCTCCTATTCAGCATTTTCATTAAAAATTTCCATTCAGCTATGACTCAGGGTTCTCTTATTCAATATGCTGATGATTCAACTGTTGCATGTTTAACTGACTCCTTTTCTGACCTGCAACTTAAAACTCAAAAGGCCTTCTATACCACTGGCACCTGGATGTTCAATAATCACCTAGCTCTAAATCTGAATTAATCCAAGCTCATACTTTTCACCCCTACTAAAACACCTTTAGACAAATCTACATTCACTATTATTCCCATAGTAATCCTATAGTCAGTTGTTAGCCACACAAAATGTCTAGCAGTCACTGTCGACGAATAAAAGTTGTTACCCACACAACACCTACAATTTCATATTCATATACAACATAACATCCGCAAAACTAATCAAAAGCTTGGAATTCTGTATAGACGCAACAGTTTCTTAAGCCCCTCTACTAAACAAATTATTACTCCCACTGACTTACCCCCCTGTCTTATCTATGGCTCCCCTCTACTTACCAGCCTCCAATCCTCACTAAAAGCTAAGCTTGAGATTTGTTACAATAAAATTGCCAAATTCACAACCAACGCCAAATACTCTACCCATCACTGCACTGCGTTCCCTAAAATGGCTTGAATTACCTCATTACCTCACCTACTTGAAATTAACCACAGTGCACAAATTAATCTTTAGACCTTCAGACAGATTGTCCTGTTCTCAGCTCTATATTTACCCTCTACCTCCCAAAAAGGCCTCTCAGATCTGAGAATCAGCATCTTTTGCAGGTTCATAAACCATCCAGTCAGCTCTATTCCTTCTCTGTAGCCAACAATTAGAATGCACTACCATTATCTATAAGAAATGCCCAGAATCCTACCTTCTTCAAGACTTAACTGCATGAATACCTATCTTCTATCTGGAATTGCACCTGAATTTAACCTCCTTAGAATAATCATCACAAGTCATGTTTTCCTAACTACTGTCAAATTATACTCATCAAATTTCTTTAATGCTCTAATCCATGTGGTGTTACTTATGACTTTTATGCTAATTTTCTGTAAGCTAAGTGTTATTTACTCTGTGTTTATATTTCTTTAATTATCCTCTGTGTTTGTTTTCAGCTTTATACGTACTGTGGAGCTTTTCTTCCTGGGCCTCCACTGAAAGTGAGCTCATTTAACCCAGTGGACTTTCCTGGTAAACACAATACAAATAAGTAAATAAATAAATAAATAAGTGCAAATGTTATTATTGCACACAGTACACCATACCAGATGCAGTGAACTGCTGAGTGTAACCACCCGTCTGTCTGTGGTGGCAATGGTGCATGCACAGGGAAAACACCTCCATCCTATAAGCCACTGTTATAAGCCACTGTAGCATGTCTGTGCATGAAATAAAATGACAAAAAGCAATCTTTGTATAGCCCACAAAAATACACAGAGTGTGTGTGTGTGTGTCTATATATATATATATATTTATATATATATATATATATATATATATATATATATATATATAATCTCCAAGATTTAGAGACAGTTATAAGACTGATATGACTGCTGTGAAGCTGGGTGAAGCCAGGACACTGGTAAAAAAAAATTGCACTATCTGGTATCCCATTGTTTAGCACAAAATTTGAAAATGGAGGCTAATGTTTATGCCTCAGTGAGAATTAACATCTCTAAGTCAGCTTATTCCAAAGCTGATGTCAAATGCTTCATACACTGTCCATTCCCATTCACTTATCATTTGTACAACAATGACATTCTGGGTCATGGTGCATCTTATACCCTTAGGTTGCAGCAGTGGTCATTTATTCATTCCTGCACACAATAATTTTCACTATTTGGCAATGAAAAGTACTGTCACAGCACAACACAATGTAGTATTAACAGTGTACTATAGGAAACCAGAGAATGCATCCACCATGTTATTATAAATGCAATATAGTATCCTACAGGAACAATGGAGGCCACAGGGAGTTCCAAAACAGAGACAAAATGTGCTACAATCTGTTTTAACCACACATTGCATGTGCAGAAGCTCCCTTTACTTGAAATTGCCATGCACTTAAGTCCATATTTTTGCAACATAAAATCAGGCTGCTAGTAAACTACATTTACAAGTTGTATACATATATAGCCAGAGATTAATACTAAAAGGCCATGAGTACTATCAGACAGTGCAGTGGTGCAGCGGTAGCATTGTTGCCTCACAGCAAGAGGTTCTCCGGTTCGATTTTCGGCTTGGGTGCCTTCTGTGTGGAGTCTGCATGTCTTCCCTACATTTGTGTGGGTTTACTCTGGGTGCTCTGGTTTCCTCCCATGTTACAAAGACATGCATATTATATTCAATATGAAAGTGTGTTGGAGAACTGTCAAATGTTGCTTATATTTAATAAAATCATTATATGGGGAGCATTCCTTTATGTTATAGGGCATAAGCTCAAGGTAATTAACAGCAAAGGTGCCAGGGTTACTTTCAGAATTATCCCATTTTGCAAATGTTGTGAATGTGGGCTCAAATGTTAAATTATATTAAAATATTGTACACATACAGCTACTCGACTAATATGTAAACAGCATTATCTAAGCCCAGTTTTGTACTTTATAAAGTTCATGGGCAGTTCAGAGATATGACCTCAATAATTATAATGTTAAAAAAAAAAAAACTGTATATATTCAGCAGAATAAAATAGCGCTTTGCAGTAGCACATAGTCCTTGCTTAGATATTATCTAATCTCTCTACGCGTGGTATGAGTTAAAAGTAATTAATAAAAAACACAGTTAAAACAAAAAAATAAAATAAACTAAAAAATTTTTTGATTTGATTTAAATTCTAATAAAACAAATTAATCAAGATTATAATCACATCTCCTGTAAATAAGCTGAAAAATAAAAGCATTGAATAAAAAGTGTGCTTGAATTTAATAGAGATTAGCAATGTAGAATTGGCATCTATATTATGTGACATAGCTCTGGCTAAAAAAAAAAAAAAAACAAAGAACATCTGGACATGACACAGATAACTTTCAAGAATTTTTTATGGCAAGATAGTTCAAACCAAAACAGAAATATATCTGCATGTGCAGTATTACATTGTTGTGTGTGTGTGTGTGTGTGTGTGTGTGTGTGTGTGTGTGTGCTTAGCTAAACCCATACATAACTCATAGGTTCATAGAATCTAGCTTCCTAAAACTCCTAGAAGACTGGCTGTCAGCTGCTTAGTCCGGAAACTTTCTGAAGGTTCAAATTTTCAACAGTAAAACTTATAAAGCTACTAGCCTCAAAGATGCCCAATTGTCATAGCAACATTAGTATATTACTTCATATTACTTTTGCCCAGTAATAAAGATCTTACACAAGTCTCTTGCATGTTAATGTTTGCATTGTTCTACAGTTCTGGAGAGTGGATTCTTTTTAAGCACAATTTACTTGCATGTTATGACTTGTTAATTTCCTGAAGCACAGATTTACATTTTTCATTTCATTTGCAGTTTCTTGCATGTCTGTTTCTATCATGTCCCTTATCAAATTTACATAAAAAAGATCATAAAGTTACAAACACTCTGAAAATTAACTGTGCTGCCAGTAAGTAATGAGAGAGAAAAAAATCATTCCTGACACAGTATGCATATGCACACACACACACACACACACACATATATATATATATATATATATATATATATATATATATATATATATATATATATATATATATATATACTGTGTGTGTGTGTGTGTGTGTACATGCATATAATTACACAAGACTATTGCAACCACCTAACCTTTTCCATCACAATGTTATACTACTCTCTACTACCCTTTCTCCTTGTGCCCTATGCTCTTACTTTGTATGAGAATCAACAGCTTACTGGATATCAGCCCACTATAGGCCAAACCTCACCCTTAGATGAAAAGCTACCCAACTTTAGTCACACCTTGAGCCATGGGCACACCTTTTCATCATTACCACTAGTGCAACACCATAACTCCCATCACATTTATACCAATACCAAACCATACTGCAAACTGTTAAATAAACTCAAGAGACTCCTTGCTGAGTATAGACTTAACCTATTACTCAGTGGAGATATTCACCCTAACCCAGGCCCTACTTCCCCCTACTCGCATCCATCTACCTCTCACTAAACCACAAAATTGTTGTCACCAGACCATCAAACTCCCTCCTAGTATGCCATCTTAATACTAGGAGTATTAACAATAAGGTTCATGAACTGCATGCCCTCATAACTGTCTATTCTCCTGATATACTATGTTTAACTGAGACCTGGCTAATACCCTCCACTATAGACAATGAAATCTTACTGCCTGGTTATAACATACACAGGCTGGATTGTGTGTCTAGGAAAGGGGGGGGGGGTAGCCGTACTCTACAAATCTGAGCTCAGTGTCACAATGGAACCTATACAACCACCACAAACCAACAACTCTGAAATAGTAGCCACTCGATTGCAACTTAACAAAAGTAAAAGTATTAATATAGTCTGTATCTACATTCCCTGTCACACTTGAGGACACCCTTCACTGGCTATCCTCTCATTTTCCTCAGGCAACCTCAATATTGACTGGGTCTCCTGCTCCTCTGAATCCCCATCCACCCATATAAACCTACGTGCCTTTAATCAAACCATAGTCACCCCAAACAGACTGGGCAAACCCACCCAAAAAATACTATATTAGACTGGATACTCGTAAACAGTAACTCCCAAATGTACACTGCAGGCACCCTCCCTGAGGACCTAAGTGACCACCTCCTCACTTACATAATTAAACACAAAGCCACTACCCCACAACAACCTTCACTCAGAAAACTTAGAAGCAAAAGTAACTTTGACCCCGACAAATTTCAATTAGAACTTAACTCCTGCAACTGGACTAAGCTTAAGTACCTCCCCACTAGAGGTAGCTGTCAACTATTTTAACAATAAATTCCTTGAAATTCTAGAGCTACATGCACCTGCTCACCTAAAGAGAACTAATGGTAAAAAAGTTCCTTGGCTTTCTAAGGAGTCCAGACTAAAAAATAACCTACAGAAATAAACTTTGAGCCACTCAACACCTCACTAAAGATCCCCATGATCATAATATATATAGGGACGCTAGGAAGGAAACCAAAAGACTTATCTTACTTGATAAAAAACAATACTATTGCAAGTTACAGACAGACAATCAGAAAAATCCTCAAAAGTTTTGGGCTGGGCTGAACAAGTTACTACATCCAGGCAAAGCATCCACACCTACCCCCACTGCCACTACTGATAGAACCCCAGAGGAGGTAGCAGATAGTTTCAACCATTTCTTTACAGAAACAATTCAAGCATTAGCCACCCATTTACCTCCTAGCCCCCGATACTAATATCCCCACCTCTAATAGTCAAATCTCATTCAGCTTTAAGCCTGTCTCTAATACTTTTATCCATAGTTTGCTAAAAAAATTAAAACCCTCCACACTTGCTGCTGACTAACTCCCAGCTGAGTTCCTTCAAATCTCTGCTGATACCATTACCTACCCAGTTTCCATTCTAATCAACTGCACTATATCAGAAGCCTGTATTCCTACCATCTGGAAAACATCCTATGTAATTCCCTTACATAAAGGTGGTTCCTCTACTGAATACTCTTAACTATAGATCCATAGCTATACTCTCCCCTCTGGCTAAGATCACGAGAAATGTATTTGTAAAGGAAAAACTTCAAAGACCAATGCACGTTAGGTTCAAGCAAGGCACCCTTTATTACTTGCAACAAGGAGACAAAGCGTGTAGGTACAGAATTTGTCTGGTTCTTCGATGATCAGTATGTTATTCTTGTACAGTTCTCTTCATGTCACACAGGAAATGTTACTATTTTATTGCTGATGTAGTTGGACACAACTTTCTGTATGTTTTACAGAAAATGTTACCAGACTTATTGCTGACTTGATTGCTATCTTACAAAAAACATTTTGAGAAAAACAACCTGGCCTTGGGCTTATTTTAGCCCACCTTAACTTTTCAATACTTCAGTTGTACAGTTCTAATACATGTGTTACAGTTTGTCTAGATTCAAGGTACATTTCTGGCTTTAGTACAAGTAATGCTGACTATGGTTTATACTTTCAAGCATCTATTGTTTTCTTTATCAAAGCTTCTAGCAGCTGCATATTTTCTCATAGTATAAGCAGAAATGAAATATCTCTTTCTTAAGTTTCATGACATTAGCAGAAATGAAATGTCTCTTGTTAAGTTTCTAATAGCTGTGCAGATTCATGCAGTGTGAACAGAATACATTTATTAACCCTTTTAAACCTCAAATGCACTAAGCATGCATATTACTATTATATATTTTTCTAACATTTCCCCCCTTTTAATACTTTTGTTCTACTTTCAAGATAAGCATAAACATTTTTTTCTTCCCTTAACCTCTTCCTGCTCAGGATTTGCAGTTAGAGTCATTTAGTTTAAGCTCATGAAAGCATTTTCAGTTTTTTAGCAATGTCTCAAGTTCAGCATCTTGGTATACGGTTTCTGAAACTGAAATGTCTATAAAATTTTTAATCAGTCTTTTTATGCAGGGGATGCAGCAGCACACACATACCACCAGTAGGATTATTCCTACACAGATGGCAATCAGGATGTTCATCAGGATGCTTCCCCAACCCCCAAACAATTTCTGGAAAAAGTCAGTCAGTAGATTTGGTCCTGGTTTGGTCATGGCTGACACCTGCTGAATCATCTCAAGATGGTTGTCTATCTCGTGTTTATGGTCAGGAATATATGAACAGCACTCCTCCTGGATTAAAGCGCACGTACCTCCTCTCGCTGCAAGGGTGAAGTCAAGAGCCATGCAGTTTTGAAGCACCACTGTTCTCATGGCAGTCTGTTCATCAGTCACCAATTCTAGGGCAGAAAAGGTTGCATTTCTCATTATTATGAGAAGCTTAGACAATTTTCTCTGTTCCCAGATTGATTTTGTTGCTCCATATGTTGGCAGTACACCTGCCCACAATATAATAGTATCACTCAAGTCCATGTGTGACAGTCCATTGCCCACAGCATGATGGTTTTTCTAGTGCGCATTGAATTTTCCCTACTGGATTGACAGGCTTCTTGATTTCTTGAACATTCCGAATTTTCCCTTGACTGCTGTGTGTCATATGGCCGGAACCAGGTACCCCAAAAAACAACCGCCGGACCAATTCTCAGGTAGCCATTTATATGCTTTTCTACTGCATATAAAGTAACAATCTTCTACTTTAGTAGTAACTTTACTATACCCTGACTCTGCATAAAACATTTTTTTGTCAATTATGGACAGTTGCTTATAGAGGTCAGCATTATGTTTTACTTCACCAATTGTCCTATGCATCAGTTCAACAAATGAATCATAGGTCGTGTTGCAATAGGATCTGATGTTATCAGGTTTAGTGTAGCATCTATAGGGAACAGACACATTGCAATTGCTCCAACCCACCTTGACTGTGTCATTCTTATAAAAGCACACAGTTCCCTTCTGTCGAACAGACAAGTACAATGCTACTTTATCTTGTGATGTGACATCTGATGTATCATGAATTAGGTTTTCCCAGGTCTTGTTGGCTCTTAGGGGAACTGAAGTTAACAGTAACCCCCCATATACTGTTGGTAAAGCTGTGCAAATCCAGCAATTTGAAACATTGAAGGTTTCAGCATACACATATTTGATTGCCTGGTAAGTGTTAAAGTTTGTGTGCCACTCTGCACACTTGTTCAGTTCAATTTGTGTGGCTGAGAAAAGGAATGGCCACAACAAAAAGATTATTGTCACTAGTACAGTCAACAGGCTGGTTATGCAATATTTTTGTGGAAATGGTTGTTCTGCATTTCTGTTTTCTCCAGCTCTTCCAAGTAGGTGTATTTGGATCTTACTGGATTCTGTCATTTTTACTTTGGACATGTGCTCTTACTCTCTGCCCTAATAAGACCTTCAGCACCAATGGTTTCTTCACTGGGGTTGAGGTGGATCAGTCCTATTGATCTGACCCCCCCTTTGTAGCCAGACTTTGTGCTGAGGGCCCCGATGGAGAGGTAAGATTTTTGTCCAACTCAAAGTTCTTAACCAGCTTGCAGTGTGTCAGGTGTATCCACGAAGCTCGTTCTGCTATCTTGACTGCAGTGGGTGTCAAAAGAAGCACCTGGTAGGGACCTTCCCACCTTGGCAAAGCCCAATTTCTTTGCTTGATAATTTTGATTCACGCCCAGTCTCCTGGCGTCACTGCCACTTCTGATGTTTTGGTTTGTTTTCTATCTGAAACAGAAGTTGACTGCAACAGATGTTTAGAACTCAACAACTTTTTCATATATTTAGCTAGTGTAAAATCAGCTTCCTGGTCTGATGACATGAGAAGTTTCCACTGGGGTGTATAATAAGCCCTTCCAAATAGTTTTTCAAAAGGAGTCAATCCTTTTTCTGTAGGGACAGTTCTCATGCTCAACAGTGCCAGGGGTAAATGGTACAACCAAGTTTTTCCTGTCTCAGCTATTAATTCTCTCAATTTGTTTTTTAGTATACAATTATGCCTTTCAACTAGCCCTGCAGATTGCGGATGGTATGCACAATGATTTTTTAAAGAAATACCAAAATGCTTACTCAACTGCTGTATGGTTTGATTTACAAAGTGTGTACCATTGTCACTGTAGATTCTTTCCGGAATACCAAACCTAGGAATGATTTCCTTGACAAGTACTTTTGCCACCGTAGCTTCATTTGGATTTTTGATTGGAAAGGCTTCCACCCATCTGGAAAACATGTCTACAATGACAAGACAATACTTCTTATTTTCACATTTGTTCAATTCTATGAAATCCATACAAATAGTGTGAAACGGATATGGTGGTGTGGGGAAACTCCCTTGTTTGGGCTTTATCGCCCCCTGTGCATGATGTTCATTACAAATCTGACACATCAAACAAAATTTTTTTTAGAGTAGTTTGTAAATCCGTACGTTGTGAACACCTGGTTCACCAGCTGTACCATCCCCCCTGTTGAGACATGGCACTGCCCATGGCTGAACAATGCTGCATAGCAGAACAAATTAGAGGGTATTATTGGTTTTCCCTCTCTAGAGATGTACAGCCCCTTTTCGAGGATTGCTCCTCGTTTTATCCATCGCTGTTTTTCAGCTTGCATAGTGAGTGTCGGCATTATTTTTAACATGTCTAGATCCAAAGTTTTAGAGGGTTGTAATTTCTCATTTAAAAGAAATACTTCTGTGGCTGCTTGTTTTGCAACTGTATTAGCTCTCACATTACATTTTGAAATTCTATCTTGTTGCTTGGTGTGAGCGGTGCATTTACAAATGGCTACTTTCTGAGGTAACTGAATAGATTTTAAAAGATCTAAAATAAACTGCGCATGATTTATAGGTTTGTCAGTAGATGTTATCATTCTCTGGTTTTCCCACTTTTGCACAAAAACATGTACAGTAGAAAAAGCGTACTGGCTATCAGTAAAAATGTTTACACATTTACCCTTTGCTAAGGTACATGCCCGTGTCAGGGCAATCAATTCTGCTGCCTGTGCAGATAAGTTGTGTGGTAAAGGTTTTGCTTCTATAATCCCAGTATCAGAGACTACTGCATATCCTACAAGGTTCTGTCTTGCAGGACCCCTTTTGCATGAGCCATCCACATAGTATGTCACCTCAGCATCATCCAAGGGGACATCCATGTGATCTTTTCTAGGTAGTGTCTTTTGCTCAGTTACCTGCAGGCAGCAGTGCAGTGTGCCGTCTGCAGGGGTCGGGAGCAGAGTAGAAGGGTTTAAAGTCGTGCATCGTTCAATTGTCATATGAGGTTGGCTCAATAATATAGTCATACAGCAAAGATGCCTAACAGGGGAAAGATATGCCACCTTTTCTTGTAGTAAAATAATCGTGACTGCATGAGGCACTCTCAAAGTGAGAGGGTGTAACAAGACTACTGAGGCTGAAGCCTGTACTGCCATTGCAGCTGCAACTACTGCTTGTACACAGTGGGGTAAGGACCATGCCACTGGGTCTAGTTGTGATGAGTAGTAAGCAATGGGGCATTGCTTATCCCCATGCTGTTGTGTTAACACTGATGTCATGTAACCTTGCTTCAATCTACAGTTTGGAAAAAACGTTTATGTTAGTTCGGCAATCCCAGAACTAATGAGGACACTATTAGCTGCTTTAGTTTACAGAAGGCAGATTCCACCTCTGGTGTTCACTGTAACAAATCCTGCGCTGCCATAGGCTTCTTATATATAAGGTCAGTCAGAGGTGCAGATTCTAAGACATAGTTTGGAATCCAACTCCAGCAAAAATTAGTTGTACCCAGGAAGGACATCATTTCCTTCTTGGTAGTGGGTTTTGGTGCTTGCAAAATTGCTATTTTTTTGTCCTCATCTAACATTTTACCTTCCTTGGATATTACATATCCTAGGTATTTGACCTGTTTTTTTTCCAAAGCTGCAGTTTATTTTTATTTACCTTATGTTCCTCAGTGGCTAAAAATCGTATAAGTGCTATGGTATCTTCTCTACAATCCTGCTGGATGGGGGCCGCCAGCAAGATGTCATCAACATAAAGTAAAATCTGACTGCCTCTTGGTGGGGTGAATCCTGCCAAGTTGCTTGCCATTTCTTGTGAGAATATTGTTGGACTTTCACAATATCCCTGTGGTAGTCGCGTATATGTATACCTTTTCCCCTGAAATGTAAATGCAAACCAATACTGGCTCTCAGGGTGTATCGGTATCGAAAAGAACGTGTTGCTGATGTCTACCACAGAAAAATATTTTTGCTGAGGTTTCAAATCATTCAACAGGGTGTGTGGGTCTGGCACCATGGGTGCTCTTGGTGTTACTGCTTCATTTACAGCTTGTAAATCCTGGACCATACGCCATTCTCCATTGGCCTTTTTAACTGGAAATAAGGGTGTGTTACATGATGAATCGGGAGATTCTACTAGTATCCCGATTTAAGTAAGGCTGTTATAATAGGCTTTATCCCTGCCTCTACATCTTTTCTTAAGGGATACTGTCTTTTTTGTGGTCTGAATGCTGACTTTGGGGTGATAGTAACTGGTCCCGCTGTACGAATGAGTCCTACATCTGATTTCCCTGTTGACCAGAGAGTCTCTGGTATGTCTCATAAGGCATTCTCTTTCTCTTTTAATAGGAGTGTCAGTCAGCTGTCCTCGCTAGACTGCAGGTGCAAAGCTGGGTTGGTCTGAGTTATCCAATTTAACTTTTGTACTTGTAATCCTTGTTCCGACAGTTCTAGTTCTGTCTGTTTCTCCCATCTTGTGAATTTTTCTCCTAGGTCTGCCCATTCTATATTTCTGTTTTTGGTTAAGCTAACATGTGGTAATAGATTAGATTTATAAAGTGCAAAGAACTCCTGGGATAATGAACAGCTGGCTACACTGTTCCCTTCTGTGTACCAGTACAGGTTACGCAATATTAATCTGTTTGCATAATTCTTAAATAATTCTTGCTGATATTCCTTATCAGGTCCTGGTATGTTGCAGTAATACAGTGTACAGTGCAACAGATGTTGCTTATCAATGTCAAGGGAGGGGAACTTGCTGATGGCTAGGTTCATTAACTCTTTGGTCACAGTCCCTGGACCAGTTGTAACCAGGTCCTGGCTGTACCAATAAAACATTTCACCCTCCGATTGCACTACAAAGGTGTTAATTTTTCGCTGTGCTTCCATACCCTGCATGGTTGGGACTACTGCTATACCAAATAACTGCATGAGGTCTCTGCCCAAGAGGTTTACTGGGCATTTTGCAGAAACTACAATTTTGCTTCTGCGTGTCAATCCTGAAACTGGATCAGTTGTTGCAATGTTACGGGAGAGAGGCTCCCAATACAGCTGTCCATTAGCTGCTTTGACCAGTATGTAATCAGATGACTCTGTGTTTTCTGACAGTTTGGAGGGGTGTATCAGGGTTCATGATGACCCTGAGTCACACAAAAATTTGACCTCCCTCCCTTCTACCAAGAGTGTAACTTCTGGTTTCGTGTCTGCTAAATAGAGCTCCAAGCTCAATAAAGCTAGGTCTAATATTTCATTTTCTTCATTGTCACTAACTTCCTGCACTTCCTCTACTCCCTTTATCACATTCTCATTTGTCCTTTCTTTGCTAGCCCCTTCTAGTGATTCTTGACTACCATATAGTCAGTCCTCACCCTCCTTGTCTTCCGTTGTTGTCTTTTTGTTTTTCTTGCAACCCCTTGCCAAATTACCCTTTTTACCGCATTTAAAACATTCTCGCCCTTCAAAGTCCTCTGATCGCTGATCAGATAGTTTGTTTCCCTGTGCGTTTTTCTTGCCCTTTTTCCCGGACTGTACTACATAAACTTCTGCTCCATCTTCTACAGAAAATACTTGAGCTTTCTTTTTCTTTTTGCTATTAAAATGCCTTTCAGCATTCCTAGGATATTCAAGTAATGATTGTAACCTGCTTGTACGATGGTCTACCATGTGTTTTGTAATAAAACTGCTTATAGGCATGCTACTGCCTTTTAAAAATGCATTCTTTAACTGCTGTTCATATGGGGAATCTTGTGTTTGATCTTCAGGAACCTGCATTCCACAGTGGTTATTAAAACATTCTAACAATCTGGCATAATACCAATCAATTGTTTCACATTCTTGTTGGATGCAAGTCCAGTCTGCACTAGGTTTCCATTTTTCTGAGATGCAGTCTTTAAGACCTTTTACTCTGGTGTCTAATTCTGTGCTGCTATGTGGGAGGGGTCTTTGTTGTGCAGCGTCACGGGGATTCCAGTTCCCACTAATCATGCACCAATCTGTCCCTACAATTTGTCTAACTACTTTTTCTATTTCTTCTCCGTTTAGGTTATAACTCAACCTCATTCCTTGTAAATCTTCTAAGAATTTTCTGAAATTAACCTTTGGATGGGGAATTCCCGCAGTGGCTTTCCGGATATCTTCCGGAGTCCAAGGTCTATACACTAAGATAGTTGGGTCCTGATTGTCATGACCTGCCTGAAGATTGGGTACTTCTATAAGCAGGCATATTTCTTCTTCTGCACCTACAGATCGTGAATCCTTAACTATTTGCCATAACTCGATACCTTCTTCTGAATTACCTGCCTTTGTTCGGGACCTGGTCCCGATGGGATCTCTAATTTTAGTCAGTTTTAATTTCATAATATCTCTATCTTCAGTGACCGCAGGATATAGTAGGGGCGGACTAATCTGTTCACTTGCTTCATATTCTGGTAAGGGAGGTGGAGGTGCTGATGCTATCGCTAAGTTATTATCCTCCCTATCTAAAAACTTTGCTTTTGAATCTTTGTTTTTTTGTTCCCTACGGTTTACTTCCTCCAGCCACCTGTGTGCCTGAGGAATTCCTAATCAATGTTGCTTTTTTACCTGACCCTTGGAATCGTTTTTGAGCTGTTTGATAAGTTTGATAAGCGAGGATTTTTCTAATTTTCCGTCAAATTCGTATTTATTAACCCATTTTGAATAATATCTAATATTGTCGGCGCGCTGCAACTGCATATACTTTGCGTCTTCCGTTAACGCAGGTTTTGGGGTCTTTTTGTGCAGTTATTGCCCATTTTGTTTTACCCTTTGATCGTTACATAACTTCTCTTAATTTTTAACGTGGTACCACGGATTTTGTTATAGTCTCTTCAGAATGACTGCCTACTTATTCTGTTTCTCCTGATTTATGACAAGATAGTAATCTTATTTGTCCCTAACTTACAAAAATACAATCTGACAACTAGATCTAAAACAGAAAACAGAAAAAAGTAGATTCACCTTACCTGAGCCTACGTGATTGATCACCAATTCGCAGAGACCAGTCCTTCAGTCACAGATCAGAAAGTGGCTGGCCTCTTTTGAATGACAATTCAGTCGGAGGACTTTCCATATAAGAAGAACCCAATCTGTAAAAGGAAAAAACTTCAAAGACCAATGCACGTTAGGTTCAAGCAAGGCACCCTTTATTACTTGCAGCAAGGAGACAAAGCATGTAGGTACAGGATTTGTCTGGCTCTTCGATGATCAGTATGTTATTCTTATACAGTTCACTTCATGTCACACAGAAAATGTTACTATTTTATTGCTGATGTAGTTGGACACAACTTTCTGTATGTTTTACAGAAAATGTTACCAGACTTATTGCTGACTTGATCGGATTATTTGCTATCTTGCAAAAACATTTTGAGAAAAACAACCTGGCCGTGGACTTATTTTAGCCCACCTTAACTTTTCAATTCTTCATTTGTACAGTTCTAATACATGTGTTACATTTTGTCTAGATTCAAGGTACATTTCTAGCTTTAGTACAAGTAATGCTGACTATGGTTTATACTTTCAAGCATCTATTGTTTTCTTTATCAAAGCTTCTAGCAGCTGCATATTTTCTCATGGCATAAGCAGAAATGAAATATGTCTTTGTTAAGTTTCATGACATTAGCAGAAATGAAATGTCTCTTGTTAAGTTTCTAATAGCTGTGAAGATTCATGCAGTGTGAACAGAATAAATGTATTAACCCTTTTAAACCTCGAATGCACTAAGCATGCATATTACTATTATATATTTGTCTAACAGTATTCATAAACAATTCATGCAATATCTTATTCAGAATCACCTAATGGCGAATACCCAGCATAGTTTCCGCCCTCATCATAGTACCACCTCAGCCCTAATGACATTTACCAACACCATAAACAATAACCGCAACAACCGAACATCCTCTGTCCTCTTCTTGGATCTTTCCAAGGCATTTGATATGGTTGATCACCAACTTCTAATTCGTACTCTGCAAACATTTTGCCTAAATTCTAATGCCCTTCTCTGGTTCTCACCCTATCTAAAAGAGAGACAACAGGCCGTCTTCTGGCAATATAATCTTTCCAAACTACTACCAAACACCCTTGGACTACCTCAGGGGTCCATATTAGATCCACTACTGTTCTCAATCTTTATTAATGACTTTCCCACTGTCATTCATAACGTCAGCTGTATCCAATACGCTGACGACTCCACCTTGATCTGCTCTGCTACTACTCCCACTGAGTTAGAGACTAATACCCAGACTACATTTACTACCTTAGAAAATTGGCTTTCCAACTGTTGGCTTTTACTTAATCCCAAAAAAACTAAATTACTCCTTTTTCCACCTACCCAAAAGTCTGTACCCTTCACCTTTACCATAAATGCAAAACATGGGACACTTATCTTCCTTGACCCTCACACAAAACTGCTGGGAGTCATCATTGATAATAACTTAAAATTTGACCACTATGTAAATCAAACCTTCAAGAATATCAATAGGAAAATTGAGTCACTGTATAGAATCAAAGCCTTCCTCACTCCAACAGCCAAGGTGGCCATAGCCCAATCACACCTCCTTTCAAAGCTCTTATATGCATTCCCCCTTCTCATTAATCTTTATAAAACTAATCTTAACAAACTTACAACCAGTTACAATCACATTGCCAGGTTTGTAACAGGCTTGCCTTTTAGAACCCATCACTGCATCAACCTTAAACAGCTTGGATGGCTGGAACTATCTAATCTTATTCAATATAATGCCCTGATCATGACTAACAAAATCCTCCACAAACCTGAAAATATGCCAGCCCTTAGTAATTTCATCCTACCACATAACAACCCAAGACTGCACCGTTCCTCAAATAAGCTGCAAATTCAGACTACTAAAATGAACAATGCTGCTGGTATTGCCCTTTTCGCAAACTCGATAGGTTGAATCTGGAATCCACTACCTTTTGAAATAACCCTGCTCCCCTCCCTAGCTCAATTTAAAACTGCAATTAAACAACACCTGGAATATAATTGGCAATGTCATTGTGATAAACCTGGCTAAGCTACTCATTGGAATGTTATTTACTTCTTTAACAGCAACTGTTAAGAGTCTCCTACCTCTTCCAGAGAAATTTTAAGCTGAAATATAACTCTAGGCTATTATAAACCTGTATACTCATTTCTGTACGCTATCCCAATGAATTTGTAACTATTGTTATCATTAGCTTTATTTGTGTATTTTTTAATCATTACTTTTATCTGTATTGCTTATCCCGGAGCTTTACTCCCCGGGCCTCCGCTGAAAATGGACATTGCTCCAGTCAGACATTACCGGTCAACAAATGTAAAATAAAAAATAAATAAAAAAATGAAATGAACCATGAAGACCACTTCACATACGTGAAGTTACTAGAATCACTTATCATTCAGTCCAACACAGTACTCATGTGTGATTATAACTACTTCTCCATAAACTGGGAAACATATTTCACCACTAAGATGTAGGTTCAGAGATTCCTGGACTTAGTTAATTCTAATTCTCTAGAACAGTTGCTCTGCACTCCCACTAGGGACCTCCTTGACATAGTACTCACAAACATGGGGGAGAGTTGCACCCCCACCAGTGTAATGTCCTCATTGGTAAGATCACATCATAAATCAGTCTCCTTTGAAATAAATGTAATGGTAGAACTCAGATGAAACCCTTAAATACTGAAGAATTTTTCCAAGGCAAATTAGTTTCTATTAAGGGCACCATAGGTAATTTTAAAGCTCGTCCTAACCTCAAAAAAAGGAGGCCTATGCAAAAGTATACATGAAGGTCCTGTACAACCACTGAAATGACTGCATAGAATCAGGAGTACCTGACTGAACTAAACCCAGTTCTAGCTGGAAAAACCAAGACATCCTGATTTACCACTGGTATAAATAGGCTATGCAACAGAAGGAAGAAATTCCTGTTTAGAAGTAAGTGGGCAGGTTCACAACAGAGAAAAAGAATCTCTCATTAGTCTCAACAGACAAATTAGGCAACTAGTCAAGTCTTCAGAAGCTAAGTATGACACTAAAATAGATTCCAAGGCAAAGGATAACCCCAAAGCATTTTAGTTATGTCCAAAATCTTAAGGGAAACACTCAACAATGTGCTAAATTGGCTGTAGATGGCACTACCTATACTCAGACAGAAGAAATACGAAAACCTTCTGGCTGATAAATTCAGCTGAAATTTCACCCCTTCATAACCTCTGTCACTCCCATAAAATACTGTCTACCATTTCTTTGCCTATTATCTCAAAGGTACAAGTCATCACTGTACTCTCTAAAGCTAGAAATATGGCATCACGGAGTCCTAGCAAAGACCCAGGGTGCCTATTAAATAGCTTGAAACATGACCTAGCATACCCACTTGCATCTCTGTTTAATCACAATCTCCAGACGGTCTTTGTCACAGTAGAATGGAGGACAGCAACAGTCATCCCTCTGCACAATGGGGGATCATCAATTGACCCAAAGAAATACCGACCCATAAGTCTGACTAGCATTATATGCAAGGCTATGGAAAGGATAATAATGGACCTGATTAACAACCACATAGGAGCTCTCCAGTCTCTAGACCCAATCCAGTTTGGCTTCATTGAGGGCAGGTGCTGCCTACTTAATCTGGTGGATTCCTTTGAGATGGTCATCAAGGCCATGGAAGAGGGTAAAACAGTGCATACCACCTACATTGACTTGGCCAAGGCATTTGACACAATACACCACTCGAGTATTATGCATAAACTCACAAAATTGAGCATAAATCTCTGCTTCACCAGATAGATAGCCAAATAGCTCATGGGCAGGGCACTTGTTGTTAGAGTTGGGGAATCCACATCCAGAAAGAGGCTAGTCACCATTGGAGTAGCACAGGGCTTAGTGCTGGCTATCCTCATTTTTGGGATATACTTTTCAGTTGTCAAGGCAAATGTAGATGCCTTTGGCTCACCAAGTTTGCTGATGACTGCAAATTAGAGGCAATCATTAACTCCCCAAACAATGTTAATATCCTACAGAATGGTCTGATGCAGACTGATGATTGGTGTCAGAGCCATGGCCTCAAACTAAATGTAAAGAAGTGCATAATAATACCCTTGGGAAATCAAATACCCCTACAAATTACAAAATTGTTAGGACCCCATAAAGAGTGGACCCAGTGTTGAGAGATCAAGGGTACTCAGGTAGATAGTAATCTAAGCTTTGACCACCATGAGACCTTGGTGCTGAGCCTTCTATGTGGCTCAGCTTATAAGTAGGGCCATAGTACCACTCTACTCTGCCCTCATCCAACCAATAATCGAATATAATGCACCCTGTGACATGTTCCTCACTAAGCACCTGCAACAGCTGGAGTGTCCTCAGAATTTTCAAACCGAACAATACAGGGTACAATTATATAATATACAGAGTAATTAAAAGCCCTATCACTGTATTCGATTTCTTACCGATTACTGAAGGGTGATCTGTGTCTGACTTACAAAGCAGTTAATGATCCAGCCATGATGGAAGTGTTGCATATTCGCAAAACAAACTCCACAAGGGATACCTGCTCCAAAGATCTAAACCCGATCTCTAACATGAATAAATCATGCTGTATATATGTGTCCCAGAGATTGCTCCACCTCTAGAACAAGCTGCCTATTCACATGAAGGAGAGCCTTTCCCTGGCAATTTTCATGTCCAATTTGGACCATTGGTTGGGAAATTGCAAGTTCACTCCTGGATTGATACCCATGTATCTTATGGACAGACGCAGTCTGTAAAAATTGTCAACCCCCCCCCCCACTTGATGATCCTTGGTATCTTTCCTCACTGGAGAAAAATTGGGAAAAATATGGGTAAAACTGTCTAGGCTTGTACGGGCTCTTGAGACTTTACCCTAGTAATCCCCTATGAACCTATGAATGTGGGTGAGACCTGTCTGATGGATAGGTGAACAAGCCTTTTGGTTAGTCTCAGAACCAACAGTTTCTTCAGTAGATGAAGCAGGGGAAGAGGAAACTAGAGTTTTTATTGCTGTAAGAAGCTATGAGAAAGGCCTTGACTTTGAATAGCCTCCCCCTTGCAGATAAACGTAATCATCAAAAGACATAGGAGATTCCAGAGGGGCCTCAGTGGTCATGGATGAGAAAGATAATCTCCCATAGTTCTCCACAGTAACAGGATGAAGGAAAGAAACATACACTTGTGTTGGATGGGGATGTGAAGAAGTTGCAGAAGGGGCTGTTCCCCTATGTAGAAACATTTTCTTACCAATAAAGTACTACAAGACCACTCATTTAACATGAACATGCATTTGCTTAGTCAGTCCACTGACAAACTGAACTCCCCTGGGATATAGACCGCAGTGAGAATGTGTCCAGTAGTTATGGCTAATTCCCCAGCTGTCTTAGCCCTCATCAGAGGGGACACGATTATTCACCACCCAATATGTTCTAGTGTGAAGTAAGAGATGCTGTCTGAAATTGCAGGACTTCTGGAGGTAGGGTTCTGCATGGAAACGGCTGCCTTCATCACATCACTGATGTGATCAGAAGGCCATTGGATGACAACATTTCTTGGACAATCTTTTTGTTGCAGTATATTTTGACTTAAGGTGAATGTATCAATGACAAATGTTACCTGTGCTTTGCAGGAGATTGAACGGACTGCTCAGGGAAAAGAGTGTTAGTGTGCAGTCTCCATGGCAGGTGTTGTCTACATGTCTGAGGTGACTGGAACTCTATTTTGAGTCTGTTACCTGTCATCACTGGACCCAGAGCATCCACTGAAGAAGTAATTTTATAAGGATAAGGGAGTAATGGGAATGGCTGCAGCTGTATGACTCCCAGGATCCCGATCACAAAAAAGCTGACACCGTGAGGGAATCTAGAAGAGCAGTACTTAAATATCAAAAGTTGAACTCTGTTCTTGGGGAGACTAACCTTGCAGGTGAGGGTGTTTAATTCATATTTTCGAACACTAGGAGCTGAGTTGATTGCAATTGAGAATTATTAGTATAATGCCAAAGAACTATAACAGAGAGATTAAGAACTCCCTCACCAGAAGAAGCTGACTTTGTGAAGTCGCCATAAGGAGTCCAATATCTAGGTGGGGGGAAAGACTTTGACTCCCTAGAGATGCAGAAGATCTGCCTTCATGGACATTCATTTGATGAATACCCTGGGTGCTGATTTGAAATCAATGGCTGCTACTCTGATGTGCAGGATTCTCTGAGATCAGTTGTGGATTTTGATATGCAGGTACAAAGAGTACATTTAATCTCCTGTTAGACGTGGAAGGATGGTCTTACAAAGATCATAAGGAAGGCATCCTTGGGTGATGAACATCTTTAGGTTACCTAGATTCAAAATGGTCCTGGCATTCTTGTCTTTTTGGCACCTAAAAGAATCTGGTGTAAAAATCTTGCCCTGCCTAATCTAGTATGACCTCTTGGATGGCTCTTTTACCCAAAAGATGTACTTTATTTTTGCTGCCTTTTTATAGCATGGTAGGAAGTTCAACACTTAGGAGAGGGGGACTTTCTGGCTATACCTTCTGCCTCATTAAAAGGAACATGCAAGATAAGGCTGCCTGTGGTCAGGAACATGGCCAGTCGGGACATGGGTATTTCCTTATCAAATCCATTACCTGGCTGTGCCAAGGTACAAGTCATCTCATCATGAGTATCACAAAAGATCTCCACTAGGTATCACAGTTAAGAAATACCCTGAATAAGAAAGATAGAGCTGCACAGATGCATTTTGACAGACAGGTAATTGCTCAAGACTCATTTTCTGGTGGATAAACTGCAGAATCCTGAGTGGTAGTATATATCTTTAGAGAGGGTGTAAAGAAAAAGAATCTTACTTGGGAATCCTAACAGAAAGCATAGTCCAGTGGACAGATGCAAAACCCTGTCAGACTTCCTCGGGATGGCAGGCAATGTATTTGTGCAGCCCGAGTGGCTTTGATAGCCATATTAATGGTATCCAAATCTGGTGATACCAGCCATGGAGACTAATTGGTGGAACAGAAAGACCTTTCTGAGAGTTCTTTAGGGAAAGACAAGAGTTAGAGGGCCATCCTGTCTTCTATTGCATCAACCCTAGTATCTCCCAAAAAGTGGGGATACTGTGAGGTATTTTAAAGAAGACTAAGGGTGATTCCTCTTGCATCTTTTTATTTTTAGGCAAACTAATAGAGAAGTCAGGCAAAGAAAAGGAAGTACATCAGCACACAGACTTTTGGTCCTACTGTCATTTTTGGGAGGTCAGAGGACACAAGAAGATAGGTCCTATGATGAAATCTGATGCACAACATGCCTCCAATCAGAGCAGGAAAGAGCCACACCAATGTAACTGTCAAAGGGGAAGATGTCAACAGTGATGCTGAAGTCTGAATTACAGTTGAGAAAGCAAGACAACTGAGCAACATTGACATGGTTGGCATCAAAAAGAATGTCTCTGAAGTTGATGCCAAGAGTCTATTGACCTGAACATGCTTGGCATTGAAAGAAAATCTAAAGGATCTATGGATAACATGGGAGACCCATTGGTACTGATGGCACACCCACTGGGCCTAGCTTTAGAAGAAATAGCCCTGCATGAAAACAGCACAGAAAGAAGATTCTAAGGATCTGGAGACCAAGGAGCTTGAGGATATAGGAATATTGCTCCAGACCGGGGACCTGAATGAGTTAAACCATGATTCACCTGCTGTTCAACCAAAGCAGCAGTCAGCACCAGCTTCCTATGGTGTCAGCTGATAATCAAGACAGTATGGGCCCACCTCTTTGGGGGGGGGGTGGTCCATGGAATCAAGGACTCTGAAATAATGTTCACATCCCTGTCAGAAATGACTCAATAGTAGACTAAACCTGGAGAGCACTGGAAGTCAGCAGATACTGCTATGGGAATGAAGCCTGCTGGTCCAGAGAGTCCACTACATGCAGCATCTCCTTAAGTAGTAGCAGATACTGCTATGGAAATGAAGCCTGCTGGTCCAGTGTGTCCACTACCTGCAGCATCCTTCTTAAGTAGAGACTTTATAGCACTAGAGGATGACTTGCATTCAAAAAGAAGAAACTGAGGCTTTATGTTTTTACATTGCTTGACCTCCAGCAGTGAGGTCATTGACTACCACTGACACTTGTCGTAGATACAGCAAGTGTGAACAATGCTGAAACCCCTAACTTCCTCAAGGCTGACAGAAATACATAACTTAACATCAAAAAGAAGTGGAAGACAAGATGGCCAAACGTTCATGTGCAAATGAATCCTAAGCCTTTTCCAGCAATGCAAATGGGTAGATGGCATACATGTTTTGCAAGACTTGCACTGGAATACCACAAAATGAAACATGCACCTAGCTTGATTGTCTTTCAATGGGATCTCTTCCCTGACAGGAGAGCTATGAAACCTTCACACCATAGCTACAGTAGAGTAGCATTCCCAACCTGAACACAAGAAAAGCAGTACAAAATAAATAAATAAACACATCTACTTAAAAAGCTCTAAATCCAGCTCCAGACAAGTGAAGTACAGGCCAACACTAAAGGACTCTGGCAAACAAAGTTCGCAGATGACTGCAAACTGGGAGCCATTATTGAATCCCCAAATGATATGGATACTCTACAAAAGGTCCTTACAGAAGTAGATGCTTGGTGCCAGAGCCATGGGCTCAAGCTCAATGCCAAGAAATGTATAGTTATCTTCTTTGGGAAAAAACATGTATCTGTGAATTACCACATTGGTGGCAGTACAGTAAACACCAAAAGTGTGATACGAGACTTAGGGACACAGGTGGACAGTGGTCTCACCTTCGATAACCACATCGCCACAACAGTCAGGAAATCCTCCTATGTGCCACACCTCATCATTAAGGGCTTTTTATCCAGAAAAAAGGAGGTCATTGTCCCACTGTACTCATCCCTCATTAGACCCATTATAGAATACAACGCCCCGTTGGTATGTACCTCTCAAGACATCCACAACAACTGGAAAGGCTGCAGAAATACCTCACTAAAAGAATCACAGGCCTAAAGCAGATGCCCTATGCTGACCACCTTAAAAAACTCCAGCTATACTCTGTGGCATATCGTCTATTCAGAGGCGATCTCTGCTTAACATACAAGGCCATGTCAAACCCAGAGCTGTTGGACATGCTACACTTAAAAAAAATCTCAATCCCTCAGAGCCACATGTTCCAGGAATCTAAACCATGTCATCACAATAAACATAACATGCTGGATGGATAGGTTCCTGACCCAGAGACTCCACAGTCTCTAGAATAGACTGCCCATACATGTCACTCAGAGTGCCTCTTTGGCCCTCTTTAAAAGAAACCTTGACGATTGGATGGGAGAAAGGAAATTCACCCTGGGGATCACATCAGCTGCCCTGGTAGACAGGGGTCTAGGGAAGTAAATACTGTGGAAAGAAATAGCCAGGGAATTGTTATGGCTAGGCTTGTATAGGCCCTAGGGCCGATAGTCTAGTACCAACCTATGACCCTATGAACCTATAAGCAGTGAATGAAGAGGCAAAGAAAGAAAATCTGCTTAGTGAGGGAAAAGGTTAAAACTACAGCATTTTTTAATTCCTTTTGTAAAAAGAAACATGAAGGCCTGAGGAGGATGGAGGAGAGAACATATTGAGGTGAGGGTGGGGGGGGTCTTAACAGACAGCTTCCAACAGCAACAAGAACAGTAGAAAAAGGGAAAGAAGGTAATTACAGGCATTAAAATTGTAGTGGGGTGGTAAACCTCCTTAAAACCTGTAAAAAAATTCTCAACAAGTTTTAAGAATGTGAAAAAATTTCAAAGACTAATGTTGAGCAAAGTGCAGTAGAGATCTGGAGAAATTATCTAGTGTGGTGCATTATCGGTAGAGAGGAAGGGGGGATGCAGTAACCTAGTACATTTTGGAGTGCTTACCTGCCTAATTGATGTAACCTTAGTTTTAGAGGCTAATGACTGCCCAACTTCTATAGCATAGTGTTGTTAGACAGTTTTTTCTACAAACTTAGCAGAATATTAAGCAGTGATTTATTTATTCAAATTGTCTCCACTACTTCTATAGACTGCATCTTGTGTATTTGAAGATTAAGTGGAAGGGAGGCTAAGAAATGAAATGAGGCAAACAGACACTAGTCAGCATTCACATCGATATTTTCCTATGGATTAATTGCATTGTAACATGGCATATCTAACCTGTAGAAATTAATCTAGTTTTTTAAGACTTAGTTTCATTACTGTCTGTGACATCCCCCTTATTTACAGCTTATAATTCGTTTACATAGTTAGTCTTTATCTCTGTGTTAAGCAAGCAGTAATGTCCACCAGGGTATGTGTTATTGTGGAAATAATGTGGCATCGGGCGTTTACACCCCTGGAAGGATATTTCCACAATAGCACACACCCTGGAGGGCATTACTGCATTTAGACAATGGGCTGTCTGTAAATTTGTTGTGTTTTACTTAGTTATGTGTTTTTTATTACTATACTATATTATTTTTTTTTTATATATTTTCGATGTAAAATAGTTTCTCTACCTAATATTTCAAACATGCTGTGGTATATATTAATGATGTTGGAGGAAGCATTTTGCATCCACAATATAACATTTTAAAAAATATCTAGGTATTTACTTTATTTTTTGGTTCCTTACTCCTGAAACATTTGTTTTTTTGCCAGTCATTGGAAATGTATGTCACTACATAATGACATACATTTGAGTTTCGGAGTTTTATTTCCTTCAGAAAATTCATGCTAACATAAATCCTGTTATTTAAGCAACTTTGTAATTTTATGAGCAATATTTAAAATCTGTTCCTATTTTTGAGTCTTTGTTCCTCCTTTATTTAGGCTTTATCCACATTGCTTGAGATAAGGTTTGAGAGGTATGCAGACCTCTTTACTGCTGCTGCCGCCAGTGGCCAATCTCACTCAGTCATACACACACACACACACACACACACACACACACACACACACACACACACACACACACACACACACACACGTGCTTTCATGCACACATTTACTCACACATGCAGACAGAAACATAAATAAACTCATACACGTATGCATACATGCACTTTCTTTCAGTTTAATTTATTTTTTTTTACATTTGCTAAATAGCAAAAGTGCTGCTTAGCGAGTGGAAAATAACAGCTCGATTGCTCTCTCTCTCACAAACATACATGCATGCACTCTTACACACAGACAAAAACCCATACACACATTTTATTTTAATTTACTTTTTTTTTTATTTTACACTTGCTAAACAGCAAAAGTGCTGTTTAGTGAGTATAAAATAATGGTGGCCATTAGGTTTTTTCAGTCCAAGCTCCATGGCAGCTAGATATGCTGCCATGAATTGTCTGACTCATTTTCAGTGCGTATTACCTATAGATTAGCACCTGCTGGAGAGCTTTCATTCTCCAAGCAGGGTGCAATCTACAGGTCACCCATTTTCTAAAGGGTTGTGATAGCCATTTCAAACAGAGGCTTAACACTATATATTCAGAATTATTTCATACCCTTATTTTATATGCTACTGTCTTGATATATTAATTCTGATATAACTTCTAACATTAGCATCTTCAGAAACAACAGAAATGTTATCTTTCTTCTTAGAAGTAGTTACAGTTTTGGGGCTGCAGTTTACTAAAACTCCAATCAGCATCTATAGAAAAGAACTTGGAATTGTGCATCTGCTTTAAAGTCACTAGAACTCAATCTATCCTGTCATCACTTCTGCTACAGCCATCTCATTCTGTTTCAGTGTTACCATATAATCCTTTTCACACAGAGAAGATGGTTAGCTGATGTTTATATCTGAAGAAGTACAATCTTTTATCATCTCCTTGTATGATGCACTTGTAATGGCTACTGCTGTTGACAGTAATCTTGAGAGTCTCTTTGTTTTGTTCAGTACCTTTTCTCCTTTGTTCAAAATAGACATATTTGTGCTTTTTAATTTCCTGTCTTTTCTTCATCTTTTGTAATAGTTCAGCATTATTACACGACAGTAACAAAAATGTGTGTATAGTTTTGACTTTTCAGTCTTTTGCCCATGAAAAACTGAGAGGTTGCCAAGCCAATTTATTGCAGTGAAGTTATACTTAAATAATGATAAACATCATTTAAGATGACAGTTAACTTTCTTTAAGATATCATTAATTCTTTGAATAGTTCTTCCACCTTGTCATTGGTCCGTAGGTGGCAGTGACTTGACATAGTGTGACAGAACTCCTACTCTTTAAAAAGTTGTGAAATTTGTTACTTGTGAATTGATGATCTTTATTAAAAATGTTCTCTTCCAGTATCTTGCTCTGGAGAAAATATTTTCCAAAGATTACATTTGACCGCACAGTGTATTTTAAATGTAGTACTGCAGGGGGATTTAGAGGTTGTACATGCTATATTGTAATTATCTTCATGGTGAAATAAATGTACACCAACTTTGTGCCACGGAATTCTAGGAATGTAATGAGGTATAATTCTTGTTTAGATTTGTGACTTTAGCACAGATGTCAAATTGACATTGTTAAGGTACAAAATAACTTTCATACAACACAGATCAGCAGAGAATAATAATCTCATTTATTGCAAAGAGCACATATATGTGGGAGCATAGAAAATCAAGGTACTGTCTCCAAAAAACATAGTCTGAATCATTTAAACAATTTTCTGATCCAGTGCAACATTATTGTAACAGCTAAAATATAGCCACTGACCAAGTGAAAATGAACACTACATTTGTTTTGCTAACTAATATCTCCTGACTTTCTCTCTGTACCTTTCCATATTAGCCACACTTCCGAATTCCAGAAAAGAGCTTTCTACCCTTGCCATGTTGATGAATAACATCAGCAATCCATCTTGAAATGAATAAAATACAAACACTAACAATTCTCCCCTCAGTTTTCACTTCTCACTTCACACCATACCATAGCCGGCCTTAGGCATAGGACAACTAGGCAGCCACCTAGGGAGTCGCTGTAGCAGGGGCGCTTTTTCAATAATCTGCATGGTATAGGTAAACTAGGATGAGGGCACAGGGTGGTATCGGGGGGTGCTGTGGAGACCTTTTGTCTAGGGCACCAGTTGACCTAGGGCACCAGTTGACCAAAGGCCGGTCCTGCACCATACCAGCATGTCACTTGTTCGGACATGCTAAGTCAAAATTGTATGTTACTTACAGTGAGGCTGAAGATAATGAACCTACTGGCTGATAAAGTTAACTCTAAGTTTACCCCCTTTCCCCTGTCTGTCCCTCAAGATATACCTGAAATGGGCTCACTTCCAGCCATCACACAAGACCAAGTTTTTAAACTGCTATCCAAAGCTAAAAGTATTGCATCAAAGGGTCCTGACATTATCCTTGGATGCATTTTAAGTAGCATGAAGCACAATTTAGCCACACCCCCTAACAACACTGTTCAGTCTCAGCCTCCAAACAGGTTTTGTACCAAGCAAATAGACAACAGCTACAGTCATTCCCTTGAATAAGAGAGGACCTTCCTCAGACCCAGGCAATTACAGATCCATAAGTCTGACCAGCCTCATATGCAAAGCTGGGAAAGATTTATCATAGACTTAGTCAGGACATAGATAGCCTGTAAACACTGAACCTGTCTCAGTTTGGATTCATAGGTTCATACTAGGCTATCTGCCCTAGGACATTTATAAGTCTAGCCAGAGTATGTTTGGCTTTCGCCACCCATTTTAAATTAATTTTGCTATGCCTTTTTTGAGGTTAGTATACTGTGCCTCTGTCTAACAGTGACACAGAAGTGACACCCGGGGTAAACCTACGATCTCCCATCCACTCATTTTAAAACCCAAGATTAGAATCAAACCATGTACTTTGTGTTTAGAAGGTGAAGACTTTAACTATTATGCCAAACCCACCCCAAGTGGTCATGCTTACTCAGTCAGATGGATGTTTTATGAAAAGGTCAACATAGCAATGGATGAAGGCAAAACAGTACACATTGCATACCTCAGCCTGGCCAAAACTTTCTGCACAATTGAATTCTGCACTCAGGCATAGTAGATAAGCTAAATACATTGGTAATAATCCCATGTCACCCACTAAGTTGACAACTCGCTCACAGATGGGAAGCAAATAATCAACCTTGGGGAAGTTACCTGCACAAAGAGACCAGTCACCAGTGGAGCCCTCATGTATTCTGGGTTGGGACCACTCCTGTGTGGCATCTACTTTTATGAAATAAAGGCCAATACCAAAGGGTTATGGCTGTCTTAAGTTTGCAGATGCCTGCAAGCTAGGAGCAGTCATTGAATCCCCAAATGACTTAGCTGTCCTGCAAGAAGACTTGTCTCAAAATAAAAAAAGTGGTGCCAAAATCATAGACTGAAACTAATTGCCAAAAATCTATTATTGTATTCCTTGAGAGGTCAGCTACTCCAGGAAGCTACCACATTGGCAATACATCCCTAAGAGTTGACCCAGTTGTTCAGGATTTGGGAGCTTATGTGGATAGTGACCTAACTTTTTACCAACATGAGTTTCTTTTGTAAAAAAAGTGCTTTTATATTGCACAGCTTATAAACAAAAGGATTATGTCTAGTCTAGATCTAGGGATGTCATATCCCCATTTACTCTGCCATCATTAAACCAGTCATTGAATTTACTGTCATGTTTGACATGCATTTGTCCAGACACATGTAACAACTAGAACACTCACAGGGATACTTTACTAAAAGAATATAAGGCCTAAGCAACATGTCCTGCATGGACCAACTCAAAGCCTTGTCACTGTACGCAGTATCCTACAGACTGCTAAGAGGTGATCTGTATCTAACATGCAAGCCATCCTCTAATTCTCTTTGGATGGATTTACTGCACATCAGCAAGTCAAATGGCATATAAAATAGTCTGTTGATCTAAAACGCTTTTGCAGTATCAGTAGAATGGTTTGAAGTGGCAATTACAGTATATCTTGCAGAGGATACCGCTGCTGGGGAACAGACATCCTATCTACATAAAATAAAAGTTCATCCCTGTCCATTTTCAAGCACAAGTTAGATCTGTGGATGGGAAAACAGAAAATTTATTGATGGACAGAGGCACCTCCTAAATGCTTTATGCCATCCTTCAGATTGTATGTGTTATGATCCCAGTTACTGTCATTAGGAGATAATACATATATATATATATATATATATATATATATATATATATATATATATATATATATATATTTTTTTTTCAAGCATGGAATGGGTAAGGCCAATCTGTATCCAAATGGGATGCATTATTTTGAGTGTAAGAAGCGAAATTTGCTAGGCTTAAAATGGTGCATAAGGGCAGGTAGCCCTATACTTAGCTGTGAACTTTGTGATGATCAGACGCAGTTCATTCATTTTATTTAACATATCCTGTCTCATCTGAGCAGGTGCGATTACCTTATTAGACTTAAACAATAAAACGTGCATACATCTCTTTACGGTGTTAGAAAACATGACTGAAAGTAGTGAGCTCGCGGGACAAGTTTGTTTTGCCTGTCATAATGAACTCTTAGGTACAGCATGTTTGCATATTCTTAGACAAATATTTTAAGTCCGTTTATTTTGTCAGCATATGTCAGTAGCAGTGTAATAGTCTGTAAGCGCTCCAGCATTTTTGTTTAAGGAAAAGTAGAAGTGCTTTGTTTACTCTGCAAAATACATTTTTTATCTGCCATATATGACACTCTGATGATATACTTCTGTTGGTCGAATAGGAATCTCAGCAATCATAGCAGTCATGGAAAAATTCAGCGCAACTGTGTCTTGACTGTTTCCCATCCTAGACTGTAACTTCAGTCTCAAGGAGAACTAAGCTTGTCAAACTCAGAATTTACGAACATCCATTCAATTATCCAAGTTGGGTTATAAAATAATACATAATGGAGAGACAGTCTATTCTATAGATACATGTTTCCAGGGAGGCTGCTGAGTAATGAATCTCTCTCTCCACCATGTTATATTTGCCTGCTGAAGAAGGTTTAGATTTCTGGTTCTGGTATTTCTGAAACCGTTTCACTTATGAGGCACAAGAGATGCAAGACACTGAGTCTCTTACTGTATGGAAAGGAAGGCATAGGTCTACTCTGAGGAACCTGTGTGTTAAAAACAAAAGGGAAGTATTTCCAACCTTTATTGGTAGATTAGGGTTTTTAAGCCCATAATCATCTTAGTTAAGAGCTTGTGGTAGTGGTGGGGGATTTCCATTTGTTTGGTGTGTCTATTGAGGTGCATCCCAAACAGGGCATCGCATTCTATAACTGGCCTCATCAGTAATGACCTCTGTAGGTTTGGATACGTTTTCTTAAGTGATTAGCTATGTTGTGTAGAAGGATTTCCTGGCAAATGCTATTAAATTGTGGGACTTATAAACCCAGGTACCAAGGTCTATAACTAGAATTTAATTCAAGCCTGTTTTTGGCTGTCCATCTTACTGCATAGGGATCTACTTGTAATGCATTCAATTTACTAATAATGCTAGCATGAGAGATGATGACAGATGCCTTGGCTAAATCAAGGTAAGCTGTGGGGACAGGGTGATCACTGTCAGTAGCTTGCGTTACCCTTTCAAAGATGTTCAACAGATTCGTTAGACAGGATCTACTCTGTACAAAACCAAATTGCTGTAGGTTTAGCCCAAGGAGATGTTTAATGTCAATGATTATAGTATGTTCCATGACCTTACAAATAAGACTAAGCAGGTTAATGGTCCTGTAATTCCTGGGTCCATAGTGTGACCTCCTTTTTGAGTGGCATCACCACTACTGTGTGTTATACTTCCAGCCTGTTGCTAGGCTCCGGTTAAATAGTTTATGAATTGGCTCCATCAGGGCATGTTAGTACTGTTTATCAAACAGCCTGGTATATTACCACCAGGGCATGATTAGTACTGTTTATCAAGAAGTGTGGTATGTTTTCCTGCCCCACGGAGGAAGCATTTTTGGCACTGGGCAGATCTATCAGTACATTATCTTTAATAATGATGGGAAGGTTTGAAAGATTCAAGGAAAGGAGGAGTTTAGATTGTCATAACGGGAGCATACCTGTCAAGTGCCCAGATTTTCACAGAATGTGTAGATTTTGTGTCTCATATTTCTGTCTGCTTCTCATAAAATTTGTAGTTTCTGACAAATCTGTAGGTCATCCGAGGATTAAAATCATGAACTAATGTCCTATATATGAGTTTCAGAATTTGTAGCTTTCAGAAAATGCATGCTAACTCAGATTATGTTAATCTTGCTACTTTCTAAGTGCATAAGAGCAGTATTTAAAATGTGTCCATCTTGTTTGGGCATTTTTGCCATCATTACTTCAGGCTTTGTTTAGATGAATTGCACTAACAGGTTGAGAGGTATGAACAGGAGTAAAACTCATACTGAATTTATTTCTAGTATATTGGAAATAACCACTGGGCCTGAGTAAGTTATGCATTTTTCATGGATTTAATGCACTGCAGGGGTGTGAGTCTTAAATTTCCTAACATAGCTAAAAAAGGATTTACGTCTCTCCTTGGCTACTGATACTGATCTGTCTTATGGGCTGCTTTAGTACGTTTTCTCCTCTTATTATATCTGGAGTGTTTCTCCCCAGGCCTCCACTGAAAATAGGCTATGTCTTAAGTAGGACTTTCCCAGACAACAAATGTTAAATAATAAAAAAAAAAAAAAAAATATATCTATATATATATATATACATATATATATATATATATATATATACATATATATATATATATATATATTTGCATATTTTATTTATTTACCAGGAAATTCTGAATAGGAGAGAGCCCATTTTCAGCAGAGGCCCAGGGAGAAATGCTTCAGATGCATGTCTTTGGGATATGGGAGGAAACTGGAGCACACAGAGGAAACCCACATGAGCACAGGGAGGACATGCAGACTCTACACCAAAGGCACCCTAGCCAAGAATTGGTTCAGAGAACCTCTTGCTTTGAGGTGACAATACTAACCGCTGCACCACTGTGCTGCATATCTGTATAGATGTGTATATATATATATATATATATATATATATATGTATATGTATATATATCTATATATATATATATGTATATATATATATATATATATATATATATATGTATATATATATATATATATATATATATATGTATATACATATATATATATATGTGTCTACGTCATAAGATCGACAGACCATTTGATAGACATTCATTTGGTCGACAGCTCATTTGGTCAACAAACAGTATTCAAGGCACTTAACAGACATTTGCCCCCCTCCCCAATGATGTGCGACCCTGGAGTTGATATATATAGTTAGAGGAGGTGTGGGGGGCACAGCCCTCCACATTGGGAGGTGTGGGAGGCGAAGCCCCTCACCTATTCTCATTTAAAATGTGTAGTTTTTGTTGTATTTTCATGTTTCTTTTCATGTTTCATGTGCCCCCTCACACCCCCCCAACTATGTATATCAACTCCAGGGTCGCACAACATTGGGGAGGGGTGCAAATCCCAGATTGTTGCCTTGAATATTGGTTGTTGACCAAATGAGCTATCTACCAAATGAATGTCAATCAAATGGTCTGTCGATCTTATGAAGTAGTCCCATATATATATATATATATATATATATATAGGTTCATAGGCAAGTACTAGGCTATCTGTCTGAGGGCATCTATAAGCCTAGCCAGAATGTGTTGGCTTTCGCTGCCCCCTTAGATTAGTTTCCTGTGCCTCGGTCCATAAGAGCCATTAGTTCCCTGTGCCTCTGTCCAGCAGAGCCACTGCAGTGTTCCCCGGTGTAAATTTTCTGTTTCCCATCCACTCGTCAAGGTTTCTCTTGAAGAGTGTTAGTGAGGGACTCTGCCTAATGTAGATTGGAATCCTGTTCCAAAGCATGGGGAGTCTCTGGGACAGGAATCTATCCCTCCAGCATGTCCTATTTATCATTGTGGAGAGGTTTAGATCCCTAGAGCGTGTGGCTCTTGGGGATTTGTTTTTTTTTAGGTGGAGCATGTCCATCAATTCTGGGTTGGACATGGCCTTGTATGTCAGGCAGAGATCACCTCTGAGTAAGCAGTATGCAACCACATACAGCTGGAGTTTCTTCAGTTGGGCTGCATAGGGCATATGTTTGAGGCCAGTAATCCTCTTGATGAGGTACTTCTGTGGTCTTTCCAGCTGTTGCAGGTGTCTTGTAAGGTGCATCTCAAATGGAGCGCTGTACTCTATGATGGGTCTGATGAGTAGAATGGCACAATAACCTCTTCTGTTCTAGATGCAAACTCATTTGTGATTAGGTGGGCCACATAGAAGAATTTTCTAACCACCTTGACAATATGATTATCAAAGGAGAGATTTTTATCTACTTGGGTCCCCAGATCCCTTATTACATTTTCTGTATTTAGGGGACTACCACATATGTGGTAGTTTGCGAGTACTTTGTTTTTTCCAAAATGGATGACTATGCACTTTTTGGCATTTAGCTTGAGGCCATGATTTTGACATCAGGTATCCTTCTCAGTGAGACCCTTCTGGAGGATGCCTGTATCAGCTGGAGAGTCAATTATGGCCCCCAGTTTGCAGTTGTCTGCAAACTTGGTCAGCCATAGTCCTCCTATGCTTGCCTGTACCTCTGAGAAGTATATACCAAACAGAAGGGGTCCCAGGAATGAGCCCTGGGAGGCACCACTTGTAACTGGTTTAGAGTTGGACCTAGAGCCTGCAACTGTCACTATGTGGGTTCTATCCATGAGCCAACTGGCAGCCCATCTCATGATGTTGGGGTTTATGTTCAGGCTGGTGAGCTTGTCTATAATACCAAATGGGGAATGATGTCGAAAGCCTTTGCAAGGTCTAGGTAGGCTGTGTGCACCTCCTTTCCCTCGTCTAAAGCCTTAGTAACTGTCTCAAAGAATATATATATATATATATATATATATATATATATATATATATATATATATATATATATATAGAGAGAGAGAGAGGGGTGTACTATCATGATGTCAATGATCATTTCTATTTTGAACTAAAACGTTGATTTGTTTTCTCAAAATGTGACATTTATGAGGTGTAAATGTTGAACATAAACCAGTAATATTGATTCGCCATAATTCAACATCCCATTTCCCATGCACCTACCAGAAAAGGAACACTAGTTCTTGTTGTGAGTAGTACAAACATACTGCTCAACACTAAACTTTATGCTGATATGAACTTTCGATACAGAGATGTTCAACAAGATGAACATTCAAAAATCTAATTTTTGAATGTTCCATCTGCGAAGCATCTCTATTCACAATTTTCATAGTAAACCATATATATATATATATATATAGATATATATAAATGCATAAAACACAGCTGAATTTTTTCCATAAGTAGCTTCTTCCACACATGGAAATATTACCTATTAAATATTAACAAGACACATGAACAATTTCTCTTACAAGTTCTGATTACCACAGTAAGTGTAAGCTAGGACTTCTGCTACTTTTGAAATTATCCAAATACTGAACATTTTCTGTGTTTCCAAGCATGAGCACTTGCAGAGTCAAACTTGTAGTAAGTGACAGATTTAGGACGTGTCTGATTCAGCAACTCAGCTGTGCCGGATTTTGTCTCATAAATCGTTTATGATTACAGCTTGTCTAATGACAATCATTATATTTTCATGCTTTTTATTAGTCAGAAAATGAATGTTGCTGCAAACTCTGTTGTTCTAATAACACTTTACATAAATTAGAGTAATGTTTAAAACTTGTCCCTGATTTTGGTCCTTTATTCCCCACCCCCCTATTATTTTTGGCTTTGTCCAGAATTCTTGGTGAAATAAGTTGCTACGATTCTGATGAGCTGGAATGATAGGACTACTGATGTTATAAAGTGTCCCATACTTTGTATTATTGTGAAACATCTGCATACACTATAATATATCCGAAATCCAGTGCAAATATAAAATAAATCTGGAAAACACTGATTCTTTTAAAGTTCATCCGAAGGGAGAGCATGGCAAAGCAGGAGCTTGTCTTAGCAAACAGTGGGCATAAGGCAGAGACTAGTTCTTGGATGGGCACAAATCCTGTTAACCCCTCCAGGAAGCATGCAGACTAAGGCACTCCTGTACCCCAAAAGCAAATTTTTGGGCAGTTTTAGTCACATGCTACTTCACAAAATTGCATGTCTTTGCAGTGTGGAGAAAACTTCATAGACACTGGCAGGGCTGTCAGATTCCTCACAGCTAGAAACCAAACCAAGGGATCACATTCAGACTGGATAGGCTCAGTAACCATGTGCAAACTCTGGACATGTACTTCCTCCCACACAAACCTATTAAACTAGAATTTCAAAAAGACTGCTTATTTATAATGCTGTCAACAGTAATTCAGCACCTGCTTACAGGGTATGTATCCTGTTTTGGCATTTTACAGACATAAAGATAAAGCATTCTGGCTTGTACACAGAAAACATTTTACACATCCTTATCTTCTGGAATTGTGTACTTGAAATGAATTTTTCAGCTAGTAACACTTCGTAAAAGAGAAAAACAGAATGCATACTCAGAGAACCACAGATAAGAATGAAAAAAACAATGTTTGTTCACAAATTCCTTTTCAAATGCTTTGGCTTGCCCTTGCCTTGGTGGTTAATAATAACCTGTTATCTCTTCTGACATTTCCAATGAATAATGTCACTAGAATTCCACATAACTGCATATTGCAACTTCATTGAACACCACATATATAAAACTGTTACAAATGAACATTACACATGCTGTTCCACTTTAAACTGTGTGTAGAATAATGCAGTCACACCGTATAAAAGTTATTGCATACAGAGGTATTTGAAGGCAATGCACAATGTTGGTAATATGTTTGCTCTGCCCAAGACGCAGTATGACTAGACTACCATTATTTCTTTGAAAATTAAGGCTAAGGGGGATAAGGGCTGCTAATAAATTCATGCTTTTAGCCATTGGTTTGATTTCCTCTAAGTGGTGTAGCTAACAATCTTTGTACCCTTCATCTATCCCAGAACATTCAAGTCCCACAATCTGGCTGCTTGTTGAAACCAATCTCCTTCCCTTATGGGTAACGGTACAAATATTGTCTTTTCTTGTAGGACTGACATAACATTAAAATTGCTTTAAATTTTGCACTGTAATAGTTTTGTAAAAAGCCATTCTCATAAACAGCCACTGTTGCGACCAAGTGTGCCATATCCATAAAACAATTGGCAATGACATAAACTTACCACGTAGCTTGCATTTCTGCTGTTTCATGCTAACATTTTTATTTTATTTTTGAAGCTATGCACACTGTACCACTGGGTGTCATTTGCAGTCATGACCTTGTACAGAATAAAAATCTTAAGCAAGAACTACATAAGAGATATGCAAATTTATTCAATGAATGCAAAATTAAACAGGGAGTACTACCAGGGACATTTTAGTGACAACTATTTACATAGGGACTTGGCACATTCAAAATACAAACACCCTAAAGCAGTAACATAAGTTATATACCTGTTATGCAATGAGCAATAGCAGAAATACTTGCCATAGGATCTGGTAACCCCTCAACAGAAATGCTCTACGTAATGCAGTTCTGGAGGGAGAGCACAAGAAGGCTTTTATTGTCTATCACATCTTTCCCTAACCTTATACACCAGCTTTGGATAAATAAAAAGAGGCAGAACACTGAATGTTACATCTTGCCTTAATGTTACTTATCTCAAAATAAAAAAGGCAGAACATTGCATATCACATCTTTTTACTGACAAGTTCAGATAAGTAAATAAGCATACAGAATATTGCAAATCACATTTTGCCCAAATATTCCAACTCTACCACAATCACAAAACTCAGTTCTTGCTGACATAAAGTTATCACTTGTCTTTTTCACACTCTTCCCCTATAGTTTTTACCTTTTATTTTATTTATTTATTTATTTTTGTAAGACAAATTGGACAACTTGTCTTGGACCTATTTCCCATCATGACTTTGTTACAGAATAAAAGTATTAAGCAAGACCTATGTAGCAGATACACTGAAGACACAAGTTGAAATAGTAAATGTTATATACAGAAGAATTATAAAAAAACAGTAACAGAGATATTGAAGTGCAACTTGTTCATATAGGATCTTGGTACTTCTTTGAAGAGTAATGTAAATTCATTTAACAAATACAAAATTAAACAGAGAGCAAACCATTTACAGGAACTTGAAATTCTTAAAACAGAAATTCTGCAATACACAAAAATAAATTAAACAGTGAGCAGTAGCAGGGTATAGGGGAAACTGGTCATTTGCCTAAGACCTGGTATTGAACAACAGAAATATTTCAGGTAATGCACATCTGCAGGGAATATATAAGAAGGCTTTCCTTGCCAACTCCAGATAAAATAAATTAAAAATATGGCAAAGACTGCATATTGTATCCTACCTTAATATTTAATGACAGCTCTAGTTAAAAGGCAAAACATTGCATATACAAGCCTGACACCATTTCTATAGTCTACAATGGGTATTGTTTTGTAAACACACTTATTTAAATGTTGCAGATCAATGCAAGTTCACATCTCACTTGGCTTTACAGTAGAAACCATGCTATTGACCAATCTACAGGTTCAGCTTGATTGACAATAAAACCAAGAGATGTTATTCCCTTTAATTCTGACTCTGGTGTATGTGGTTACTCCATATGTACTGAATATATGAAATCTTAGAAACTACTAACTCAGTCATGTTAGAATGAAACAAGTGATTGCCAAAGACTGCTGTGTTCACTTTTTGGGACATTTCAGTCTTTCCAGGTGTTGTTCCAACCTTGGAGTTGGTCAGACACATGGTTAGGGTGGGGTAAAGGCGGCAAACTCCCTGGGGACAAGATGTTAGAGGCTGTGATAGTTTAATACCGGCCTCCATTTCCGTATTGCATTTGTGAATGCCGATAAAGAAGTGAATGCTGATGTTGCTTTTTTAACCAGGAAACAGTGTCAGTAATAATGTTGTAGCACAAGACTTGCTACAAATGCTGCAGTTATCTAAAAGAATAAACCATTTTTCAGTCCTGTAATAAGATGTTGGGAAGAGCATACATGATTCAGAGTGCCAGATGGGGAAATCAAGCCCTTTTTTTTGCTATTCCCCCTTAGATTTGAGGGGCACAGGAATGCAGAATGGCACCACACAAGATGCTAGATGAGCTAGGTGTGATTCTGGAGTTGCTATATATCAGTTTAAGGGGCTTGGGAAGCTTAGTCACAACATGGGAGGTACAAGGGGTTTGCTACTGAAAAAAACAACTCATTTTGAGTTGTCCCATTGCTATATATAACTGGCAGCATTTGGATGTTGTAGAATGAAGCAGTCATGATGCTGTGGGTCTTTCTTTGTATAAGTGTTTTGCCTCTCATATCAGTAAGAACTAGTAATGGAGTATACATTACAGAATAGCTGTAATAGAAATTTTAATGCTGTATTCTTCAGGAGTTCAACTTAAGCCATCAAATAAATCTGCATAGGTTGTGAAAAAAATAAGTTTACTTAGACAATTTAGGATTCAAATGTGAAGACAGTGTCTGAGCATCAGTTTGTTTCATACTATGAAATTGATTTTGTCTCCTCAGGCAATACCTTACAGGCAGCAAAAATATTTGTTTTGACACTGCCATTCAGTGTGCGTATGATTTATCTCACTGCCTGTCCTACCTACATTGCAACTAGCTACTTTGGCAATTTTTTATAAGACCTTTCTTCCTTCTCTCTCTCTAGCAGGGTGCAAGGGAGTTACAGGTTCACTGGAAACTTAAATAAACACATAACAGTCTTCATCCAAGTAAGCAGTCTGAGTCCATTCAATCCAACCACCATTTAACTAGGACAAACTGTGTACCACCTCTGGCCTTGTGCTTTAAGTAAATGTTAGAGGCATCCAGTCTTCTGTGGGTGTCTTAGCCTGCATAGTCAGTAGTCTAAAGACAAGTGCTGTAGTGTCCTAGATTGTAAGCAATAACTTTATAGTTTGTAAACCCCCTCCACTGACATCCTGCTGGTCAACTTTAATTGCCTCCTTACTAATAGACACTGCCATTTGCTCCTACTACTCAGACTATTTCTCTTATGTTTTTCTTCACTTCTTCTAGATTTGTTACTCCCATTATTTATATCCTCCTCTCTTCAGTGGAACTGCATGCCTACAAGGAAGTCACCGTTGGTCTCCCCACTTCCTTTTTTATTTCTCCTTGCATGAAATAGTAACTAAACCAATTTCAGCTCTGAGCTAGTATTTGTGCAGTCAACATTGATTCAATCCACTCAACTGTCTCTTTAGTGTGTTTGTATTTTTGTATAGTGACCCTGCAAGCAAATAGACATGTATGTAGAGTGAAGTACTAATTTTGAACACCAGTCTGTTGGTTATATTTGTATGTAAATTATAAATATCATGGCAGGCTAAAACAGAGAACTGTGTCCACTATAATAGCTCCATTTTCTTAGACAACAGCAGTCCCATTTGTACTTTCTCCCTTAGCTGTAATCAATTCATTATTTTAGCAGTCCAATATCTCCCTTTCATAATTTTGTTTCTCTTCTTGTGTAACAACATTTGAGTTCTCAGACAGCATTTTCCCAGAGCTGAACTATCATATTCTGGCTTATTTTTTCTTTTTGTTTTGCTAGTCTATGGGGGTTGAGGAAGGCTTTTGGACTTTGCATTTGAAAGTCCATAGAAACCTCCTTACATTACACAGTTGTTCACAGTCAAGTGCAATTTTTTACTGTTAACATTAGTCAGGTCAAGTTTATACTGGACTAACTCTCTTTCTAAAACCATGTCCTAAGTTCACTCCGCTCACCTACCCTACCCCCAAATCTAACCCACCACCCTCTCACTCTACCTTTGTAATTCTATAGCACCACCCACATATTCCTCTAACCATTTGTATCAGTTTTCTCCAGCTGGAAAACAATCAATACAATTATTCACAATAGTAACATCCACTCTAGTTTATCACCCAAGACTCTGTCACAATTTGCCTTAATCCTTTCTTCCTGTAACTATCAAACTACAACCAACCCACTACCCTCCTAACATTTTTCATCCTAATTTTTAACAAAGATAAAACCCAAGTTAAATAAGATCCCCCTAACTTAGATTATTGTACTATTTCTCACTCTACTACCCTTTACACCAATTATCAAATATACCTCCTTCAAATACTTAGGACTTCAACCAGTCCTCACAAAGAATATCAGTATTTACTAAGTCTGTCTTTCTCCATAACATCCTAACTCTACAAACAAACCACATCTGGTTTATTTTACTATAAATATCTTAAAACTAAGCATCCAAATTTATGATCAAATATCAAACCAAGATCAAAATATAACTGGCCACACTCTTTGCTCTGTAAAATATCAATTCAAAAAATTAGCAGAGAGATTCACCCCAACTGTGGTCCCACTGTTCATAAAGCCATCACTTCCAACTCCCAAATAAACCAGTCACCTAACACATCTCACCAAAACAAAATTGAAACTCACCTTACTAAATATGAAACTAAGAAGTATGTGCAAAGAAAGCCATGACATACATGCTTTTCATGTCACATACACTCCTGATATAGTCAAGGTTACTGAAACTTGGTTAAAAAAAAAACAAAGGATAAGGAGTCCACCCCCCAGATACAATATATTCAGGCATGACAGAACAAGTGTGCAGGTGGTATGGTAAGCATCTATAAAAATTCCCTAACCATTACCTTACTTTCACAGGAGATACACAAATTTAACTGAATCACTAATAACACTCCTAAAAATCAACAATAGGAAAACCATATATTTAACAGCAATTTACCACCAGAGACTAACTTTGATACTGCTGAAAGCATCCTGCATTGGATATCACAACAAATTAACCATGAAACTATAATACTTGGGGACTTAAATATAGACTGGCAACTCATAAATTCCTGTACCCCCACTGAATCTGTAAACTTGTTCAACTTCAGACAATTAATAACCACATCTGTTAGAACCAAAAAAAACTTCAGGGAGACACTCAACATTATACTGGATCCTTACAAACAAACCAGACAAACTGACAAAAGTAGGCTGCCTATAGGATAGCGTAAGTGACTCCATACCAACATATGCTATTAGAACTCACCATAACTTAGATAAACATATTATCTATAGTCAAATTCGAAATACAACCAATTTCAGCAAAGATATTTTCAATGCAACACTAAAAAAAGTATGACTGGAATGTACTTAGAACAACTCTGTATTTAGAACAAAGCTGATAGATACTACTGTAGAACACTTTAATAACATCTTCTTACAGACCTTAATTAATCTCGCACTAGTGCTTAATAAAATAGTAAAACTCAACCCCACACCATGGCTGACAAAGAAAACAAAAACAATCATGATAAAAAGGGATGAAGCTTGGAAAAACTGGTATAAAAGTAGAACTCACAATGCCCTCCAGCAATTTAGACATCTTACAAACCTTGCAAAACTCCATGTCAAACAGTTAATATAAGCAAACATACTGTACCAACCTACAAGACAAACATATAAACAAACCAAAATTTTTGGGTCATTAGTAAATTAATTACTCTTCTCTGGCAAGACCACTAGTCCCTCTCCAAAAACAGACAATATGACCGACTCTATCCCCACACTGCTTAATTCCTACTGTATACAATCAGTATTATCCCTCTTAGACAGTAACACATCTGCACTCCTCAGTCTACCCCTTCCCAATCAAAACCACCCATAGCTCTTCAATTTTAGTTCAAAACCTACCTCATTCATAAGGTAGTTGCTCCTTAAACTGTAGACTACTTCTATAGCTATAGATCAACTACCATCAGACTACCTAAAAATGTCTGCAGAAGTCCTAGCCTTCCCTCTGTCCATACCAATTAATAGGTCCGTAGCAGAAAGATATGTCCCATCACTGTGGAAAAATCCTACGTCATACCACTGCACAAAGGTGGCACATCTAGAAAGTTTAATAACTACAGACAGATAGTGATTCTGTCCCCTATCCAAAATATTGGAGAAATACATCCATATGCAGCTGATGCAGTACTTAACCTCAAATAACCCACTCTCAGAAACACAACATAGCTTTAGGCCACAATACAGCACCACTACTGCTGTACTACATTTTATCAATGTAATAAACTGACATAGAATGGATGGTCTGCTTGTTCTTAGACTTGTCCAAGGCATCTACTCACATATAAAACAATAAGAAATAACAAAAACTTCAAACTTAATACATTTTTAGAAAAACTTAAATTGTGCAATTAGTCAATTCTAAAACAACTTCCATTAGCTGAGGCAGTACCACACTTTAATAACACATTCCTGGCCATCCTTGGCAACCATGCACCTACACGCTCTATTAGAATTAAAACAAAAGTTGCCCCCGGCTCACTAAAGAAACCAGACTAAAGATCATCCAAAGAAATAATGCCTGGAAAACCTGGCGCTCCTCTAAAGCCTTACCAGATCAACTCAAATTTCGACAATATAGGAATAATACAAAAAAATCCATATTACTAGACAAAAAAAATATATATATATATATATTTCTGCCATCTACAGCAGAAACACCACAACAAGCCACAGACATTCTGGGCAGGTATTAACAAACTCCTCCACCCAGGGCAATCCACAACTCCAACCCCCTCAGCCCCAACCCAAAAATCGCCAGAGTCCATTGCCAACACCTTCAACAGTTTCTTTACAGAAACCATTCATGCCTTTGCTAGCAAACTTAAACCCACTTGTCCTAACACTGAAACCCATAAACCCAGTGTCATTCTCTCCTTTATCTTCCAAAAAGTTCCGACTTCACTCATTAGAGCCCTAATTAAAAAACTCAAACCAACCATCCTTTCAGCTGACCTCCTCCCTGCAGACTCCCTGCAAAAAGCTGCTGAAGTTATGGCATACCCTATCTCTATTTTGATAAACAAAACCATAACTGAAGCCTCTATCTCCTCTATGAAAAATATCACATGTCATACCACTCCACAAAGGAGGTTGCTTCATTGAGCTATCAAACTATAGACCAATAGCTATCCTTTCCCCTCTGGCTAAAATTATGGAAAAGTGTATCCATAAACAACTTTTACACTACCTTATTCAATGTAATCTTCTGACCAACTTCCAGCATGGATTTAGACCACAGCACAGTATCACCTCAGCCATCCTCTCCTTTTCTAATGTCATAAATTCCATCTGTAACGACCACAAACTATCTTCTGCTCTGTTTCTTGATCTTTCCAAGGCCTTTGACATGGTTAACCACCAGCAACTCTTACTTACCCTAAATAAAATATCCCTAAATAACCATGCCATACAATGGTTTCATTCTTATCTTAGTGGAAGACAGCAGGCTGTCCTTTGGCAGGACAAACTCTCCACCCTTCTCCCCATTACCCTTGGTGTCCCTCAAGGCTCGATATTAGGTTCCCTTTTTTTCTCCCTCTTTATCATTGACCTCCATACTGTAATACCAGACGCATCCTATATACAATATGCCAATGACTCCACCCTGATTTGCTCAGCCTCTACCCCTACAGATCTCCTTAGTTTAACCCAAAAACCTTTAATACAATGGAAAACTGGATCCCTAATCAACAGCTGATGTTAAACCCTAATAAAACAAAGCTTATTTATTTATATATTTGCAGTTTGTTTTCCAGGATAGTCCATTGGGCTACAAGGAGTCCATTTTCAGTGGAGTCCTGGGGAGAAAAGCTCCAGAGAAATGCAAATACATAGTACAAAAAGAGCACAAATCCATAATATACATTTCAATTAAATGTTAAATACATATTTTGTATAGTACAAACCCATATTGCACAATTCAAATAGATGTTATATAATACAGAAATAAAAGATTTTCATTAGGAAAATGACATCAGGTTAATTTAGTAAGCAGTATTTTTTTAGGGAATTACAATGAGGTAAGGATGTAAAACTTTAAGAGGTAGTGGCAGCAACAAAGTTTGGAAAGTTAGGAAGAAAGTGTGGCAGAATTAGATTGGATGAGAGCAAGAGCATTTCCATTTTGAAATAAGGTGCGGGTGCAGTGAGATTTAACAAGGAGAGACTGCTGGTTGTGTGGATGGGAGAAGGGAGAGAGTTCCAGAGGTGTGCAAGAGAGAAGGACATCAATTGATTCCCAGCAGGATGTGTTGGTTTATGCAGTTTAATTAGGTTTTGGGAATTGGATGTTAGGAGTCTATCTGGTTTATGCATTTCAAAGGTATTTGCTAGGAAGGGGCAGAGAAATGGGTTATGAATAAGTCTGTGTGCTTGGATGAGCTGGATATATGTGAGGAAGTTTGGTAATTCTAGCCAGCTTGGTTGGTGAAGGGAATTACAGTGGTGAGAAGAGGCTCTATGACTTGCCACAAATTTGGATATTTTGTTATAACAAGATAAGAGTCTTGTTTTGAGGGAAGATTGTAGGCTGGTTAGGATAGGTGTGCCATATAAAAGGGATGGGATGATGTATGTATTAGCTAATGTAATCCTGGTGGTGGGAGAGATAAAGTGACTGTGGCAGTAAAGCATACCTAATTTTTTATGTTTTTTTTATATTTCCTTGTAGATGCTTATCAAATTTTAGTTGATTGTCAATGATAATTCCTAGTAATTTTGTGTCAGAGACTAGTTGTAGGGGGTATTGTCATTGCTGGTAATTATGAAGGATTTTGTTTGTCTAGGGAAGAGGTCTGGGATCCATTGAATAACATAAGTTTTATTGTGGTTGCATTAAGGGCTAGATGGTTGTGGAGCATTCACTGTTCGGTGGAAGAGAAGGTGGCTTGTGTTAGATTGTTTAGAGTTGTGATGGAAGGGGGGAACCGATTATAGTAGAATCATCTGCATATTGGATGAGACTGGAGTTAGGAATGGCTTGGAAGAAATCATTTATGGATATGTTGAATAGTAAGGGACCTAGAATGGAACATTGGGGGACGCCTGTGGATGTATTAAGGAAGGGTGAGGTAGCTTTTTTCCATTTAACTGTTTGTTGCCTGTTTGTGTGATAGCTTGAAAACCACTGGGTAGAGGAAGGGGATAGGTTAAGTTTAGAGAGTTTGGTAAGAAGAAGGCTGTGGGAAATAGTGTCAAATGCCTTAGAGGGGTTGAGGAAAAGAGTGGATACGAAGTGGCCAGAGTCGCAGGCTTTGTTGATTGTTTCTAGGAAGGAGAGCAGAGCAGTGGAGGTACTATGATCTTGTCTAAAGCCATGTTATGTGGGAGTAAGAAGCTGATTATTGATGAGGTAGGGTAAGAGTTGTTGGTGTGCACACTTTTCAAGTAGCTTAGAAATAGGGGATAGGATGGTGATAGGGCGAATGTTTGGGATGTCATTATTATTGCCACCTTTATGGAGAGGAATAATAAAGGCCTTCTTCCAGAGCTGGGGAACCTGGCTTTCTGAGATAGACCGATTAATTAGTATGCTGATAGGGAGAGCAATGACTTCTGCAGCTACTTTTAGGAAGTAGGAGAGAATTGCATCAGGGGCATTGGAATCAGGTTTTAATTTTAGGAGAAGTTTTTTTATGGTGGATATAGAGATGGAATTGATAGAGAAAGGTGGAGGTTGGGGGCAAGGGATGCCAGGGGAGGAAGGGATGGGAGCACGCTGAGGAGGGGTTGTAGAGGTGTTGGTGAAGGATGATGTTAGCTTGCTTATGGATTCTATGAAGAAAGAGTTAAACTGGGTGTCCAAGTCCATGTCAGAGGCATCTGGGTTGGGGCAAGGGCTTTCTTTTTTTCCCTGGTTGAGGAGAGATGAGATTCCTTTCCAAAATAGTTTGGGATCAGTGGTGTGGTTGGTTTGGAGAGTGGAGAAATAGGCTTTATGGTCTAAGGTAGTACGTTTTTTGATTTTATTTCATAGTGGTTTATATTCGCTTAGGGCAATGGTGGTTTTATTTTTATGGTAACATGTCCAGGCTTTGTCATGGAGTCACACAGTAGCTAAGGTATTTTGGTTAACCAGGGTACAGGATTACTTTTTATACATTTTGTTTTTAGAGGGGCAAAGAAGTTGAGCAGGTTGGTGAAAGTAGAGTTAAAGTAGGATAGAGCATTATCTAGGGAAAGAGATTTTAATGGGTTTCAGTTTGTGCTTTTTAGTGCATTTGAGAAGGTTTCAGCATTGAAGTTCTTTAGGCAACGAGTGGAAATATAGGTGTGAGTTAGTTGTATAGAAGAGGGGAGATGGTGGGCAAAAGTGGGGAAATGGTCAGCTAGTGGGTCTGGGAGAATACCACTATCAGAGATATAGTGAGGATGGGATACTAGAATCCAGTCTATTGTAGTTCCAGTGATGGAGTTCTTGGAAGGCCTGGTAGTGGAATTGATTAGTTGTGTAAAGTTATATACATTAATATTGAGTGAGTTAGTTGGAGAGTGGATTGTGGCCCAATTTATGTTTATGTCCCCCAGGATTATGGTTTCATGAGTAATGTTGGTAGAGTCCCAGGAGAGAATATCTTCAAGGGGATGAGATATTGTCGCCAGGTGGAATATAGAGGGAGAGAACAAATATGAGTTTATGCTTGTTTAGGTGGAGTAGGGCTGGTATTATTTCTGACTTGCCAAATTTGCAAAATGGTTTGGTATAGGGGGTGAATAAGAGGGATGCTGAGTAAAGGAGTGCTACACCACCTCCCTTTTTTGTGTTCTGTCATTCCTTAACATGCGGTAGTTGGGAAGAGTTATTTCAGAATCTTGTATGTGGGACTTAAGCAAGGTTTCTGAAATGGAGAGAATATCGGGCTGGTTATGTAGAAGCCAGGCATGAAGGTTTGGAATTTTGTTACATAGGCTCTGAGCATTTAGAGCTGAGAAGTGGAGGGGTTGGATGCAGTATGGTAGAGGGGCCTGGGTTTGGGTGGAAGCTATTGCTCTTCTCCCCTACTTGCAAATTCTCTCAACCTTCATTTACTGTAACATCTAACAATGGGACCATAATCTCATCAGATATGTATACCAAATGCCTGGGTGTTATAACAGACAACAACCTCAGATGCAATGTGCATTCAAACCAAACTATTAAAACCGTTAATAAAAACCTGGCTTCCTATACAAAAACAAACCTTTTCTCATCCTCTAGCCAGGACTGCCATTGTCCATACCCATCTGCTTTCAACTTTATTCTATGCCACGCCAATACTCACTAACTTGAAGAAAACTGAAATCAGCAAACTCTCTAGATGCTACAATCAAATTGCTAGGTTTGCCACAGGAACTCCCTACAGGACACACCATTGTCAAAACCTAAACCTCTTAGGATGGCTAGAACTCCCCAGTCTAATTCAATATAATCAACTTCCTGTGGCATTCCAGGATATTAACCATCCAGAAAAAAATGCCCTCCCTTAAAAACATTATCCAACCCTACAAAAACACTAGGCCACTTCGTTCCACTACAAAACTTTTGCTTCAATCTGTTAAAGCTAACAACCTATCTGGAGAATCTTTGTTTGCAAATTCAGTAGGCAAAACCTGGAATTCACTCTCATCTGACCCTACTCTGAACCCCTCCCTTAATCAGTTCAAAAAATCTAATTCAGTACTTTAAAACTCACTGGTTATGTCCTTGCTCTAACCCTGACTAAAGCCTCATCTACTTCCATATCCCTGCAATTCTTTATTCACAGGGACTAACCTCTTGCACTAAAAGGTTTGAAAAGAGAAACTGTAACATCATTGCAGATACTCTGTATATAAGCTGCACCTATAGGTTTGATAAGAGAAACTGTAACATATTCTTATATATTTCTGAATATAAACTATATTCTTCAAAAGCTTGAAATGTGAGACTGTAACTTGTATGTTAATACAATATGTTTGTGTATATACTGTAACTTGCTTGTCTTTATCTGTTTGTAAGTTTGGAGCTTTTCTCCCCGGGCCTCCACTGAAAATGGACATGTGTCCAGTTAAACTATCCCGGTCAACAAATGTAAAATAAATAAAAAATAAATAAATAATTTGATACTGTCTCATACCAGCAACTGCTCTCCTCAATAGGATGTTCACAGTACTCCTTGTTGTGGTTCCATAGTTACCTATTTGGAAGGCATCAAGCCATTAAATGGCAACAATCCCACTCATACTTTCAACCAGTTACTACAGGTGCCACTTAGGGCTCTATCCCGGGTACTTTACTATTTAATATATTTATTAATGACCTCCACATCTCCACTTGCCATGCTAGTTTAGTTCAGTATGTAGATGACTCAACATTAATATGTGCGTCCTCAACAATAACTTCCAGGACATTACCCAAAAATTCTTTATCCTCTGTAAAAACCTGTCTCAAAGAATCAAACCTCCTACTCAATCCCAAGAAAACTAAGTTAATGGTTTTCACCCCAGAAAGTTGGAAAAATCAAAAGCAATATTTTTACCATAAAGTTTGAAAGTAATACTGTCATTAAGGCGGCAGCTCACAGTAAACTTCTAGGAATTATAATAGATGACAATCTCAAATATGACCACCATGTACTGCATACCATAAAATCTACACACCAGATACTTGGCTCAGTTTATAGGATCAATGGATTCCTTACAGATATTGCAAGACAAACTCTAGCCACCACCACCTCCTTACTGCCAACATTCTTATACACCACTGCTATCCTAACAAACATAAACAATACTCAAAGAAAGAAACTTGTCTCCTGCTACAGTAAAATAGCTAAATTTGTCACCATTCTCCCTCATAGGCACCACCATTCTCTTAGCTTAAAGCAATTAAACTGGCTTGAACTGCACAGCTGTCTAGCATATTCACAACTGACTACAGTACACAAACTCATTCATCATCCAGAAAAATGCCCTGTACTTCAAAACTTATTACTACCCTGCTGTCCAGCAAGGGACCTCCGTTCTAGTAACAAATTTTTATTACTTACAAATAACTAAAATAATCTTGCAGGAGACTCACCCTACTCCCAATGCATTACTAAACACTGAAATAGTATCCCCATGCAAATAAAACTCTCAGACAAACTCAATAGTTTTAAACCACTGCTTAAACAACATCTTAGTAAATCCTGGTACTCCACATGCTCATTACAGGGGTAAAACTGTTTTGCTTTAAAATACTATCCAAATACTCTCTTAAACATAATATTTTCAACCGCTTACTGAAGTGACAAAACAATTTTTATACATAACAAGGAATGTTGTACTTTGTAACTTTAAAACTATGGAATCTTGTTAAATCTTGTGTTTTCCTATGAATACTTGCTTGCTATGTAGAAATCTCATAGTTGTTTGTTCTTAATCTGTGGAGCCTTTCTCCCGGGCCTCTGCTGAAAATGGACATGTATCCAGTCGGACTCTCCCGGTCAACAAATGTAAAATAAAATAAAAATAAATAAAATAGATAACTGCTGTCTGCACAATCCATTAAGTTACAAGTGTGTCTTCTCTTTAGTAACTTCCACCTCTGTAAAATCTTAGAATGTGTATCTATAAATGTAACTACTATTTATGCATAAATAATAATAGAAATGTAACTATTCTGTGTTTGACTGGAACTTAGTATAATTCAATGTAAGCAAATAGAGATTTTTCTCCCCAGGTCTCTGCTGAAAATGGGAATTACCCAGTCAGACTTTCCCGGTAAGCAAATACAAATAAATAAGTTAGTTAATTAAATGAAAACATAGGCCTGGAACCTGACATAAACGTAAAACCAAAATAAAATACATATGTGCTCAAACCAGCTAAGCAACCACACAAGGCAAGGGAAAACCAATAAAAATAAATTTATTGAGCACTTTTGTCATTTGCAACAAATGACTTCTTCAGAATTTATTTATTTCTTTATTTATTTGCCATTTGTTAACCTGGTTGGTCTGGCTGGGCAGGTGCCCTTTTTCAGCAGGGACCTGAGGAGAAAAGCTCCAATTAGAGAACAGACATTTTTACAATCAAATAAAACATAGGCAGAATGATACCAAACAATATGGAAGAGTTTTTAAAAACTCCCTTCCCATATCACATGATTAAAACATCCAATGAAAAACACTTGAAAAATGAAAGGGATACAGTAACTCAGTAAGCAAACTTGTAGTTAAAGGGCAAACACATCTAAAAACATGACACAAATACAATTCTGCCCTAAAAATTTATGCATGAAAGAAATCCAAATGTAGGGAAAGGAAATCAGGTTGAATAAGAATGCAATTTCAAAACATTGGTGACAGAGAGAAAATAATTTTAACTGGGGAAGAACATACATTAAGTCTTATTTGCCATATGAATTCCCTTAACTCAAGGAGCTCTAACTAAGGTCTTCCCCGGGGATTTTTTTCTACCTTGTGTAGCCCATGAAATAAATTGCTAATAATGTGGTTTAACTTTGAAAGCATTCATCTTATTGTTTTGACTACATAAAGGCATATTATGTCTTGTCAGCTTGCATTTCAGATTTGTTAGCATTTTCATTTTCATCTCTGCAACTATTTGAAATAGTAGATCCCTCTGCTCGAATACCATGAGTCCTTTTGAG